>NW_027152372.1:0-370672 GCF_040937935.1 Hyperolius riggenbachi
ATGAAAGTTACAGCTTCAGTGAAATCCGTTTGCAAATCGGAGTGATAGATTAGAATCGAGAGCCAACGGTAAGTTTTCTATGTTAAACCATTACACCATTGAAAAACTGGTTACGTTTGCAATCGAAAGAAAAATGACTATAGTTGAAGAGGTAATGGCCCCTAAACTATGTTCTGGGATGAAAGTTACAGCTTCAGTGAAATCCGTTTGCAAATCGGAGTGATAGATTAGAATCGAGAGCCAACGGTAAGTTTTCTATGTTAAACCATTACACCATTGAAAAACTGGTTACGTTTGCAATCGAAAGAAAAATGACTATAGTTGAAGAGGTAATGGCCCCTAAACTATGTTCTGGGATGAAAGTTACAGCTTCAGTGAAATCCGTTTGCAAATCGGAGTGATAGATTAGAATCGAGAGCCAACGGTAAGTTTTCTATGTTAAACCATTACACCATTGAAAAACTGGTTACGTTTGCAATCGAAAGAAAAATGACTATAGTTGAAGAGGTAATGGCCCCTAAACTATGTTCTGGGATGAAAGTTACAGCTTCAGTGAAATCCGTTTGCAAATCGGAGTGATAGATTAGAATCGAGAGCCAACGGTAAGTTTTCTATGTTAAACCATTACACCATTGAAAAACTGGTTACGTTTGCAATCGAAAGAAAAATGACTATAGTTGAAGAGGTAATGGCCCCTAAACTATGTTCTGGGATGAAAGTTACAGCTTCAGTGAAATCCGTTTGCAAATCGGAGTGATAGATTAGAATCGAGAGCCAACGGTAAGTTTTCTATGTTAAACCATTACACCATTGAAAAACTGGTTACGTTTGCAATCGAAAGAAAAATGACTATAGTTGAAGAGGTAATGGCCCCTAAACTATGTTCTGGGATGAAAGTTACAGCTTCAGTGAAATCCGTTTGCAAATCGGAGTGATAGATTAGAATCGAGAGCCAACGGTAAGTTTTCTATGTTAAACCATTACACCATTGAAAAACTGGTTACGTTTGCAATCGAAAGAAAAATGACTATAGTTGAAGAGGTAATGGCCCCTAAACTATGTTCTGGGATGAAAGTTACAGCTTCAGTGAAATCCGTTTGCAAATCGGAGTGATAGATTAGAATCGAGAGCCAACGGTAAGTTTTCTATGTTAAACCATTACACCATTGAAAAACTGGTTACGTTTGCAATCGAAAGAAAAATGACTATAGTTGAAGAGGTAATGGCCCCTAAACTATGTTCTGGGATGAAAGTTACAGCTTCAGTGAAATCCGTTTGCAAATCGGAGTGATAGATTAGAATCGAGAGCCAACGGTAAGTTTTCTATGTTAAACCATTACACCATTGAAAAACTGGTTACGTTTGCAATCGAAAGAAAAATGACTATAGTTGAAGAGGTAATGGCCCCTAAACTATGTTCTGGGATGAAAGTTACAGCTTCAGTGAAATCCGTTTGCAAATCGGAGTGATAGATTAGAATCGAGAGCCAACGGTAAGTTTTCTATGTTAAACCATTACACCATTGAAAAACTGGTTACGTTTGCAATCGAAAGAAAAATGACTATAGTTGAAGAGGTAATGGCCCCTAAACTATGTTCTGGGATGAAAGTTACAGCTTCAGTGAAATCCGTTTGCAAATCGGAGTGATAGATTAGAATCGAGAGCCAACGGTAAGTTTTCTATGTTAAACCATTACACCATTGAAAAACTGGTTACGTTTGCAATCGAAAGAAAAATGACTATAGTTGAAGAGGTAATGGCCCCTAAACTATGTTCTGGGATGAAAGTTACAGCTTCAGTGAAATCCGTTTGCAAATCGGAGTGATAGATTAGAATCGAGAGCCAACGGTAAGTTTTCTATGTTAAACCATTACACCATTGAAAAACTGGTTACGTTTGCAATCGAAAGAAAAATGACTATAGTTGAAGAGGTAATGGCCCCTAAACTATGTTCTGGGATGAAAGTTACAGCTTCAGTGAAATCCGTTTGCAAATCGGAGTGATAGATTAGAATCGAGAGCCAACGGTAAGTTTTCTATGTTAAACCATTACACCATTGAAAAACTGGTTACGTTTGCAATCGAAAGAAAAATGACTATAGTTGAAGAGGTAATGGCCCCTAAACTATGTTCTGGGATGAAAGTTACAGCTTCAGTGAAATCCGTTTGCAAATCGGAGTGATAGATTAGAATCGAGAGCCAACGGTAAGTTTTCTATGTTAAACCATTACACCATTGAAAAACTGGTTACGTTTGCAATCGAAAGAAAAATGACTATAGTTGAAGAGGTAATGGCCCCTAAACTATGTTCTGGGATGAAAGTTACAGCTTCAGTGAAATCCGTTTGCAAATCGGAGTGATAGATTAGAATCGAGAGCCAACGGTAAGTTTTCTATGTTAAACCATTACACCATTGAAAAACTGGTTACGTTTGCAATCGAAAGAAAAATGACTATAGTTGAAGAGGTAATGGCCCCTAAACTATGTTCTGGGATGAAAGTTACAGCTTCAGTGAAATCCGTTTGCAAATCGGAGTGATAGATTAGAATCGAGAGCCAACGGTAAGTTTTCTATGTTAAACCATTACACCATTGAAAAACTGGTTACGTTTGCAATCGAAAGAAAAATGACTATAGTTGAAGAGGTAATGGCCCCTAAACTATGTTCTGGGATGAAAGTTACAGCTTCAGTGAAATCCGTTTGCAAATCGGAGTGATAGATTAGAATCGAGAGCCAACGGTAAGTTTTCTATGTTAAACCATTACACCATTGAAAAACTGGTTACGTTTGCAATCGAAAGAAAAATGACTATAGTTGAAGAGGTAATGGCCCCTAAACTATGTTCTGGGATGAAAGTTACAGCTTCAGTGAAATCCGTTTGCAAATCGGAGTGATAGATTAGAATCGAGAGCCAACGGTAAGTTTTCTATGTTAAACCATTACACCATTGAAAAACTGGTTACGTTTGCAATCGAAAGAAAAATGACTATAGTTGAAGAGGTAATGGCCCCTAAACTATGTTCTGGGATGAAAGTTACAGCTTCAGTGAAATCCGTTTGCAAATCGGAGTGATAGATTAGAATCGAGAGCCAACGGTAAGTTTTCTATGTTAAACCATTACACCATTGAAAAACTGGTTACGTTTGCAATCGAAAGAAAAATGACTATAGTTGAAGAGGTAATGGCCCCTAAACTATGTTCTGGGATGAAAGTTACAGCTTCAGTGAAATCCGTTTGCAAATCGGAGTGATAGATTAGAATCGAGAGCCAACGGTAAGTTTTCTATGTTAAACCATTACACCATTGAAAAACTGGTTACGTTTGCAATCGAAAGAAAAATGACTATAGTTGAAGAGGTAATGGCCCCTAAACTATGTTCTGGGATGAAAGTTACAGCTTCAGTGAAATCCGTTTGCAAATCGGAGTGATAGATTAGAATCGAGAGCCAACGGTAAGTTTTCTATGTTAAACCATTACACCATTGAAAAACTGGTTACGTTTGCAATCGAAAGAAAAATGACTATAGTTGAAGAGGTAATGGCCCCTAAACTATGTTCTGGGATGAAAGTTACAGCTTCAGTGAAATCCGTTTGCAAATCGGAGTGATAGATTAGAATCGAGAGCCAACGGTAAGTTTTCTATGTTAAACCATTACACCATTGAAAAACTGGTTACGTTTGCAATCGAAAGAAAAATGACTATAGTTGAAGAGGTAATGGCCCCTAAACTATGTTCTGGGATGAAAGTTACAGCTTCAGTGAAATCCGTTTGCAAATCGGAGTGATAGATTAGAATCGAGAGCCAACGGTAAGTTTTCTATGTTAAACCATTACACCATTGAAAAACTGGTTACGTTTGCAATCGAAAGAAAAATGACTATAGTTGAAGAGGTAATGGCCCCTAAACTATGTTCTGGGATGAAAGTTACAGCTTCAGTGAAATCCGTTTGCAAATCGGAGTGATAGATTAGAATCGAGAGCCAACGGTAAGTTTTCTATGTTAAACCATTACACCATTGAAAAACTGGTTACGTTTGCAATCGAAAGAAAAATGACTATAGTTGAAGAGGTAATGGCCCCTAAACTATGTTCTGGGATGAAAGTTACAGCTTCAGTGAAATCCGTTTGCAAATCGGAGTGATAGATTAGAATCGAGAGCCAACGGTAAGTTTTCTATGTTAAACCATTACACCATTGAAAAACTGGTTACGTTTGCAATCGAAAGAAAAATGACTATAGTTGAAGAGGTAATGGCCCCTAAACTATGTTCTGGGATGAAAGTTACAGCTTCAGTGAAATCCGTTTGCAAATCGGAGTGATAGATTAGAATCGAGAGCCAACGGTAAGTTTTCTATGTTAAACCATTACACCATTGAAAAACTGGTTACGTTTGCAATCGAAAGAAAAATGACTATAGTTGAAGAGGTAATGGCCCCTAAACTATGTTCTGGGATGAAAGTTACAGCTTCAGTGAAATCCGTTTGCAAATCGGAGTGATAGATTAGAATCGAGAGCCAACGGTAAGTTTTCTATGTTAAACCATTACACCATTGAAAAACTGGTTACGTTTGCAATCGAAAGAAAAATGACTATAGTTGAAGAGGTAATGGCCCCTAAACTATGTTCTGGGATGAAAGTTACAGCTTCAGTGAAATCCGTTTGCAAATCGGAGTGATAGATTAGAATCGAGAGCCAACGGTAAGTTTTCTATGTTAAACCATTACACCATTGAAAAACTGGTTACGTTTGCAATCGAAAGAAAAATGACTATAGTTGAAGAGGTAATGGCCCCTAAACTATGTTCTGGGATGAAAGTTACAGCTTCAGTGAAATCCGTTTGCAAATCGGAGTGATAGATTAGAATCGAGAGCCAACGGTAAGTTTTCTATGTTAAACCATTACACCATTGAAAAACTGGTTACGTTTGCAATCGAAAGAAAAATGACTATAGTTGAAGAGGTAATGGCCCCTAAACTATGTTCTGGGATGAAAGTTACAGCTTCAGTGAAATCCGTTTGCAAATCGGAGTGATAGATTAGAATCGAGAGCCAACGGTAAGTTTTCTATGTTAAACCATTACACCATTGAAAAACTGGTTACGTTTGCAATCGAAAGAAAAATGACTATAGTTGAAGAGGTAATGGCCCCTAAACTATGTTCTGGGATGAAAGTTACAGCTTCAGTGAAATCCGTTTGCAAATCGGAGTGATAGATTAGAATCGAGAGCCAACGGTAAGTTTTCTATGTTAAACCATTACACCATTGAAAAACTGGTTACGTTTGCAATCGAAAGAAAAATGACTATAGTTGAAGAGGTAATGGCCCCTAAACTATGTTCTGGGATGAAAGTTACAGCTTCAGTGAAATCCGTTTGCAAATCGGAGTGATAGATTAGAATCGAGAGCCAACGGTAAGTTTTCTATGTTAAACCATTACACCATTGAAAAACTGGTTACGTTTGCAATCGAAAGAAAAATGACTATAGTTGAAGAGGTAATGGCCCCTAAACTATGTTCTGGGATGAAAGTTACAGCTTCAGTGAAATCCGTTTGCAAATCGGAGTGATAGATTAGAATCGAGAGCCAACGGTAAGTTTTCTATGTTAAACCATTACACCATTGAAAAACTGGTTACGTTTGCAATCGAAAGAAAAATGACTATAGTTGAAGAGGTAATGGCCCCTAAACTATGTTCTGGGATGAAAGTTACAGCTTCAGTGAAATCCGTTTGCAAATCGGAGTGATAGATTAGAATCGAGAGCCAACGGTAAGTTTTCTATGTTAAACCATTACACCATTGAAAAACTGGTTACGTTTGCAATCGAAAGAAAAATGACTATAGTTGAAGAGGTAATGGCCCCTAAACTATGTTCTGGGATGAAAGTTACAGCTTCAGTGAAATCCGTTTGCAAATCGGAGTGATAGATTAGAATCGAGAGCCAACGGTAAGTTTTCTATGTTAAACCATTACACCATTGAAAAACTGGTTACGTTTGCAATCGAAAGAAAAATGACTATAGTTGAAGAGGTAATGGCCCCTAAACTATGTTCTGGGATGAAAGTTACAGCTTCAGTGAAATCCGTTTGCAAATCGGAGTGATAGATTAGAATCGAGAGCCAACGGTAAGTTTTCTATGTTAAACCATTACACCATTGAAAAACTGGTTACGTTTGCAATCGAAAGAAAAATGACTATAGTTGAAGAGGTAATGGCCCCTAAACTATGTTCTGGGATGAAAGTTACAGCTTCAGTGAAATCCGTTTGCAAATCGGAGTGATAGATTAGAATCGAGAGCCAACGGTAAGTTTTCTATGTTAAACCATTACACCATTGAAAAACTGGTTACGTTTGCAATCGAAAGAAAAATGACTATAGTTGAAGAGGTAATGGCCCCTAAACTATGTTCTGGGATGAAAGTTACAGCTTCAGTGAAATCCGTTTGCAAATCGGAGTGATAGATTAGAATCGAGAGCCAACGGTAAGTTTTCTATGTTAAACCATTACACCATTGAAAAACTGGTTACGTTTGCAATCGAAAGAAAAATGACTATAGTTGAAGAGGTAATGGCCCCTAAACTATGTTCTGGGATGAAAGTTACAGCTTCAGTGAAATCCGTTTGCAAATCGGAGTGATAGATTAGAATCGAGAGCCAACGGTAAGTTTTCTATGTTAAACCATTACACCATTGAAAAACTGGTTACGTTTGCAATCGAAAGAAAAATGACTATAGTTGAAGAGGTAATGGCCCCTAAACTATGTTCTGGGATGAAAGTTACAGCTTCAGTGAAATCCGTTTGCAAATCGGAGTGATAGATTAGAATCGAGAGCCAACGGTAAGTTTTCTATGTTAAACCATTACACCATTGAAAAACTGGTTACGTTTGCAATCGAAAGAAAAATGACTATAGTTGAAGAGGTAATGGCCCCTAAACTATGTTCTGGGATGAAAGTTACAGCTTCAGTGAAATCCGTTTGCAAATCGGAGTGATAGATTAGAATCGAGAGCCAACGGTAAGTTTTCTATGTTAAACCATTACACCATTGAAAAACTGGTTACGTTTGCAATCGAAAGAAAAATGACTATAGTTGAAGAGGTAATGGCCCCTAAACTATGTTCTGGGATGAAAGTTACAGCTTCAGTGAAATCCATTTGCAAATCGGAGTGATAGATTAGAATCGAGAGCCAACGGTAAGTTTTCTATGTTAAACCATTACACCATTGAAAAACTGGTTACGTTTGCAATCGAAAGAAAAATGACTATAGTTGAAGAGGTAATGGCCCCTAAACTATGTTCTGGGATGAAAGTTACAGCTTCAGTGAAATCCGTTTGCAAATCGGAGTGATAGATTAGAATCGAGAGCCAACGGTAAGTTTTCTATGTTAAACCATTACACCATTGAAAAACTGGTTACGTTTGCAATCGAAAGAAAAATGACTATAGTTGAAGAGGTAATGGCCCCTAAACTATGTTCTGGGATGAAAGTTACAGCTTCAGTGAAATCCGTTTGCAAATCGGAGTGATAGATTAGAATCGAGAGCCAACGGTAAGTTTTCTATGTTAAACCATTACACCATTGAAAAACTGGTTACGTTTGCAATCGAAAGAAAAATGACTATAGTTGAAGAGGTAATGGCCCCTAAACTATGTTCTGGGATGAAAGTTACAGCTTCAGTGAAATCCGTTTGCAAATCGGAGTGATAGATTAGAATCGAGAGCCAACGGTAAGTTTTCTATGTTAAACCATTACACCATTGAAAAACTGGTTACGTTTGCAATCGAAAGAAAAATGACTATAGTTGAAGAGGTAATGGCCCCTAAACTATGTTCTGGGATGAAAGTTACAGCTTCAGTGAAATCCGTTTGCAAATCGGAGTGATAGATTAGAATCGAGAGCAAACGGTAAGTTTTCTATGTTAAACCATTACACCATTGAAAAACTGGTTACGTTTGCAATCGAAAGAAAAATGACGGGGGCGCTAGAGAGGCGCTGCAGGGAGAAGACGTGTTCCCTGTGAGCTCCTGTTTTCCAGCCGGATTGTGACACTTCTAGAAGTCTGATCGGGGCATGAAGCACCTCGCCTGAAAGCTCAGCACCCCAGCAATGCAAAGAGCCTCTCAAGAATACCCACTAAGAAGCCGTGCGACCGTGAAACCCTTGCTTTCGCCTTTCAAATACAAGAGACCTTTCTCCAAGATGGCCGCCCAAGCCTCAGCATGGAGCCAAGGCCCCGCTGCCTGCATCTCCTCAGCCGGATCAACAGGCTCCCCAGGACCAATCACAGGGTGTCCATAGCCCGGAGCCGACCCAGAGGACCCCTCCGCAGGTGATACCAACACCGGGGCTTGCTGTAACAGGTATGACGGCGGAGGAGCTAGTAGCGCTAATGAAATCCGTATTCCGTACGGAACTCCGCACGGAACTTCGTGAAGCAGTTACGGAATTGTCCCAGCAGATTGCGGAAATTGGCCAGAGGGTGAACACATTAGAGTCCCAAGCTGACGAGATAGTGGGTGCACTTAATGTTGATAGAGAGGCCATAGATGCACATGACGACCGCCTAGATGCCCACGAGGCCAAACTTGAGGATCTGGAGAACAGAAGTAGGAGAGCGAATATCCGCATTCGCGGTTTGCCTGAGTCCTGTACTGATTTTGAGGGGGTTGCAAATAAACTGTTTGAAACCATTCTGCCCCCGGACGATGCGGCATCTATGAGAATAGTACGCATTCACAGGGCAATAGCAAAACCTCGCAACCCAGATCTACCGAGAGACATAATCGCTAAATTGTCAGCGGAGGACCTGCGGGACAAGATATTAATGGCCGCACGGGATATGGATAACTTACCCGGGGTCCCACCCACGGTTCAGTTGTATGCCGACCTGGCCCCTTCCACCATTGCAAAAAGAAGGGACATGCGACCATACACACAGGCCCTTCAGAAGAAA
The DNA here is from genome assembly GCF_040937935.1 of Hyperolius riggenbachi. Classification (NCBI taxonomy): domain Eukaryota; kingdom Metazoa; phylum Chordata; class Amphibia; order Anura; family Hyperoliidae; genus Hyperolius; species Hyperolius riggenbachi. The sequence continues at coordinate 8,950 of NW_027152372.1, forward strand.
ACCATACGCTACAAGTGGGGATTTCCATTCCTCCTATCCTTTAGAATCGGGGGTAAGCTTTATAACTGCAAGACCCCAACTGATGCGGCAGCAGCTTTAAATGAACTAAATATTCCATTTACTCTTCCTCCGTCTTCAACACAATCTCCTAAAGACCAGAGGCCTCAAAGACCAACTAGAATCTGGAACACGACAAGAGGATCCAAGTTTCGCCCAAGATCACTTGCCATTGAAATGGGGCCCCCAACCTGACCCCCTTAAGACTCTTCTGGGCCTTCTTATTGTTTGCTTATGGTGGGCCACTTTATGATGTTGGCCCCACCATTCACTATGCTTCTCTTCGACACAATGCTTTAAAGGCAAAGTTATTTTTCTTAGGAAGTATGGGCCCCTTTATGATGTTGGGCCCACTTCTAATACTTGATTAGTAGCATTAACTCTCATCTTCGGTCACGTGGACCTTGGTATGTGACCCCTGCTTATCGTTCACCTTGTCGTTGACTGTTTGATGTGTTTACCTTAGCTTTTTTCCTCCAGGTATAAACTTTTACCTTATGATAAGTGCCGTATAAATGCCCACTAGGGGTTAATATACTGTCTTTCGATAGAATAAGCATTGCTGATGTATGACGTAACTTCGAAGCAATCTTGAGTTTTTGATTAAGAGCCAGGCATTGTTTTGCTTGAGCCTACTGGAGAAATGCGAAGGCTGGGCCTGAGTATTCTCTAGCATGTTCCTGCCCCATATTCAGTCCATTAAAAGCATTTTATTTCTAACCACGATCTGATGCTGGAAACCATAGTTGTCCCCACTACAAAATGCCAGTTGGAGAGCCTATTCCTTTGTGGGTTCTCCCGCTTGCATTGATTCTGCACCATTGTGCAGCGCATTCACGTCTGAATTTATTTTATTTTATTCAGAAAGCTTCGGACCCACGTGGTGAGAAGGGTCCACAACATGTTTTACTACCACCCAATGTTACTACCTACAAAAAGTCTGAGAGAAAGTCGGTGCCCCCAGGTGCTGGAGCTATTCCGTATCACAGTCAGATAAAGGGAAAATGGCCACTAGATCAGTTAACATAATTTCCCACAATGTCAGGGGATTTAACTCTCCACAAAAACGGCGCAAGGCATTCACCTACTACTCCCAATCACAACCCGATATACTGGCTATACAAGAAACCCATTTCTCAAGAAACTCCTTCCCAAAATTATTCCACAAAAATTATACTAGGGTGTACATGTCCAATTTCCATAAAAAGCAAAGAGGGGTAGCCACATTCCTATCTAATTCTTTCCCTATGGAAGTCACCACACACATGGAAGACGAACAGGGAACCTTCAATATTATTTTGGGAAGCTTTCAGAATGGGACTCTATGTATAGTCAATATATATGCTCCACCAAACCTAGTCCACTCAACCATTAGCAAGATCTCCGAAATTTTGTTAACATTAAAATACGATTCAATAATTTGGCTAGGAGACTTTAATATGGCCCCCAATGACTCCCTAGATAAGACACTCCCTGCCCGTCCTTCTGAGGCTAAGAAAAACAAGGCCTACTTTGACAACATACTGAAACAATATGCGCTGGTGGACTCTTGGAGAGAACATAATGGTAATCGAAAAGGCTATTCTTTCTATTCAGCTCCTCACAATTCGTACTCACGAATAGACCTGGTATTGCTATCCTCTCACTGCATTCCTAACATGGCATACTCAAGACACCTTCTATGTCCTTGGTCAGACCATGATCCAGTCTTAACCTCTATGACTTCCCTATTACCAAAGACCCAGAGAGCCCCATGGAGACTCAACGAGTCTTTTTTGCACAACCCAGAGATTTGTGGGGAGATCGATAAAGCATTGGATAACTATTTTGCAGATAATGTCACTCCAGACGTTTCTCCAGCAATATGCTGGATGGCCCACAAAGCAGTAATTAGGGGTAATTTCATTAAAATAGCGTCAAAACATAAGAGAGAGAGGGGAATTGCAATTTCAAACTTGGAGCACAAAATAGCCACCCTGCATTGCCTTAATCAGAACAACCCATCAAGATACTTGTGCAAGCAAATACACGATACAAACACACAACTGGAAGCTATTTTGAATTCAGAATCCGAAAAAGCCTTGAGCTGGACAAACGCTAAAGCCTATGACCAGCTAAATAAGCCCAATAGGTGGCTAGCCCAGAAGTTGAGAGCCCAACAAACCGTGAACAGAGTAGTCAGAATTAGAGATCATAAAGGTAAAATAACCTCTAACCCTGATAAAATTTATGATACATTTTTATCTTATTATAAACAACTTTATAAGGATCAAGACCCCCATAGTCACTCGGAGAGTGGGATCAAATTCCTGAACTCTACCATCCATAAAACTTTATCCCCTATCACTGTATCTCAGCTTAACCAAAATATAACATCTGAGGAACTGAGGGAGGCCATTAAAAAAACAAAAAACGCTAAGTCACCGGGTCCAGATGGTCTAACCGCCCTTTATTATAAAAAATTCGAGCAGACCCTAACCCCCCATATGCTAAAATTCTTTAATTCTATATTGAAAGGCCATCTCCCCCCCCAAGAATTCTTAGCTTCCTCAATTGTAGTAATTCCAAAGCCCCAACGTGACCCCCTATTAACAAAGAATTACCGCCCAATATCCCTACTAGGTGTAGATTATAAATTATTTACAGCCATTCTGGCTACTAGGCTAAATAACATACTACCCGCCCTGGTCCATAAAGATCAGGTGGGTTTTATTCCATCAAGGCAGGCTTCGGACAACATTCGAAAAATTGTAGATATTCAACACTTCTCGAAGAGGTCTTCTTCATGTTTAGCCATTTTAGCACTGGACATGGAGAAGGCCTTCGACTTGATTAAATGGCCATACATGATCTCCGTTCTTCAGAGATATGGGTTTGCTGGGAATTATCTCAACGCTATAAGAGTCCTCTATTCCTCTCCCACAGCTTTCCTTAAAATGCCGGCAGTCAGCAGGGTGTCGTTCCCAATTCAGAGGGGGACCAGGCAGGGGTGTCCCTTATCACCCGCAATTTTCGCCTTGATGATCGAACCCCTGGCTGAAATGATTAGGCGAACCCCTTCTATAAAGGGTGTTACTATAGGCTCAAAAGAATACAAATTATCTTTGTTTGCGGACGACATCCTGCTGACCTTATCCTCGCCTAAAACATCCATCCCAGCCCTACTAAAAGTGGTGGAGGAATTTTCCCTCTTTTCAGGATTTAAATTGAATTTGGAGAAATCTGAGCTAATGTTGTCTAATACTTCGACTACAGCAGGTCAAGACCTAGCACGCTCTTTAGGTCTACAATACCAACCAAAATATATAAAATATTTGGGCATAAACCTGCCCATAGATCCCCTTAAATTGTATGATCAAAATTACCCCTCAATGATCAGAAAACTATCTAATGATCTGGAAATCTGGAATAGCTACCCAATTTCACTTTTGGGCAGAGTTACCTCAGTAAGGATGACCCTATTACCACGTATTCTCTATTTATTTCGAGTATTGCCCATAGCTATAAAAAAGGGTGAACTGGGGAGACTCCAAAGGCAAATTCAACAATTTATATGGAGAAAACGTAAAGCACGTATCAAGTATGCAACTCTGGCAAGGCCTCGGGACATGGGAGGCTTGAATGCCCCGATTCTGATAAATTATTATTATGCCGCTCAGCTGTCTCAGCTTGCAGTAACAAATTCATCTTCTAATCTGCCAATTTGGGTGGAAATAGAGTCGGGGCTTCTTGGCCCTTCATCCCTAGTAGGCCTGATGTGGTCCAGAAAAATCCATACCAATATAATTAGGAAAAAATCCCCGGTCGCTGCTCATTCACTGGGAGTTTGGTCAAAATTAAGATTCAATTATGCATTACAATCACCAACCTCTTGCATGACTAATATATTTAAAAATCCGGACTTCCCAAAAGGCCTACAAATTATAAGGTTTAAATGGTGGATCTCAAAGGGACTCATCACCTTGGGCAAATATATGTCCCATTTTAAATTGGCCTCTCCAGCACAATTTAGCAGGGACCACGGTGTCCCGAGAGAAGAAATGGACAATCTGGTTTCTATCTTTAATTTCTTGCAATCCTTGGTCAAAGAAGGGGAGATCTTGATCTATACACCATTCGAAGTAAGGTGCAAAAACCGCCCCATGGATAGAGGGTTTGTTTCGGAGCTATACACTATATTATGCCACACAAACATAACACCTAGGTTGAAGGTACAGGATCAGTGGGAACAAGAATGTAACATTTCCCTCTCCGAGGCGAGATGGGCTCATTGTTGCTCAATTCTTACGAGGGGCTCTATGTTTTATTCATCCATAGAAACGTCTTTAAAATTATTTCATAGAATATACCTAACCCCCTCTAGGCTACATTTATTTTACCATGATACTTCTGACCTTTGCTTTAGACATTGTCGGAAGAAAGGAGATTTGTGGCATATATGGTGGGCGTGTCCCACAGCAGAACACTATTGGAGAGCTATTTGGAACAAAATATGTTTAATGCTGGGCAAACAGATACCTCTAGATCCATCAGTTGTTCTTCTCGGGAACAGGCCCAAATCAGTGCTACATCCAAATCATAAACTTATTCAATTTATCATGGCTCAAGCCAAGAGACACCTTGCTTCACAGTGGAAGCAACCCCTTCTGTCCGTGGACGCTGTCTTTAGAGATCTCAACAAAACAATGCTCTCCGAACATATTAGAGCCAAGATCTTCGATAGATTAGAAAATTTCTTTAAAATCTGGGATCCTTGGATTGTTTACCAGGATAATCTAGGTCTCAGGTACACTCTCCATACATTCTAGATCCCCTGACAACAACCATTCCCCTTTGAGAAATGATTTGGCTTTGGCGACCTGGGATGGGTGCGACTTCTCTCTTAAATGTTCTTAGAATTGGTGGTATGTGTTGACAATGAGCGTAATTCTCACCGTCTGTTTCCCTTCCCCCTATATCTTCCCTGGCTTTACCCTCCCTTCCCGTAGGACTGATCCATCGGCATGCTGTGGCTTTGTCCACCCATGGATCGTTCTTCATCCCTCCCACTCCCCTACCCCCTCCCCTTCTTACCTCCCAATTTTTCCTCACCATTCCTTTCCCTTATCCCCCAATCTATAGCTGCTATTATAATATGGTTGTCTCTATTAGATGTTTTTGCGAAACCTCTGTAACTAAACCACACTGTTAGTTAAATATACAATGTTATTTCATATAGCTTTTCCCCATGTGTGGGGTTATATTGTTTTACCCTATTGTATAACTGAGATTTTATCAATAAAAACCCTTGAAACGAAAGAAAAATGACTATAGTTGAAGAGGTAATGGCCCCTAAACTATGTTCTGGGATGAAAGTTACAGCTTCAGTGAAATCCGTTTGCAAATCGGAGTGATAGATTAGAATCGAGAGCCAACGGTAAGTTTTCTATGTTAAACCATTACACCATTGAAAAACTGGTTACGTTTGCAATCGAAAGAAAAATGACTATAGTTGAAGAGGTAATGGCCCCTAAACTATGTTCTGGGATGAAAGTTACAGCTTCAGTGAAATCCGTTTGCAAATCGGAGTGATAGATTAGAATCGAGAGCCAACGGTAAGTTTTCTATGTTAAACCATTACACCATTGAAAAACTGGTTACGTTTGCAATCGAAAGAAAAATGACTATAGTTGAAGAGGTAATGGCCCCTAAACTATGTTCTGGGATGAAAGTTACAGCTTCAGTGAAATCCGTTTGCAAATCGGAGTGATAGATTAGAATCGAGAGCCAACGGTAAGTTTTCTATGTTAAACCATTACACCATTGAAAAACTGGTTACGTTTGCAATCGAAAGAAAAATGACTATAGTTGAAGAGGTAATGGCCCCTAAACTATGTTCTGGGATGAAAGTTACAGCTTCAGTGAAATCCGTTTGCAAATCGGAGTGATAGATTAGAATCGAGAGCCAACGGTAAGTTTTCTATGTTAAACCATTACACCATTGAAAAACTGGTTACGTTTGCAATCGAAAGAAAAATGACTATAGTTGAAGAGGTAATGGCCCCTAAACTATGTTCTGGGATGAAAGTTACAGCTTCAGTGAAATCCGTTTGCAAATCAGAGTGATAGATTAGAATCGAGAGCCAACGGTAAGTTTTCTATGTTAAACCATTACACCATTGAAAAACTGGTTACGTTTGCAATCGAAAGAAAAATGACTATAGTTGAAGAGGTAATGGCCCCTAAACTATGTTCTGGGATGAAAGTTACAGCTTCAGTGAAATCCGTTTGCAAATCGGAGTGATAGATTAGAATCGAGAGCCAACGGTAAGTTTTCTATGTTAAACCATTACACCATTGAAAAACTGGTTACGTTTGCAATCGAAAGAAAAATGACTATAGTTGAAGAGGTAATGGCCCCTAAACTATGTTCTGGGATGAAAGTTACAGCTTCAGTGAAATCCGTTTGCAAATCGGAGTGATAGATTAGAATCGAGAGCCAACGGTAAGTTTTCTATGTTAAACCATTACACCATTGAAAAACTGGTTACGTTTGCAATCGAAAGAAAAATGACTATAGTTGAAGAGGTAATGGCCCCTAAACTATGTTCTGGGATGAAAGTTACAGCTTCAGTGAAATCCGTTTGCAAATCGGAGTGATAGATTAGAATCGAGAGCCAACGGTAAGTTTTCTATGTTAAACCATTACACCATTGAAAAACTGGTTACGTTTGCAATCGAAAGAAAAATGACTATAGTTGAAGAGGTAATGGCCCCTAAACTATGTTCTGGGATGAAAGTTACAGCTTCAGTGAAATCCGTTTGCAAATCGGAGTGATAGATTAGAATCGAGAGCCAACGGTAAGTTTTCTATGTTAAACCATTACACCATTGAAAAACTGGTTACGTTTGCAATCGAAAGAAAAATGACTATAGTTGAAGAGGTAATGGCCCCTAAACTATGTTCTGGGATGAAAGTTACAGCTTCAGTGAAATCCGTTTGCAAATCGGAGTGATAGATTAGAATCGAGAGCCAACGGTAAGTTTTCTATGTTAAACCATTACACCATTGAAAAACTGGTTACGTTTGCAATCGAAAGAAAAATGACTATAGTTGAAGAGGTAATGGCCCCTAAACTATGTTCTGGGATGAAAGTTACAGCTTCAGTGAAATCCGTTTGCAAATCGGAGTGATAGATTAGAATCGAGAGCCAACGGTAAGTTTTCTATGTTAAACCATTACACCATTGAAAAACTGGTTACGTTTGCAATCGAAAGAAAAATGACTATAGTTGAAGAGGTAATGGCCCCTAAACTATGTTCTGGGATGAAAGTTACAGCTTCAGTGAAATCCGTTTGCAAATCGGAGTGATAGATTAGAATCGAGAGCCAACGGTAAGTTTTCTATGTTAAACCATTACACCATTGAAAAACTGGTTACGTTTGCAATCGAAAGAAAAATGACTATAGTTGAAGAGGTAATGGCCCCTAAACTATGTTCTGGGATGAAAGTTACAGCTTCAGTGAAATCCGTTAGCAAATCGGAGTGATAGATTAGAATCGAGAGGCAACGGTAAGTTTTCTATGTTAAACCATTACACCATTGAAAAACTGGTTACGTTTGCAATCGAAAGAAAAATGACTATAGTTGAAGAGGTAATGGCCCCTAAACTATGTTCTGGGATGAAAGTTACAGCTTCAGTGAAATCCGTTTGCAAATCGGAGTGATAGATTAGAATCGAGAGCCAACGGTAAGTTTTCTATGTTAAACCATTACACCATTGAAAAACTGGTTACGTTTGCAATCGAAAGAAAAATGACTATAGTTGAAGAGGTAATGGCCCCTAAACTATGTTCTGGGATGAAAGTTACAGCTTCAGTGAAATCCGTTTGCAAATCGGAGTGATAGATTAGAATCGAGAGCCAACGGTAAGTTTTCTATGTTAAACCATTACACCATTGAAAAACTGGTTACGTTTGCAATCGAAAGAAAAATGACTATAGTTGAAGAGGTAATGGCCCCTAAACTATGTTCTGGGATGAAAGTTACAGCTTCAGTGAAATCCGTTTGCAAATCGGAGTGATAGATTAGAATCGAGAGCCAACGGTAAGTTTTCTATGTTAAACCATTACACCATTGAAAAACTGGTTACGTTTGCAATCGAAAGAAAAATGACTATAGTTGAAGAGGTAATGGCCCCTAAACTATGTTCTGGGATGAAAGTTACAGCTTCAGTGAAATCCGTTTGCAAATCGGAGTGATAGATTAGAATCGAGAGCCAACGGTAAGTTTTCTATGTTAAACCATTACACCATTGAAAAACCGGTTACGTTTGCAATCGAAAGAAAAATGACTATAGTTGAAGAGGTAATGGCCCCTAAACTATGTTCTGGGATGAAAGTTACAGCTTCAGTGAAATCCGTTTGCAAATCGGAGTGATAGATTAGAATCGAGAGCCAACGGTAAGTTTTCTATGTTAAACCATTACACCATTGAAAAACTGGTTACGTTTGCAATCGAAAGAAAAATGACTATAGTTGAAGAGGTAATGGCCCCTAAACTATGTTCTGGGATGAAAGTTACAGCTTCAGTGAAATCCGTTTGCAAATCGGAGTGATAGATTAGAATCGAGAGCAAACGGTAAGTTTTCTATGTTAAACCATTACACCATTGAAAAACTGGTTACGTTTGCAATCGAAAGAAAAATGACTATAGTTGAAGAGGTAATGGCCCCTAAACTATGTTCTGGGATGAAAGTTACAGCTTCAGTGAAATCCGTTTGCAAATCGGAGTGATAGATTAGAATCGAGAGCCAACGGTAAGTTTTCTATGTTAAACCATTACACCATTGAAAAACTGGTTACGTTTGCAATCGAAAGAAAAATGACTATAGTTGAAGAGGTAATGGCCCCTAAACTATGTTCTGGGATGAAAGTTACAGCTTCAGTGAAATCCGTTTGCAAATCGGAGTGATAGATTAGAATCGAGAGCCAACGGTAAGTTTTCTATGTTAAACCATTACACCATTGAAAAACTGGTTACGTTTGCAATCGAAAGAAAAATGACTATAGTTGAAGAGGTAATGGCCCCTAAACTATGTTCTGGGATGAAAGTTACAGCTTCAGTGAAATCCGTTTGCAAATCGGAGTGATAGATTAGAATCGAGAGCCAACGGTAAGTTTTCTATGTTAAACCATTACACCATTGAAAAACTGGTTACGTTTGCAATCGAAAGAAAAATGACTATAGTTGAAGAGGTAATGGCCCCTAAACTATGTTCTGGGATGAAAGTTACAGCTTCAGTGAAATCCGTTTGCAAATCGGAGTGATAGATTAGAATCGAGAGCCAACGGTAAGTTTTCTATGTTAAACCATTACACCATTGAAAAACTGGTTACGTTTGCAATCGAAAGAAAAATGACTATAGTTGAAGAGGTAATGGCCCCTAAACTATGTTCTGGGATGAAAGTTACAGCTTCAGTGAAATCCGTTTGCAAATCAGAGTGATAGATTAGAATCGAGAGCCAACGGTAAGTTTTCTATGTTAAACCATTACACCATTGAAAAACTGGTTACGTTTGCAATCGAAAGAAAAATGACTATAGTTGAAGAGGTAATGGCCCCTAAACTATGTTCTGGGATGAAAGTTACAGCTTCAGTGAAATCCGTTTGCAAATCGGAGTGATAGATTAGAATCGAGAGCCAACGGTAAGTTTTCTATGTTAAACCATTACACCATTGAAAAACTGGTTACGTTTGCAATCGAAAGAAAAATGACTATAGTTGAAGAGGTAATGGCCCCTAAACTATGTTCTGGGATGAAAGTTACAGCTTCAGTGAAATCCGTTTGCAAATCGGAGTGATAGATTAGAATCGAGAGCCAACGGTAAGTTTTCTATGTTAAACCATTACACCATTGAAAAACTGGTTACGTTTGCAATCGAAAGAAAAATGACTATAGTTGAAGAGGTAATGGCCCCTAAACTATGTTCTGGGATGAAAGTTACAGCTTCAGTGAAATCCGTTTGCAAATCGGAGTGATAGATTAGAATCGAGAGCCAACGGTAAGTTTTCTATGTTAAACCATTACACCATTGAAAAACTGGTTACGTTTGCAATCGAAAGAAAAATGACTATAGTTGAAGAGGTAATGGCCCCTAAACTATGTTCTGGGATGAAAGTTACAGCTTCAGTGAAATCCGTTTGCAAATCGGAGTGATAGATTAGAATCGAGAGCCAACGGTAAGTTTTCTATGTTAAACCATTACACCATTGAAAAACTGGTTACGTTTGCAATCGAAAGAAAAATGACTATAGTTGAAGAGGTAATGGCCCCTAAACTATGTTCTGGGATGAAAGTTACAGCTTCAGTGAAATCCGTTTGCAAATCGGAGTGATAGATTAGAATCGAGAGCCAACGGTAAGTTTTCTATGTTAAACCATTACACCATTGAAAAACTGGTTACGTTTGCAATCGAAAGAAAAATGACTATAGTTGAAGAGGTAATGGCCCCTAAACTATGTTCTGGGATGAAAGTTACAGCTTCAGTGAAATCCGTTTGCAAATCGGAGTGATAGATTAGAATCGAGAGCCAACGGTAAGTTTTCTATGTTAAACCATTACACCATTGAAAAACTGGTTACGTTTGCAATCGAAAGAAAAATGACTATAGTTGAAGAGGTAATGGCCCCTAAACTATGTTCTGGGATGAAAGTTACAGCTTCAGTGAAATCCGTTTGCAAATCGGAGTGATAGATTAGAATCGAGAGCCAACGGTAAGTTTTCTATGTTAAACCATTACACCATTGAAAAACTGGTTACGTTTGCAATCGAAAGAAAAATGACTATAGTTGAAGAGGTAATGGCCCCTAAACTATGTTCTGGGATGAAAGTTACAGCTTCAGTGAAATCCGTTTGCAAATCGGAGTGATAGATTAGAATCGAGAGCCAACGGTAAGTTTTCTATGTTAAACCATTACACCATTGAAAAACTGGTTACGTTTGCAATCGAAAGAAAAATGACTATAGTTGAAGAGGTAATGGCCCCTAAACTATGTTCTGGGATGAAAGTTACAGCTTCAGTGAAATCCGTTTGCAAATCGGAGTGATAGATTAGAATCGAGAGCCAACGGTAAGTTTTCTATGTTAAACCATTACACCATTGAAAAACTGGTTACGTTTGCAATCGAAAGAAAAATGACTATAGTTGAAGAGGTAATGGCCCCTAAACTATGTTCTGGGATGAAAGTTACAGCTTCAGTGAAATCCGTTTGCAAATCGGAGTGATAGATTAGAATCGAGAGCCAACGGTAAGTTTTCTATGTTAAACCATTACACCATTGAAAAACTGGTTACGTTTGCAATCGAAAGAAAAATGACTATAGTTGAAGAGGTAATGGCCCCTAAACTATGTTCTGGGATGAAAGTTACAGCTTCAGTGAAATCCGTTTGCAAATCGGAGTGATAGATTAGAATCGAGAGCCAACGGTAAGTTTTCTATGTTAAACCATTACACCATTGAAAAACTGGTTACGTTTGCAATCGAAAGAAAAATGACTATAGTTGAAGAGGTAATGGCCCCTAAACTATGTTCTGGGATGAAAGTTACAGCTTCAGTGAAATCCGTTTGCAAATCGGAGTGATAGATTAGAATCGAGAGCCAACGGTAAGTTTTCTATGTTAAACCATTACACCATTGAAAAACTGGTTACGTTTGCAATCGAAAGAAAAATGACTATAGTTGAAGAGGTAATGGCCCCTAAACTATGTTCTGGGATGAAAGTTACAGCTTCAGTGAAATCCGTTTGCAAATCGGAGTGATAGATTAGAATCGAGAGCCAACGGTAAGTTTTCTATGTTAAACCATTACACCATTGAAAAACTGGTTACGTTTGCAATCGAAAGAAAAATGACTATAGTTGAAGAGGTAATGGCCCCTAAACTATGTTCTGGGATGAAAGTTACAGCTTCAGTGAAATCCGTTTGCAAATCGGAGTGATAGATTAGAATCGAGAGCCAACGGTAAGTTTTCTATGTTAAACCATTACACCATTGAAAAACTGGTTACGTTTGCAATCGAAAGAAAAATGACTATAGTTGAAGAGGTAATGGCCCCTAAACTATGTTCTGGGATGAAAGTTACAGCTTCAGTGAAATCCGTTTGCAAATCGGAGTGATAGATTAGAATCGAGAGCCAACGGTAAGTTTTCTATGTTAAACCATTACACCATTGAAAAACTGGTTACGTTTGCAATCGAAAGAAAAATGACTATAGTTGAAGAGGTAATGGCCCCTAAACTATGTTCTGGGATGAAAGTTACAGCTTCAGTGAAATCCGTTTGCAAATCGGAGTGATAGATTAGAATCGAGAGCCAACGGTAAGTTTTCTATGTTAAACCATTACACCATTGAAAAACTGGTTACGTTTGCAATCGAAAGAAAAATGACTATAGTTGAAGAGGTAATGGCCCCTAAACTATGTTCTGGGATGAAAGTTACAGCTTCAGTGAAATCCGTTTGCAAATCGGAGTGATAGATTAGAATCGAGAGCCAACGGTAAGTTTTCTATGTTAAACCATTACACCATTGAAAAACTGGTTACGTTTGCAATCGAAAGAAAAATGACTATAGTTGAAGAGGTAATGGCCCCTAAACTATGTTCTGGGATGAAAGTTACAGCTTCAGTGAAATCCGTTTGCAAATCGGAGTGATAGATTAGAATCGAGAGCCAACGGTAAGTTTTCTATGTTAAACCATTACACCATTGAAAAACTGGTTACGTTTGCAATCGAAAGAAAAATGACTATAGTTGAAGAGGTAATGGCCCCTAAACTATGTTCTGGGATGAAAGTTACAGCTTCAGTGAAATCCGTTTGCAAATCGGAGTGATAGATTAGAATCGAGAGCCAACGGTAAGTTTTCTATGTTAAACCATTACACCATTGAAAAACTGGTTACGTTTGCAATCGAAAGAAAAATGACTATAGTTGAAGAGGTAATGGCCCCTAAACTATGTTCTGGGATGAAAGTTACAGCTTCAGTGAAATCCGTTTGCAAATCGGAGTGATAGATTAGAATCGAGAGCCAACGGTAAGTTTTCTATGTTAAACCATTACACCATTGAAAAACTGGTTACGTTTGCAATCGAAAGAAAAATGACTATAGTTGAAGAGGTAATGGCCCCTAAACTATGTTCTGGGATGAAAGTTACAGCTTCAGTGAAATCCGTTTGCAAATCGGAGTGATAGATTAGAATCGAGAGCCAACGGTAAGTTTTCTATGTTAAACCATTACACCATTGAAAAACTGGTTACGTTTGCAATCGAAAGAAAAATGACTATAGTTGAAGAGGTAATGGCCCCTAAACTATGTTCTGGGATGAAAGTTACAGCTTCAGTGAAATCCGTTTGCAAATCGGAGTGATAGATTAGAATCGAGAGCCAACGGTAAGTTTTCTATGTTAAACCATTACACCATTGAAAAACTGGTTACGTTTGCAATCGAAAGAAAAATGACTATAGTTGAAGAGGTAATGGCCCCTAAACTATGTTCTGGGATGAAAGTTACAGCTTCAGTGAAATCCGTTTGCAAATCGGAGTGATAGATTAGAATCGAGAGCCAACGGTAAGTTTTCTATGTTAAACCATTACACCATTGAAAAACTGGTTACGTTTGCAATCGAAAGAAAAATGACTATAGTTGAAGAGGTAATGGCCCCTAAACTATGTTCTGGGATGAAAGTTACAGCTTCAGTGAAATCCGTTTGCAAATCGGAGTGATAGATTAGAATCGAGAGCCAACGGTAAGTTTTCTATGTTAAACCATTACACCATTGAAAAACTGGTTACGTTTGCAATCGAAAGAAAAATGACTATAGTTGAAGAGGTAATGGCCCCTAAACTATGTTCTGGGATGAAAGTTACAGCTTCAGTGAAATCCGTTTGCAAATCGGAGTGATAGATTAGAATCGAGAGCCAACGGTAAGTTTTCTATGTTAAACCATTACACCATTGAAAAACTGGTTACGTTTGCAATCGAAAGAAAAATGACTATAGTTGAAGAGGTAATGGCCCCTAAACTATGTTCTGGGATGAAAGTTACAGCTTCAGTGAAATCCGTTTGCAAATCGGAGTGATAGATTAGAATCGAGAGCCAACGGTAAGTTTTCTATGTTAAACCATTACACCATTGAAAAACTGGTTACGTTTGCAATCGAAAGAAAAATGACTATAGTTGAAGAGGTAATGGCCCCTAAACTATGTTCTGGGATGAAAGTTACAGCTTCAGTGAAATCCGTTTGCAAATCGGAGTGATAGATTAGAATCGAGAGCCAACGGTAAGTTTTCTATGTTAAACCATTACACCATTGAAAAACTGGTTACGTTTGCAATCGAAAGAAAAATGACTATAGTTGAAGAGGTAATGGCCCCTAAACTATGTTCTGGGATGAAAGTTACAGCTTCAGTGAAATCCGTTTGCAAATCGGAGTGATAGATTAGAATCGAGAGCCAACGGTAAGTTTTCTATGTTAAACCATTACACCATTGAAAAACTGGTTACGTTTGCAATCGAAAGAAAAATGACTATAGTTGAAGAGGTAATGGCCCCTAAACTATGTTCTGGGATGAAAGTTACAGCTTCAGTGAAATCCGTTTGCAAATCGGAGTGATAGATTAGAATCGAGAGCCAACGGTAAGTTTTCTATGTTAAACCATTACACCATTGAAAAACTGGTTACGTTTGCAATCGAAAGAAAAATGACTATAGTTGAAGAGGTAATGGCCCCTAAACTATGTTCTGGGATGAAAGTTACAGCTTCAGTGAAATCCGTTTGCAAATCGGAGTGATAGATTAGAATCGAGAGCCAACGGTAAGTTTTCTATGTTAAACCATTACACCATTGAAAAACTGGTTACGTTTGCAATCGAAAGAAAAATGACTATAGTTGAAGAGGTAATGGCCCCTAAACTATGTTCTGGGATGAAAGTTACAGCTTCAGTGAAATCCGTTTGCAAATCGGAGTGATAGATTAGAATCGAGAGCCAACGGTAAGTTTTCTATGTTAAACCATTACACCATTGAAAAACTGGTTACGTTTGCAATCGAAAGAAAAATGACTATAGTTGAAGAGGTAATGGCCCCTAAACTATGTTCTGGGATGAAAGTTACAGCTTCAGTGAAATCCGTTTGCAAATCGGAGTGATAGATTAGAATCGAGAGCCAACGGTAAGTTTTCTATGTTAAACCATTACACCATTGAAAAACTGGTTACGTTTGCAATCGAAAGAAAAATGACTATAGTTGAAGAGGTAATGGCCCCTAAACTATGTTCTGGGATGAAAGTTACAGCTTCAGTGAAATCCGTTTGCAAATCGGAGTGATAGATTAGAATCGAGAGCCAACGGTAAGTTTTCTATGTTAAACCATTACACCATTGAAAAACTGGTTACGTTTGCAATCGAAAGAAAAATGACTATAGTTGAAGAGGTAATGGCCCCCAAAACTATGTTCTGGGATGAAAGTTACAGCTTCAGTGAAATCCGTTAGCAAATCGGAGTGATAGATTAGAATCGAGAGGCAACGGTAAGTTTTCTATGTTAAACCATTACACCATTGAAAAACTGGTTACGTTTGCAATCGAAAGAAAAATGACTATAGTTGAAGAGGTAATGGCCCCTAAACTATGTTCTGGGATGAAAGTTACAGCTTCAGTGAAATCCGTTTGCAAATCGGAGTGATAGATTAGAATCGAGAGCCAACGGTAAGTTTTCTATGTTAAACCATTACACCATTAAAAACTGGTTACGTTTGCAATCGAAAGAAAAATGACTATAGTTGAAGAGGTAATGGCCCCTAAACTATGTTCTGGGATGAAAGTTACAGCTTCAGTGAAATCCGTTTGCAAATCGGAGTGATAGATTAGAATCGAGAGCCAACGGTAAGTTTTCTATGTTAAACCATTACACCATTGAAAAACTGGTTACGTTTGCAATCGAAAGAAAAATGACTATAGTTGAAGAGGTAATGGCCCCTAAACTATGTTCTGGGATGAAAGTTACAGCTTCAGTGAAATCCGTTTGCAAATCGGAGTGATAGATTAGAATCGAGAGCCAACGGTAAGTTTTCTATGTTAAACCATTACACCATTGAAAAACTGGTTACGTTTGCAATCGAAAGAAAAATGACTATAGTTGAAGAGGTAATGGCCCCTAAACTATGTTCTGGGATGAAAGTTACAGCTTCAGTGAAATCCGTTTGCAAATCGGAGTGATAGATTAGAATCGAGAGCCAACGGTAAGTTTTCTATGTTAAACCATTACACCATTGAAAAACTGGTTACGTTTGCAATCGAAAGAAAAATGACTATAGTTGAAGAGGTAATGGCCCCTAAACTATGTTCTGGGATGAAAGTTACAGCTTCAGTGAAATCCGTTTGCAAATCGGAGTGATAGATTAGAATCGAGAGCCAACGGTAAGTTTTCTATGTTAAACCATTACACCATTGAAAAACTGGTTACGTTTGCAATCGAAAGAAAAATGACTATAGTTGAAGAGGTAATGGCCCCTAAACTATGTTCTGGGATGAAAGTTACAGCTTCAGTGAAATCCGTTTGCAAATCGGAGTGATAGATTAGAATCGAGAGCCAACGGTAAGTTTTCTATGTTAAACCATTACACCATTGAAAAACTGGTTACGTTTGCAATCGAAAGAAAAATGACTATAGTTGAAGAGGTAATGGCCCCTAAACTATGTTCTGGGATGAAAGTTACAGCTTCAGTGAAATCCGTTTGCAAATCGGAGTGATAGATTAGAATCGAGAGCCAACGGTAAGTTTTCTATGTTAAACCATTACACCATTGAAAAACTGGTTACGTTTGCAATCGAAAGAAAAATGACTATAGTTGAAGAGGTAATGGCCCCTAAACTATGTTCTGGGATGAAAGTTACAGCTTCAGTGAAATCCGTTTGCAAATCGGAGTGATAGATTAGAATCGAGAGCCAACGGTAAGTTTTCTATGTTAAACCATTACACCATTGAAAAACTGGTTACGTTTGCAATCGAAAGAAAAATGACTATAGTTGAAGAGGTAATGGCCCCTAAACTATGTTCTGGGATGAAAGTTACAGCTTCAGTGAAATCCGTTTGCAAATCGGAGTGATAGATTAGAATCGAGAGCCAACGGTAAGTTTTCTATGTTAAACCATTACACCATTGAAAAACTGGTTACGTTTGCAATCGAAAGAAAAATGACTATAGTTGAAGAGGTAATGGCCCCTAAACTATGTTCTGGGATGAAAGTTACAGCTTCAGTGAAATCCGTTTGCAAATCGGAGTGATAGATTAGAATCGAGAGCCAACGGTAAGTTTTCTATGTTAAACCATTACACCATTGAAAAACTGGTTACGTTTGCAATCGAAAGAAAAATGACTATAGTTGAAGAGGTAATGGCCCCTAAACTATGTTCTGGGATGAAAGTTACAGCTTCAGTGAAATCCGTTTGCAAATCGGAGTGATAGATTAGAATCGAGAGCCAACGGTAAGTTTTCTATGTTAAACCATTACACCATTGAAAAACTGGTTACGTTTGCAATCGAAAGAAAAATGACTATAGTTGAAGAGGTAATGGCCCCTAAACTATGTTCTGGGATGAAAGTTACAGCTTCAGTGAAATCCGTTTGCAAATCGGAGTGATAGATTAGAATCGAGAGCCAACGGTAAGTTTTCTATGTTAAACCATTACACCATTGAAAAACTGGTTACGTTTGCAATCGAAAGAAAAATGACTATAGTTGAAGAGGTAATGGCCCCTAAACTATGTTCTGGGATGAAAGTTACAGCTTCAGTGAAATCCGTTTGCAAATCGGAGTGATAGATTAGAATCGAGAGCCAACGGTAAGTTTTCTATGTTAAACCATTACACCATTGAAAAACTGGTTACGTTTGCAATCGAAAGAAAAATGACTATAGTTGAAGAGGTAATGGCCCCTAAACTATGTTCTGGGATGAAAGTTACAGCTTCAGTGAAATCCGTTTGCAAATCGGAGTGATAGATTAGAATCGAGAGCCAACGGTAAGTTTTCTATGTTAAACCATTACACCATTGAAAAACTGGTTACGTTTGCAATCGAAAGAAAAATGACTATAGTTGAAGAGGTAATGGCCCCTAAACTATGTTCTGGGATGAAAGTTACAGCTTCAGTGAAATCCGTTTGCAAATCGGAGTGATAGATTAGAATCGAGAGCCAACGGTAAGTTTTCTATGTTAAACCATTACACCATTGAAAAACTGGTTACGTTTGCAATCGAAAGAAAAATGACTATAGTTGAAGAGGTAATGGCCCCTAAACTATGTTCTGGGATGAAAGTTACAGCTTCAGTGAAATCCGTTTGCAAATCGGAGTGATAGATTAGAATCGAGAGCCAACGGTAAGTTTTCTATGTTAAACCATTACACCATTGAAAAACTGGTTACGTTTGCAATCGAAAGAAAAATGACTATAGTTGAAGAGGTAATGGCCCCTAAACTATGTTCTGGGATGAAAGTTACAGCTTCAGTGAAATCCGTTTGCAAATCGGAGTGATAGATTAGAATCGAGAGCCAACGGTAAGTTTTCTATGTTAAACCATTACACCATTGAAAAACTGGTTACGTTTGCAATCGAAAGAAAAATGACTATAGTTGAAGAGGTAATGGCCCCTAAACTATGTTCTGGGATGAAAGTTACAGCTTCAGTGAAATCCGTTTGCAAATCGGAGTGATAGATTAGAATCGAGAGCCAACGGTAAGTTTTCTATGTTAAACCATTACACCATTGAAAAACTGGTTACGTTTGCAATCGAAAGAAAAATGACTATAGTTGAAGAGGTAATGGCCCCTAAACTATGTTCTGGGATGAAAGTTACAGCTTCAGTGAAATCCGTTTGCAAATCGGAGTGATAGATTAGAATCGAGAGCCAACGGTAAGTTTTCTATGTTAAACCATTACACCATTGAAAAACTGGTTACGTTTGCAATCGAAAGAAAAATGACTATAGTTGAAGAGGTAATGGCCCCTAAACTATGTTCTGGGATGAAAGTTACAGCTTCAGTGAAATCCGTTTGCAAATCGGAGTGATAGATTAGAATCGAGAGCCAACGGTAAGTTTTCTATGTTAAACCATTACACCATTGAAAAACTGGTTACGTTTGCAATCGAAAGAAAAATGACTATAGTTGAAGAGGTAATGGCCCCTAAACTATGTTCTGGGATGAAAGTTACAGCTTCAGTGAAATCCGTTTGCAAATCGGAGTGATAGATTAGAATCGAGAGCCAACGGTAAGTTTTCTATGTTAAACCATTACACCATTGAAAAACTGGTTACGTTTGCAATCGAAAGAAAAATGACTATAGTTGAAGAGGTAATGGCCCCTAAACTATGTTCTGGGATGAAAGTTACAGCTTCAGTGAAATCCGTTTGCAAATCGGAGTGATAGATTAGAATCGAGAGCCAACGGTAAGTTTTCTATGTTAAACCATTACACCATTGAAAAACTGGTTACGTTTGCAATCGAAAGAAAAATGACTATAGTTGAAGAGGTAATGGCCCCTAAACTATGTTCTGGGATGAAAGTTACAGCTTCAGTGAAATCCGTTTGCAAATCGGAGTGATAGATTAGAATCGAGAGCCAACGGTAAGTTTTCTATGTTAAACCATTACACCATTGAAAAACTGGTTACGTTTGCAATCGAAAGAAAAATGACTATAGTTGAAGAGGTAATGGCCCCTAAACTATGTTCTGGGATGAAAGTTACAGCTTCAGTGAAATCCGTTTGCAAATCGGAGTGATAGATTAGAATCGAGAGCCAACGGTAAGTTTTCTATGTTAAACCATTACACCATTGAAAAACTGGTTACGTTTGCAATCGAAAGAAAAATGACTATAGTTGAAGAGGTAATGGCCCCTAAACTATGTTCTGGGATGAAAGTTACAGCTTCAGTGAAATCCGTTTGCAAATCGGAGTGATAGATTAGAATCGAGAGCCAACGGTAAGTTTTCTATGTTAAACCATTACACCATTGAAAAACTGGTTACGTTTGCAATCGAAAGAAAAATGACTATAGTTGAAGAGGTAATGGCCCCTAAACTATGTTCTGGGATGAAAGTTACAGCTTCAGTGAAATCCGTTTGCAAATCGGAGTGATAGATTAGAATCGAGAGCCAACGGTAAGTTTTCTATGTTAAACCATTACACCATTGAAAAACTGGTTACGTTTGCAATCGAAAGAAAAATGACTATAGTTGAAGAGGTAATGGCCCCTAAACTATGTTCTGGGATGAAAGTTACAGCTTCAGTGAAATCCGTTTGCAAATCGGAGTGATAGATTAGAATCGAGAGCCAACGGTAAGTTTTCTATGTTAAACCATTACACCATTGAAAAACTGGTTACGTTTGCAATCGAAAGAAAAATGACTATAGTTGAAGAGGTAATGGCCCCTAAACTATGTTCTGGGATGAAAGTTACAGCTTCAGTGAAATCCGTTTGCAAATCGGAGTGATAGATTAGAATCGAGAGCCAACGGTAAGTTTTCTATGTTAAACCATTACACCATTGAAAAACTGGTTACGTTTGCAATCGAAAGAAAAATGACTATAGTTGAAGAGGTAATGGCCCCTAAACTATGTTCTGGGATGAAAGTTACAGCTTCAGTGAAATCCGTTTGCAAATCGGAGTGATAGATTAGAATCGAGAGCCAACGGTAAGTTTTCTATGTTAAACCATTACACCATTGAAAAACTGGTTACGTTTGCAATCGAAAGAAAAATGACTATAGTTGAAGAGGTAATGGCCCCTAAACTATGTTCTGGGATGAAAGTTACAGCTTCAGTGAAATCCGTTTGCAAATCGGAGTGATAGATTAGAATCGAGAGCCAACGGTAAGTTTTCTATGTTAAACCATTACACCATTGAAAAACTGGTTACGTTTGCAATCGAAAGAAAAATGACTATAGTTGAAGAGGTAATGGCCCCTAAACTATGTTCTGGGATGAAAGTTACAGCTTCAGTGAAATCCGTTTGCAAATCGGAGTGATAGATTAGAATCGAGAGCCAACGGTAAGTTTTCTATGTTAAACCATTACACCATTGAAAAACTGGTTACGTTTGCAATCGAAAGAAAAATGACTATAGTTGAAGAGGTAATGGCCCCTAAACTATGTTCTGGGATGAAAGTTACAGCTTCAGTGAAATCCGTTTGCAAATCGGAGTGATAGATTAGAATCGAGAGCCAACGGTAAGTTTTCTATGTTAAACCATTACACCATTGAAAAACTGGTTACGTTTGCAATCGAAAGAAAAATGACTATAGTTGAAGAGGTAATGGCCCCTAAACTATGTTCTGGGATGAAAGTTACAGCTTCAGTGAAATCCGTTTGCAAATCGGAGTGATAGATTAGAATCGAGAGCCAACGGTAAGTTTTCTATGTTAAACCATTACACCATTGAAAAACTGGTTACGTTTGCAATCGAAAGAAAAATGACTATAGTTGAAGAGGTAATGGCCCCTAAACTATGTTCTGGGATGAAAGTTACAGCTTCAGTGAAATCCGTTTGCAAATCGGAGTGATAGATTAGAATCGAGAGCCAACGGTAAGTTTTCTATGTTAAACCATTACACCATTGAAAAACTGGTTACGTTTGCAATCGAAAGAAAAATGACTATAGTTGAAGAGGTAATGGCCCCTAAACTATGTTCTGGGATGAAAGTTACAGCTTCAGTGAAATCCGTTTGCAAATCGGAGTGATAGATTAGAATCGAGAGCCAACGGTAAGTTTTCTATGTTAAACCATTACACCATTGAAAAACTGGTTACGTTTGCAATCGAAAGAAAAATGACTATAGTTGAAGAGGTAATGGCCCCTAAACTATGTTCTGGGATGAAAGTTACAGCTTCAGTGAAATCCGTTTGCAAATCGGAGTGATAGATTAGAATCGAGAGCCAACGGTAAGTTTTCTATGTTAAACCATTACACCATTGAAAAACTGGTTACGTTTGCAATCGAAAGAAAAATGACTATAGTTGAAGAGGTAATGGCCCCTAAACTATGTTCTGGGATGAAAGTTACAGCTTCAGTGAAATCCGTTTGCAAATCGGAGTGATAGATTAGAATCGAGAGCCAACGGTAAGTTTTCTATGTTAAACCATTACACCATTGAAAAACTGGTTACGTTTGCAATCGAAAGAAAAATGACTATAGTTGAAGAGGTAATGGCCCCTAAACTATGTTCTGGGATGAAAGTTACAGCTTCAGTGAAATCCGTTTGCAAATCGGAGTGATAGATTAGAATCGAGAGCCAACGGTAAGTTTTCTATGTTAAACCATTACACCATTGAAAAACTGGTTACGTTTGCAATCGAAAGAAAAATGACTATAGTTGAAGAGGTAATGGCCCCTAAACTATGTTCTGGGATGAAAGTTACAGCTTCAGTGAAATCCGTTTGCAAATCGGAGTGATAGATTAGAATCGAGAGCCAACGGTAAGTTTTCTATGTTAAACCATTACACCATTGAAAAACTGGTTACGTTTGCAATCGAAAGAAAAATGACTATAGTTGAAGAGGTAATGGCCCCTAAACTATGTTCTGGGATGAAAGTTACAGCTTCAGTGAAATCCGTTTGCAAATCGGAGTGATAGATTAGAATCGAGAGCCAACGGTAAGTTTTCTATGTTAAACCATTACACCATTGAAAAACTGGTTACGTTTGCAATCGAAAGAAAAATGACTATAGTTGAAGAGGTAATGGCCCCTAAACTATGTTCTGGGATGAAAGTTACAGCTTCAGTGAAATCCGTTTGCAAATCGGAGTGATAGATTAGAATCGAGAGCCAACGGTAAGTTTTCTATGTTAAACCATTACACCATTGAAAAACTGGTTACGTTTGCAATCGAAAGAAAAATGACTATAGTTGAAGAGGTAATGGCCCCTAAACTATGTTCTGGGATGAAAGTTACAGCTTCAGTGAAATCCGTTTGCAAATCGGAGTGATAGATTAGAATCGAGAGCCAACGGTAAGTTTTCTATGTTAAACCATTACACCATTGAAAAACTGGTTACGTTTGCAATCGAAAGAAAAATGACTATAGTTGAAGAGGTAATGGCCCCTAAACTATGTTCTGGGATGAAAGTTACAGCTTCAGTGAAATCCGTTTGCAAATCGGAGTGATAGATTAGAATCGAGAGCCAACGGTAAGTTTTCTATGTTAAACCATTACACCATTGAAAAACTGGTTACGTTTGCAATCGAAAGAAAAATGACTATAGTTGAAGAGGTAATGGCCCCTAAACTATGTTCTGGGATGAAAGTTACAGCTTCAGTGAAATCCGTTTGCAAATCGGAGTGATAGATTAGAATCGAGAGCCAACGGTAAGTTTTCTATGTTAAACCATTACACCATTGAAAAACTGGTTACGTTTGCAATCGAAAGAAAAATGACTATAGTTGAAGAGGTAATGGCCCCTAAACTATGTTCTGGGATGAAAGTTACAGCTTCAGTGAAATCCGTTTGCAAATCGGAGTGATAGATTAGAATCGAGAGCCAACGGTAAGTTTTCTATGTTAAACCATTACACCATTGAAAAACTGGTTACGTTTGCAATCGAAAGAAAAATGACTATAGTTGAAGAGGTAATGGCCCCTAAACTATGTTCTGGGATGAAAGTTACAGCTTCAGTGAAATCCGTTTGCAAATCGGAGTGATAGATTAGAATCGAGAGCCAACGGTAAGTTTTCTATGTTAAACCATTACACCATTGAAAAACTGGTTACGTTTGCAATCGAAAGAAAAATGACTATAGTTGAAGAGGTAATGGCCCCTAAACTATGTTCTGGGATGAAAGTTACAGCTTCAGTGAAATCCGTTTGCAAATCGGAGTGATAGATTAGAATCGAGAGCCAACGGTAAGTTTTCTATGTTAAACCATTACACCATTGAAAAACTGGTTACGTTTGCAATCGAAAGAAAAATGACTATAGTTGAAGAGGTAATGGCCCCTAAACTATGTTCTGGGATGAAAGTTACAGCTTCAGTGAAATCCGTTTGCAAATCGGAGTGATAGATTAGAATCGAGAGCCAACGGTAAGTTTTCTATGTTAAACCATTACACCATTGAAAAACTGGTTACGTTTGCAATCGAAAGAAAAATGACTATAGTTGAAGAGGTAATGGCCCCTAAACTATGTTCTGGGATGAAAGTTACAGCTTCAGTGAAATCCGTTTGCAAATCGGAGTGATAGATTAGAATCGAGAGCCAACGGTAAGTTTTCTATGTTAAACCATTACACCATTGAAAAACTGGTTACGTTTGCAATCGAAAGAAAAATGACTATAGTTGAAGAGGTAATGGCCCCTAAACTATGTTCTGGGATGAAAGTTACAGCTTCAGTGAAATCCGTTTGCAAATCGGAGTGATAGATTAGAATCGAGAGCCAACGGTAAGTTTTCTATGTTAAACCATTACACCATTGAAAAACTGGTTACGTTTGCAATCGAAAGAAAAATGACTATAGTTGAAGAGGTAATGGCCCCTAAACTATGTTCTGGGATGAAAGTTACAGCTTCAGTGAAATCCGTTTGCAAATCGGAGTGATAGATTAGAATCGAGAGCCAACGGTAAGTTTTCTATGTTAAACCATTACACCATTGAAAAACTGGTTACGTTTGCAATCGAAAGAAAAATGACTATAGTTGAAGAGGTAATGGCCCCTAAACTATGTTCTGGGATGAAAGTTACAGCTTCAGTGAAATCCGTTTGCAAATCGGAGTGATAGATTAGAATCGAGAGCCAACGGTAAGTTTTCTATGTTAAACCATTACACCATTGAAAAACTGGTTACGTTTGCAATCGAAAGAAAAATGACTATAGTTGAAGAGGTAATGGCCCCTAAACTATGTTCTGGGATGAAAGTTACAGCTTCAGTGAAATCCGTTTGCAAATCGGAGTGATAGATTAGAATCGAGAGCCAACGGTAAGTTTTCTATGTTAAACCATTACACCATTGAAAAACTGGTTACGTTTGCAATCGAAAGAAAAATGACTATAGTTGAAGAGGTAATGGCCCCTAAACTATGTTCTGGGATGAAAGTTACAGCTTCAGTGAAATCCGTTTGCAAATCGGAGTGATAGATTAGAATCGAGAGCCAACGGTAAGTTTTCTATGTTAAACCATTACACCATTGAAAAACTGGTTACGTTTGCAATCGAAAGAAAAATGACTATAGTTGAAGAGGTAATGGCCCCTAAACTATGTTCTGGGATGAAAGTTACAGCTTCAGTGAAATCCGTTTGCAAATCGGAGTGATAGATTAGAATCGAGAGCCAACGGTAAGTTTTCTATGTTAAACCATTACACCATTGAAAAACTGGTTACGTTTGCAATCGAAAGAAAAATGACTATAGTTGAAGAGGTAATGGCCCCTAAACTATGTTCTGGGATGAAAGTTACAGCTTCAGTGAAATCCGTTTGCAAATCGGAGTGATAGATTAGAATCGAGAGCCAACGGTAAGTTTTCTATGTTAAACCATTACACCATTGAAAAACTGGTTACGTTTGCAATCGAAAGAAAAATGACTATAGTTGAAGAGGTAATGGCCCCTAAACTATGTTCTGGGATGAAAGTTACAGCTTCAGTGAAATCCGTTTGCAAATCGGAGTGATAGATTAGAATCGAGAGCCAACGGTAAGTTTTCTATGTTAAACCATTACACCATTGAAAAACTGGTTACGTTTGCAATCGAAAGAAAAATGACTATAGTTGAAGAGGTAATGGCCCCTAAACTATGTTCTGGGATGAAAGTTACAGCTTCAGTGAAATCCGTTTGCAAATCGGAGTGATAGATTAGAATCGAGAGCCAACGGTAAGTTTTCTATGTTAAACCATTACACCATTGAAAAACTGGTTACGTTTGCAATCGAAAGAAAAATGACTATAGTTGAAGAGGTAATGGCCCCTAAACTATGTTCTGGGATGAAAGTTACAGCTTCAGTGAAATCCGTTTGCAAATCGGAGTGATAGATTAGAATCGAGAGCCAACGGTAAGTTTTCTATGTTAAACCATTACACCATTGAAAAACTGGTTACGTTTGCAATCGAAAGAAAAATGACTATAGTTGAAGAGGTAATGGCCCCTAAACTATGTTCTGGGATGAAAGTTACAGCTTCAGTGAAATCCGTTTGCAAATCGGAGTGATAGATTAGAATCGAGAGCCAACGGTAAGTTTTCTATGTTAAACCATTACACCATTGAAAAACTGGTTACGTTTGCAATCGAAAGAAAAATGACTATAGTTGAAGAGGTAATGGCCCCTAAACTATGTTCTGGGATGAAAGTTACAGCTTCAGTGAAATCCGTTTGCAAATCGGAGTGATAGATTAGAATCGAGAGCCAACGGTAAGTTTTCTATGTTAAACCATTACACCATTGAAAAACTGGTTACGTTTGCAATCGAAAGAAAAATGACTATAGTTGAAGAGGTAATGGCCCCTAAACTATGTTCTGGGATGAAAGTTACAGCTTCAGTGAAATCCGTTTGCAAATCGGAGTGATAGATTAGAATCGAGAGCCAACGGTAAGTTTTCTATGTTAAACCATTACACCATTGAAAAACTGGTTACGTTTGCAATCGAAAGAAAAATGACTATAGTTGAAGAGGTAATGGCCCCTAAACTATGTTCTGGGATGAAAGTTACAGCTTCAGTGAAATCCGTTTGCAAATCGGAGTGATAGATTAGAATCGAGAGCCAACGGTAAGTTTTCTATGTTAAACCATTACACCATTGAAAAACTGGTTACGTTTGCAATCGAAAGAAAAATGACTATAGTTGAAGAGGTAATGGCCCCTAAACTATGTTCTGGGATGAAAGTTACAGCTTCAGTGAAATCCGTTTGCAAATCGGAGTGATAGATTAGAATCGAGAGCCAACGGTAAGTTTTCTATGTTAAACCATTACACCATTGAAAAACTGGTTACGTTTGCAATCGAAAGAAAAATGACTATAGTTGAAGAGGTAATGGCCCCTAAACTATGTTCTGGGATGAAAGTTACAGCTTCAGTGAAATCCGTTTGCAAATCGGAGTGATAGATTAGAATCGAGAGCCAACGGTAAGTTTTCTATGTTAAACCATTACACCATTGAAAAACTGGTTACGTTTGCAATCGAAAGAAAAATGACTATAGTTGAAGAGGTAATGGCCCCTAAACTATGTTCTGGGATGAAAGTTACAGCTTCAGTGAAATCCGTTTGCAAATCGGAGTGATAGATTAGAATCGAGAGCCAACGGTAAGTTTTCTATGTTAAACCATTACACCATTGAAAAACTGGTTACGTTTGCAATCGAAAGAAAAATGACTATAGTTGAAGAGGTAATGGCCCCTAAACTATGTTCTGGGATGAAAGTTACAGCTTCAGTGAAATCCGTTTGCAAATCGGAGTGATAGATTAGAATCGAGAGCCAACGGTAAGTTTTCTATGTTAAACCATTACACCATTGAAAAACTGGTTACGTTTGCAATCGAAAGAAAAATGACTATAGTTGAAGAGGTAATGGCCCCTAAACTATGTTCTGGGATGAAAGTTACAGCTTCAGTGAAATCCGTTTGCAAATCGGAGTGATAGATTAGAATCGAGAGCCAACGGTAAGTTTTCTATGTTAAACCATTACACCATTGAAAAACTGGTTACGTTTGCAATCGAAAGAAAAATGACTATAGTTGAAGAGGTAATGGCCCCTAAACTATGTTCTGGGATGAAAGTTACAGCTTCAGTGAAATCCGTTTGCAAATCGGAGTGATAGATTAGAATCGAGAGCCAACGGTAAGTTTTCTATGTTAAACCATTACACCATTGAAAAACTGGTTACGTTTGCAATCGAAAGAAAAATGACTATAGTTGAAGAGGTAATGGCCCCTAAACTATGTTCTGGGATGAAAGTTACAGCTTCAGTGAAATCCGTTTGCAAATCGGAGTGATAGATTAGAATCGAGAGCCAACGGTAAGTTTTCTATGTTAAACCATTACACCATTGAAAAACTGGTTACGTTTGCAATCGAAAGAAAAATGACTATAGTTGAAGAGGTAATGGCCCCTAAACTATGTTCTGGGATGAAAGTTACAGCTTCAGTGAAATCCGTTTGCAAATCGGAGTGATAGATTAGAATCGAGAGCCAACGGTAAGTTTTCTATGTTAAACCATTACACCATTGAAAAACTGGTTACGTTTGCAATCGAAAGAAAAATGACTATAGTTGAAGAGGTAATGGCCCCTAAACTATGTTCTGGGATGAAAGTTACAGCTTCAGTGAAATCCGTTTGCAAATCGGAGTGATAGATTAGAATCGAGAGCCAACGGTAAGTTTTCTATGTTAAACCATTACACCATTGAAAAACTGGTTACGTTTGCAATCGAAAGAAAAATGACTATAGTTGAAGAGGTAATGGCCCCTAAACTATGTTCTGGGATGAAAGTTACAGCTTCAGTGAAATCCGTTTGCAAATCGGAGTGATAGATTAGAATCGAGAGCCAACGGTAAGTTTTCTATGTTAAACCATTACACCATTGAAAAACTGGTTACGTTTGCAATCGAAAGAAAAATGACTATAGTTGAAGAGGTAATGGCCCCTAAACTATGTTCTGGGATGAAAGTTACAGCTTCAGTGAAATCCGTTTGCAAATCGGAGTGATAGATTAGAATCGAGAGCCAACGGTAAGTTTTCTATGTTAAACCATTACACCATTGAAAAACTGGTTACGTTTGCAATCGAAAGAAAAATGACTATAGTTGAAGAGGTAATGGCCCCTAAACTATGTTCTGGGATGAAAGTTACAGCTTCAGTGAAATCCGTTTGCAAATCGGAGTGATAGATTAGAATCGAGAGCCAACGGTAAGTTTTCTATGTTAAACCATTACACCATTGAAAAACTGGTTACGTTTGCAATCGAAAGAAAAATGACTATAGTTGAAGAGGTAATGGCCCCTAAACTATGTTCTGGGATGAAAGTTACAGCTTCAGTGAAATCCGTTTGCAAATCGGAGTGATAGATTAGAATCGAGAGCCAACGGTAAGTTTTCTATGTTAAACCATTACACCATTGAAAAACTGGTTACGTTTGCAATCGAAAGAAAAATGACTATAGTTGAAGAGGTAATGGCCCCTAAACTATGTTCTGGGATGAAAGTTACAGCTTCAGTGAAATCCGTTTGCAAATCGGAGTGATAGATTAGAATCGAGAGCCAACGGTAAGTTTTCTATGTTAAACCATTACACCATTGAAAAACTGGTTACGTTTGCAATCGAAAGAAAAATGACTATAGTTGAAGAGGTAATGGCCCCTAAACTATGTTCTGGGATGAAAGTTACAGCTTCAGTGAAATCCGTTTGCAAATCGGAGTGATAGATTAGAATCGAGAGCCAACGGTAAGTTTTCTATGTTAAACCATTACACCATTGAAAAACTGGTTACGTTTGCAATCGAAAGAAAAATGACTATAGTTGAAGAGGTAATGGCCCCTAAACTATGTTCTGGGATGAAAGTTACAGCTTCAGTGAAATCCGTTTGCAAATCGGAGTGATAGATTAGAATCGAGAGCCAACGGTAAGTTTTCTATGTTAAACCATTACACCATTGAAAAACTGGTTACGTTTGCAATCGAAAGAAAAATGACTATAGTTGAAGAGGTAATGGCCCCTAAACTATGTTCTGGGATGAAAGTTACAGCTTCAGTGAAATCCGTTTGCAAATCGGAGTGATAGATTAGAATCGAGAGCCAACGGTAAGTTTTCTATGTTAAACCATTACACCATTGAAAAACTGGTTACGTTTGCAATCGAAAGAAAAATGACTATAGTTGAAGAGGTAATGGCCCCTAAACTATGTTCTGGGATGAAAGTTACAGCTTCAGTGAAATCCGTTTGCAAATCGGAGTGATAGATTAGAATCGAGAGCCAACGGTAAGTTTTCTATGTTAAACCATTACACCATTGAAAAACTGGTTACGTTTGCAATCGAAAGAAAAATGACTATAGTTGAAGAGGTAATGGCCCCTAAACTATGTTCTGGGATGAAAGTTACAGCTTCAGTGAAATCCGTTTGCAAATCGGAGTGATAGATTAGAATCGAGAGCCAACGGTAAGTTTTCTATGTTAAACCATTACACCATTGAAAAACTGGTTACGTTTGCAATCGAAAGAAAAATGACTATAGTTGAAGAGGTAATGGCCCCTAAACTATGTTCTGGGATGAAAGTTACAGCTTCAGTGAAATCCGTTTGCAAATCGGAGTGATAGATTAGAATCGAGAGCCAACGGTAAGTTTTCTATGTTAAACCATTACACCATTGAAAAACTGGTTACGTTTGCAATCGAAAGAAAAATGACTATAGTTGAAGAGGTAATGGCCCCTAAACTATGTTCTGGGATGAAAGTTACAGCTTCAGTGAAATCCGTTTGCAAATCGGAGTGATAGATTAGAATCGAGAGCCAACGGTAAGTTTTCTATGTTAAACCATTACACCATTGAAAAACTGGTTACGTTTGCAATCGAAAGAAAAATGACTATAGTTGAAGAGGTAATGGCCCCTAAACTATGTTCTGGGATGAAAGTTACAGCTTCAGTGAAATCCGTTTGCAAATCGGAGTGATAGATTAGAATCGAGAGCCAACGGTAAGTTTTCTATGTTAAACCATTACACCATTGAAAAACTGGTTACGTTTGCAATCGAAAGAAAAATGACTATAGTTGAAGAGGTAATGGCCCCTAAACTATGTTCTGGGATGAAAGTTACAGCTTCAGTGAAATCCGTTTGCAAATCGGAGTGATAGATTAGAATCGAGAGCCAACGGTAAGTTTTCTATGTTAAACCATTACACCATTGAAAAACTGGTTACGTTTGCAATCGAAAGAAAAATGACTATAGTTGAAGAGGTAATGGCCCCTAAACTATGTTCTGGGATGAAAGTTACAGCTTCAGTGAAATCCGTTTGCAAATCGGAGTGATAGATTAGAATCGAGAGCCAACGGTAAGTTTTCTATGTTAAACCATTACACCATTGAAAAACTGGTTACGTTTGCAATCGAAAGAAAAATGACTATAGTTGAAGAGGTAATGGCCCCTAAACTATGTTCTGGGATGAAAGTTACAGCTTCAGTGAAATCCGTTTGCAAATCGGAGTGATAGATTAGAATCGAGAGCCAACGGTAAGTTTTCTATGTTAAACCATTACACCATTGAAAAACTGGTTACGTTTGCAATCGAAAGAAAAATGACTATAGTTGAAGAGGTAATGGCCCCTAAACTATGTTCTGGGATGAAAGTTACAGCTTCAGTGAAATCCGTTTGCAAATCGGAGTGATAGATTAGAATCGAGAGCCAACGGTAAGTTTTCTATGTTAAACCATTACCCATTGAAAAACTGGTTACGTTTGCAATCGAAAGAAAAATGACTATAGTTGAAGAGGTAATGGCCCCTAAACTATGTTCTGGGATGAAAGTTACAGCTTCAGTGAAATCCGTTTGCAAATCGGAGTGATAGATTAGAATCGAGAGCCAACGGTAAGTTTTCTATGTTAAACCATTACACCATTGAAAAACTGGTTACGTTTGCAATCGAAAGAAAAATGACTATAGTTGAAGAGGTAATGGCCCCTAAACTATGTTCTGGGATGAAAGTTACAGCTTCAGTGAAATCCGTTTGCAAATCGGAGTGATAGATTAGAATCGAGAGCCAACGGTAAGTTTTCTATGTTAAACCATTACACCATTGAAAAACTGGTTACGTTTGCAATCGAAAGAAAAATGACTATAGTTGAAGAGGTAATGGCCCCTAAACTATGTTCTGGGATGAAAGTTACAGCTTCAGTGAAATCCGTTTGCAAATCGGAGTGATAGATTAGAATCGAGAGCCAACGGTAAGTTTTCTATGTTAAACCATTACACCATTGAAAAACTGGTTACGTTTGCAATCGAAAGAAAAATGACTATAGTTGAAGAGGTAATGGCCCCTAAACTATGTTCTGGGATGAAAGTTACAGCTTCAGTGAAATCCGTTTGCAAATCGGAGTGATAGATTAGAATCGAGAGCCAACGGTAAGTTTTCTATGTTAAACCATTACACCATTGAAAAACTGGTTACGTTTGCAATCGAAAGAAAAATGACTATAGTTGAAGAGGTAATGGCCCCTAAACTATGTTCTGGGATGAAAGTTACAGCTTCAGTGAAATCCGTTTGCAAATCGGAGTGATAGATTAGAATCGAGAGCCAACGGTAAGTTTTCTATGTTAAACCATTACACCATTGAAAAACTGGTTACGTTTGCAATCGAAAGAAAAATGACTATAGTTGAAGAGGTAATGGCCCCTAAACTATGTTCTGGGATGAAAGTTACAGCTTCAGTGAAATCCGTTTGCAAATCGGAGTGATAGATTAGAATCGAGAGCCAACGGTAAGTTTTCTATGTTAAACCATTACACCATTGAAAAACTGGTTACGTTTGCAATCGAAAGAAAAATGACTATAGTTGAAGAGGTAATGGCCCCTAAACTATGTTCTGGGATGAAAGTTACAGCTTCAGTGAAATCCGTTTGCAAATCGGAGTGATAGATTAGAATCGAGAGCCAACGGTAAGTTTTCTATGTTAAACCATTACACCATTGAAAAACTGGTTACGTTTGCAATCGAAAGAAAAATGACTATAGTTGAAGAGGTAATGGCCCCTAAACTATGTTCTGGGATGAAAGTTACAGCTTCAGTGAAATCCGTTTGCAAATCGGAGTGATAGATTAGAATCGAGAGCCAACGGTAAGTTTTCTATGTTAAACCATTACACCATTGAAAAACTGGTTACGTTTGCAATCGAAAGAAAAATGACTATAGTTGAAGAGGTAATGGCCCCTAAACTATGTTCTGGGATGAAAGTTACAGCTTCAGTGAAATCCGTTTGCAAATCGGAGTGATAGATTAGAATCGAGAGCCAACGGTAAGTTTTCTATGTTAAACCATTACACCATTGAAAAACTGGTTACGTTTGCAATCGAAAGAAAAATGACTATAGTTGAAGAGGTAATGGCCCCTAAACTATGTTCTGGGATGAAAGTTACAGCTTCAGTGAAATCCGTTTGCAAATCGGAGTGATAGATTAGAATCGAGAGCCAACGGTAAGTTTTCTATGTTAAACCATTACACCATTGAAAAACTGGTTACGTTTGCAATCGAAAGAAAAATGACTATAGTTGAAGAGGTAATGGCCCCTAAACTATGTTCTGGGATGAAAGTTACAGCTTCAGTGAAATCCGTTTGCAAATCGGAGTGATAGATTAGAATCGAGAGCCAACGGTAAGTTTTCTATGTTAAACCATTACACCATTGAAAAACTGGTTACGTTTGCAATCGAAAGAAAAATGACTATAGTTGAAGAGGTAATGGCCCCTAAACTATGTTCTGGGATGAAAGTTACAGCTTCAGTGAAATCCGTTTGCAAATCGGAGTGATAGATTAGAATCGAGAGCCAACGGTAAGTTTTCTATGTTAAACCATTACACCATTGAAAAACTGGTTACGTTTGCAATCGAAAGAAAAATGACTATAGTTGAAGAGGTAATGGCCCCTAAACTATGTTCTGGGATGAAAGTTACAGCTTCAGTGAAATCCGTTTGCAAATCGGAGTGATAGATTAGAATCGAGAGCCAACGGTAAGTTTTCTATGTTAAACCATTACACCATTGAAAAACTGGTTACGTTTGCAATCGAAAGAAAAATGACTATAGTTGAAGAGGTAATGGCCCCTAAACTATGTTCTGGGATGAAAGTTACAGCTTCAGTGAAATCCGTTTGCAAATCGGAGTGATAGATTAGAATCGAGAGCCAACGGTAAGTTTTCTATGTTAAACCATTACACCATTGAAAAACTGGTTACGTTTGCAATCGAAAGAAAAATGACTATAGTTGAAGAGGTAATGGCCCCTAAACTATGTTCTGGGATGAAAGTTACAGCTTCAGTGAAATCCGTTTGCAAATCGGAGTGATAGATTAGAATCGAGAGCCAACGGTAAGTTTTCTATGTTAAACCATTACACCATTGAAAAACTGGTTACGTTTGCAATCGAAAGAAAAATGACTATAGTTGAAGAGGTAATGGCCCCTAAACTATGTTCTGGGATGAAAGTTACAGCTTCAGTGAAATCCGTTTGCAAATCGGAGTGATAGATTAGAATCGAGAGCCAACGGTAAGTTTTCTATGTTAAACCATTACACCATTGAAAAACTGGTTACGTTTGCAATCGAAAGAAAAATGACTATAGTTGAAGAGGTAATGGCCCCTAAACTATGTTCTGGGATGAAAGTTACAGCTTCAGTGAAATCCGTTTGCAAATCGGAGTGATAGATTAGAATCGAGAGCCAACGGTAAGTTTTCTATGTTAAACCATTACACCATTGAAAAACTGGTTACGTTTGCAATCGAAAGAAAAATGACTATAGTTGAAGAGGTAATGGCCCCTAAACTATGTTCTGGGATGAAAGTTACAGCTTCAGTGAAATCCGTTTGCAAATCGGAGTGATAGATTAGAATCGAGAGCCAACGGTAAGTTTTCTATGTTAAACCATTACACCATTGAAAAACTGGTTACGTTTGCAATCGAAAGAAAAATGACTATAGTTGAAGAGGTAATGGCCCCTAAACTATGTTCTGGGATGAAAGTTACAGCTTCAGTGAAATCCGTTTGCAAATCGGAGTGATAGATTAGAATCGAGAGCCAACGGTAAGTTTTCTATGTTAAACCATTACACCATTGAAAAACTGGTTACGTTTGCAATCGAAAGAAAAATGACTATAGTTGAAGAGGTAATGGCCCCTAAACTATGTTCTGGGATGAAAGTTACAGCTTCAGTGAAATCCGTTTGCAAATCGGAGTGATAGATTAGAATCGAGAGCCAACGGTAAGTTTTCTATGTTAAACCATTACACCATTGAAAAACTGGTTACGTTTGCAATCGAAAGAAAAATGACTATAGTTGAAGAGGTAATGGCCCCTAAACTATGTTCTGGGATGAAAGTTACAGCTTCAGTGAAATCCGTTTGCAAATCGGAGTGATAGATTAGAATCGAGAGCCAACGGTAAGTTTTCTATGTTAAACCATTACACCATTGAAAAACTGGTTACGTTTGCAATCGAAAGAAAAATGACTATAGTTGAAGAGGTAATGGCCCCTAAACTATGTTCTGGGATGAAAGTTACAGCTTCAGTGAAATCCGTTTGCAAATCGGAGTGATAGATTAGAATCGAGAGCCAACGGTAAGTTTTCTATGTTAAACCATTACACCATTGAAAAACTGGTTACGTTTGCAATCGAAAGAAAAATGACTATAGTTGAAGAGGTAATGGCCCTAAACTATGTTCTGGGATGAAAGTTACAGCTTCAGTGAAATCCGTTTGCAAATCGGAGTGATAGATTAGAATCGAGAGCCAACGGTAAGTTTTCTATGTTAAACCATTACACCATTGAAAAAACTGGTTACGTTTGCAATCGAAAGAAAAATGACTATAGTTGAAGAGGTAATGGCCCCTAAACTATGTTCTGGGATGAAAGTTACAGCTGCAGTGAAATCCGTTTGCAAATCGGAGTGATAGATTAGAATCGAGAGCCAACGGTAAGTTTTCTATGTTAAACCATTACACCATTGAAAAACTGGTTACGTTTGCAATCGAAAGAAAAATGTCTATAGTTGAAGAGGTAATGGCCCCTAACTATGTTCTGGGATGAAAGTTACAGCTTCAGTGAAATCCGTTTGCAAATCGGAGTGATAGATTAGAATCGAGAGCCAACGGTAAGTTTTCTATGTTAAACCATTACACCATTGAAAAACTGGTTACGTTTGCAATCGAAAGAAAAATGACTATAGTTGAAGAGGTAATGGCCCCTAAACTATGTTCTGGGATGAAAGTTACAGCTTCAGTGAAATCCGTTTGCAAATCGGAGTGATAGATTAGAATCGAGAGCCAACGGTAAGTTTTCTATGTTAAACCATTACACCATTGAAAAACTGGTTACGTTTGCAATCGAAAGAAAAATGACTATAGTTGAAGAGGTAATGGCCCCTAAACTATGTTCTGGGATGAAAGTTACAGCTTCAGTGAAATCCGTTTGCAAATCGGAGTAATAGATTAGAATCGAGAGCCAACGGTAAGTTTTCTATGTTAAACCATTACACCATTGAAAAACTGGTTACGTTTGCAATCGAAAGAAAAATGACTATAGTTGAAGAGGTAATGGCCCCTAAACTATGTTCTGGGATGAAAGTTACAGCTTCAGTGAAATCCGTTTGCAAATCGGAGTGATAGATTAGAATCGAGAGCCAACGGTAAGTTTTCTATGTTAAACCATTACACCATTGAAAAACTGGTTACGTTTGCAATCGAAAGAAAAATGACTATAGTTGAAGAGGTAATGGCCCCTAAACTATGTTCTGGGATGAAAGTTACAGCTTCAGTGAAATCCGTTTGCAATCGGAGTGATAGATTAGAATCGAGAGCCAACGGTAAGTTTTCTATGTTAAACCATTACACCATTGAAAACTGGTTACGTTTGCAATCGAAAGAAAATGACTATAGTTGAAGAGGTAATGGCCCCTAAACTATGTTCTGGGATGAAAGTTACAGCTTCAGTGAAATCCGTTTGCAAATCGGAGTGATAGATTAGAATCGAGAGCCAACGGTAAGTTTTCTATTTTAAACCATTACACCATTGAAAACTGGTTACGTTTGCAATCGAAAGAAAATGACTATAGTTGAAGAGGTAATGGCCCCTAAACTATGTTCTGGGATGAAAGTTACAGCTTCAGTGAAATCCGTTTGCAAATCGGAGTGATAGATTAGAATCGAGAGCCAACGGTAAGTTTTCTATTTTAAACCATTACACCATTGAAAAACTGGTTACGTTTGCAATCGAAAGAAAAATGACTATAGTTGAAGAGGTAATGGCCCTAAACTATGTTCTGGGATGAAAGTTACAGCTTCAGTGAAATCCGTTTGCAAATCGGAGTGATAGATTAGAATCGAGAGCCAACGGTACGTTTTCTATGTTAAACCATTACACATTGAAAAACTGGTTACGTTTGCAATCGAAAGAAAAATGACTATAGTTGAAGAGGTAATGCCCCTAAACTATGTTCTGGGATGAAAGTTACAGCTTCAGTGAAATCCGTTTGCAAATCGGAGTGATAGATTAGAATCTAGAGCCAACGGTACGTTTTCTATGTTAAACCATTACACCATTGAAAAACTGGTTACGTTGCAATCGAAAGAAAAATGACTATAGTTGAAGAGGTAATGGCCCCTAAACTATGTT
Organism: Hyperolius riggenbachi; assembly: GCF_040937935.1. NCBI lineage: Eukaryota > Metazoa > Chordata > Amphibia > Anura > Hyperoliidae > Hyperolius > Hyperolius riggenbachi. Next base: position 46,379 of record NW_027152372.1, read on the forward strand.
CTGGGATGAAAATACAGCTTCAGTGAATTCCGTTTGCAAATCGGATTGATAGATTAGAATCTAGAGCCAACGGTACGTTTTCTATGTTAAACCATTACACCATTGAAAAACTGGTTACGTTTGCAATCGAAAAGAAAAATGACTATAGTTGAAGAGGTAATGGCCCCTAAACTATGTTCTGGGATGAAAGTTACAGCTTCAGTGAATTCCGTTTGCAAATCGGAGTGATAGATTAGAATCTAGAGCCAACGGTACGTTTTCTATGTTAAACCATTACACCATTGAAAAAATGGTTACGTTTGCAATCGAAAGAAAAATGACTATAGTTGAAGAGGTAATGGCCCCTAAACTATGTTCTGGGATGAAAGTTACAGCTTCAGTGAATTCCGTTTGCAAATCGGAGTGATAGATTAGAATCTAGAGCCAACGGTACGTTTTCTATGTTAAACCATTACACCATTGAAAAACTGGTTACGTTTGCAATCGAAAGAAAAATGACTATAGTTGAAGAGGTAATGGCCCCTAAACTATGTTCTGGGATGAAAGTTACAGCTTCAGTGAAATCCGTTTGCAAATCGGAGTGATAGATTAGAATCTAGAGCCAACGGTACGTTTTCTATGTTAAACCATTACACCATTGAAAAACTGGTTACGTTTGCAATCGAAAGAAAAATGACTATAGTTGAAGAGGTTATGGCCCCTAAACTATGTTCTGGGATGAAAAATACAGCTTCAGTGAAATCCGTTTGCAAATCGGAGTGATAGATTAGAATCTAGAGCCAACGGTACGTTTTCTATGTTAAACCATTACACCATTGAAAAACTGGTTACGTTTGCAATCGAAAGAAAAATGACTATAGTTGAAGAGGTTATGGCCCCTAAACTATGTTCTGGGATGAAAAATACAGCTTCAGTGAAATCCGTTTGCAAATCGGAGTGATAGATTAGAATCTAGAGCCAACGGTACGTTTTCTATGTTAAACAATTACACCATTGAAAAACTGGTTACGTTTGCAATCGAAAGAAAAATGACTATAGTTGAAGAGGTAATGGCCCCTAAACTATGTTCTGGGATGAAAAATACAGCTTCAGTGAATTCCGTTTGCAAATCGGAGTGATAGATTAGAATCTAGAGCCAACGGTACGTTTTCTATGTTAAACCATTACACCATTGAAAAACTGGTTACGTTTGCAATCGAAAGAAAAATGACTATAGTTGAAGAGGTAATGGGCCCTAAACTATGTTCTGGGATGAAAGTTACAGCTTCAGTGAAATCCGTTTGCAAATCGGAGTGATAGATTAGAATCTAGAGCCAACGGTACGTTTTCTATGTTAAACCATTACACCATTGAAAAACTGGTTACGTTTGCAATCGAAAGAAAAATGACTATAGTTGAAGAGGTAATGGCCCCTAAACTATGTTCTGGGATGAAAAATACAGCTTCAGTGAAATCCGTTTGCAAATCGGAGTGATAGATTAGAATCTAGAGCCAATGGTACGTTTTCTATGTTAAACCATTACACCATTGAAAAACTGGTTACGTTTGCAATCGAAAGAAAAATGACTATAGTTGAAGAGGTAATGGCCCCTAAACTATGTTCTGGGATGAAAAATACAGCTTCAGTGAAATCCGTTTGCAAATCGGAGTGATAGATTAGAATCTAGAGCCAACGGTACGTTTTCTATGTTAAACCATTACACCATTGAAAAACTGGTTACGTTTGCAATCGAAAGAAAAATGACTATAGTTGAAGAGGTAATGGCCCCTAAACTATGTTCTGGGATGAAAAATACAGCTTCAGTGAAATCCGTTTGCAAATCGGAGTGATAGATTAGAATCTAGAGCCAACGGTACGTTTTCTATGTTAAACCATTACACCATTGAAAAACTGGTTACGTTTGCAATCGAAAGAAAAATGACTATAGTTGAAGAGGTAATGGCCCCTAAACTATGTTCTGGGATGAAAAATACAGCTTCAGTGAATTCCGTTTGCAAATCGGAGTGATAGATTAGAATCTAGAGCCAACGGTACGTTTTCTATGTTAAACCATTACACCATTGAAAAACTGGTTACGTTTGCAATCGAAAGAAAAATGACTATAGTTGAAGAGGTAATGGGCCCTAAACTATGTTCTGGGATGAAAGTTACAGCTTCAGTGAAATCCGTTTGCAAATCGGAGTGATAGATTCGAATCTAGAGCCAACGGTACGTTTTCTATGTTAAACCATTACACCATTGAAAAACTGGTTACGTTTGCAATCGAAAGAAAAATGACTATAGTTGAAGAGGTAATGGCCCCTAAACTATGTTCTGGGATGAAAAATACAGCTTCAGTGAAATCCGTTTGCAAATCGGAGTGATAGATTAGAATCTAGAGCCAACGGTACGTTTTCTATGTTAAACCATTACACCATTGAAAAACTGGTTACGTTTGCAATCGAAAGAAAAATGACTATAGTTGAAGAGGTAATGGCCCCTAAACTATGTTCTGGGATGAAAAATACAGCTTCAGTGAAATCCGTTTGCAAATCGGAGTGATAGATTAGAATCTAGAGCCAACGGTATGTTTTCTATGTTAAACCATTACACCATTGAAAAACTGGTTACGTTTGCAATCGAAAGAAAAATGACTATAGTTGAAGAGGTAATGGCCCCTAAACTATGTTCTGGGATGAAAGTTAAAGCTTCAGTGAAATCCGTTTTCAAATCGGAGTGATAGATTAGAATCTAGAACCAACGGTACGTTTTCTATGTTAAACCATTACACCATTGAAAAACTGGTTACGTTTGCAATCGAAAGAAAAATGACTATAGTTGAAGAGGTAATGGCCCCTAAACTATGTTCTGGGATGAAAGTTACAGCTTCAGTGAAATCCGTTTGCAAATCGGAGTGATAGATTAGAATCTAGAGCCAACGGTACGTTTTCTATGTTAAACCATTACACCATTGAAAAACTGGTTACGTTTGCAATCGAAAGAAAAATGACTATAGTTGAAGAGGTAATGGCCCCTAAACTATGTTCTGGGATGAAAGTTACAGCTTCAGTGAAATCCGTTTGCAAATCGGAGTGATAGATTAGAATCGAGAGCCAACGGTAAGTTTTCTATTTTAAACCATTACACCATTGAAAAACTGGTTACGTTTGCAATCGAAAGAAAAATGACTATAGTTGAAGAGGTAATGGCCCCTAAACTATGTTCTGGGATGAAAGTTACAGCTTCAGTGAAATCCGTTTGCAAATCGGAGTGATAGATTAGAATCGAGAGCCAACGGTAAGTTTTCTATGTTAAACCATTACACCATTGAAAAACTGGTTACGTTTGCAATCGAAAGAAAAATGACTATAGTTGAAGAGGTAATGGCCCCTAAACTATGTTCTGGGATGAAAGTTACAGCTTCAGTGAAATCCGTTTGCAAATCGGAGTGATAGATTAGAATCGAGAGCCAACGGTAAGTTTTCTATGTTAAACCATTACACCATTGAAAAACTGGTTACGTTTGCAATCGAAAGAAAAATGACTATAGTTGAAGAGGTAATGGCCCCTAAACTATGTTCTGGGATGAAAGTTACAGCTTCAGTGAAATCCGCTTGCAAATCGGAGTGATAGATTAGAATCTAGAGCCAACGGTACGTTTTCTATGTTAAACCATTACACCATTGAAAAACTGGTTACGTTTGCAATCGAAAGAAAAATGACTATAGTTGAAGAGGTAATGGCCCCTAAACTATGTTCTGGGATGAAAAATACAGCTTCAGTGAAATCCGTTTGCAAATCGGAGTGATAGATTAGAATCGAGAGCCAACGGTAAGTTTTCTATGTTAAACCATTACACCATTGAAAAACTGGTTACGTTTGCAATCGAAAGAAAAATGACTATAGTTGAAGAGGTAATGGCCCCTAAACTATGTTCTGGGATGAAAGTTACAGCTGCAGTGAAATCCGTTTGCAAATCGGAGTGATAGATTAGAATCGAGAGCCAACGGTAAGTTTTCTATGTTAAACCATTACACCATTGAAAAACTGGTTACGTTTGCAATCGAAAGAAAAATGTCTATAGTTGAAGAGGTAATGGCCCCTAAACTATGTTCTGGGATGAAAGTTACAGCTTCAGTGAAATCCGTTTGCAAATCGGAGTGATAGATTAGAATCGAGAGCCAACGGTAAGTTTTCTATGTTAAACCATTACACCATTGAAAAACTGGTTACGTTTGCAATCGAAAGAAAAATGACTATAGTTGAAGAGGTAATGGCCCCTAAACTATGTTCTGGGATGAAAGTTACAGCTTCAGTGAAATCCGTTTGCAAATCGGAGTGATAGATTAGAATCGAGAGCCAACGGTAAGTTTTCTATGTTAAACCATTACACCATTGAAAAACTGGTTACGTTTGCAATCGAAAGAAAAATGACTATAGTTGAAGAGGTAATGGCCCCTAAACTATGTTCTGGGATGAAAGTTACAGCTTCAGTGAAATCCGTTTGCAAATCGGAGTAATAGATTAGAATCGAGAGCCAACGGTAAGTTTTCTATGTTAAACCATTACACCATTGAAAAACTGGTTACGTTTGCAATCGAAAGAAAAATGACTATAGTTGAAGAGGTAATGGCCCCTAAACTATGTTCTGGGATGAAAGTTACAGCTTCAGTGAAATCCGTTTGCAAATCGGAGTGATAGATTAGAATCGAGAGCCAACGGTAAGTTTTCTATGTTAAACCATTACACCATTGAAAAACTGGTTACGTTTGCAATCGAAAGAAAAATGACTATAGTTGAAGAGGTAATGGCCCCTAAACTATGTTCTGGGATGAAAGTTACAGCTTCAGTGAAATCCGTTTGCAAATCGGAGTGATAGATTAGAATCGAGAGCCAACGGTAAGTTTTCTATGTTAAACCATTACACCATTGAAAAACTGGTTACGTTTGCAATCGAAAGAAAAATGACTATAGTTGAAGAGGTAATGGCCCCTAAACTATGTTCTGGGATGAAAGTTACAGCTTCAGTGAAATCCGTTTGCAAATCGGAGTGATAGATTAGAATCGAGAGCCAACGGTAAGTTTTCTATTTTAAACCATTACACCATTGAAAAACTGGTTACGTTTGCAATCGAAAGAAAAATGACTATAGTTGAAGAGGTAATGGCCCCTAAACTATGTTCTGGGATGAAAGTTACAGCTTCAGTGAAATCCGTTTGCAAATCGGAGTGATAGATTAGAATCGAGAGCCAACGGTAAGTTTTCTATTTTAAACCATTACACCATTGAAAAACTGGTTACGTTTGCAATCGAAAGAAAAATGACTATAGTTGAAGAGGTAATGGCCCCTAAACTATGTTCTGGGATGAAAGTTACAGCTTCAGTGAAATCCGTTTGCAAATCGGAGTGATAGATTAGAATCGAGAGCCAACGGTACGTTTTCTATGTTAAACCATTACACCATTGAAAAACTGGTTACGTTTGCAATCGAAAGAAAAATGACTATAGTTGAAGAGGTAATGGCCCCTAAACTATGTTCTGGGATGAAAGTTACAGCTTCAGTGAAATCCGTTTGCAAATCGGAGTGATAGATTAGAATCTAGAGCCAACGGTACGTTTTCTATGTTAAACCATTACACCATTGAAAAACTGGTTACGTTTGCAATCGAAAGAAAAATGACTATAGTTGAAGAGGTAATGGCCCCTAAACTATGTTCTGGGATGAAAAATACAGCTTCAGTGAATTCCGTTTGCAAATCGGATTGATAGATTAGAATCTAGAGCCAACGGTACGTTTTCTATGTTAAACCATTACACCATTGAAAAACTGGTTACGTTTGCAATCGAAAGAAAAATGACTATAGTTGAAGAGGTAATGGCCCCTAAACTATGTTCTGGGATGAAAGTTACAGCTTCAGTGAATTCCGTTTGCAAATCGGAGTGATAGATTAGAATCTAGAGCCAACGGTACGTTTTCTATGTTAAACCATTACACCATTGAAAAAATGGTTACGTTTGCAATCGAAAGAAAAATGACTATAGTTGAAGAGGTAATGGCCCCTAAACTATGTTCTGGGATGAAAGTTACAGCTTCAGTGAATTCCGTTTGCAAATCGGAGTGATAGATTAGAATCTAGAGCCAACGGTACGTTTTCTATGTTAAACCATTACACCATTGAAAAACTGGTTACGTTTGCAATCGAAAGAAAAATGACTATAGTTGAAGAGGTAATGGCCCCTAAACTATGTTCTGGGATGAAAGTTACAGCTTCAGTGAAATCCGTTTGCAAATCGGAGTGATAGATTAGAATCTAGAGCCAACGGTACGTTTTCTATGTTAAACCATTACACCATTGAAAAACTGGTTACGTTTGCAATCGAAAGAAAAATGACTATAGTTGAAGAGGTTATGGCCCCTAAACTATGTTCTGGGATGAAAAATACAGCTTCAGTGAAATCCGTTTGCAAATCGGAGTGATAGATTAGAATCTAGAGCCAACGGTACGTTTTCTATGTTAAACCATTACACCATTGAAAAACTGGTTACGTTTGCAATCGAAAGAAAAATGACTATAGTTGAAGAGGTTATGGCCCCTAAACTATGTTCTGGGATGAAAAATACAGCTTCAGTGAAATCCGTTTGCAAATCGGAGTGATAGATTAGAATCTAGAGCCAACGGTACGTTTTCTATGTTAAACAATTACACCATTGAAAAACTGGTTACGTTTGCAATCGAAAGAAAAATGACTATAGTTGAAGAGGTAATGGCCCCTAAACTATGTTCTGGGATGAAAAATACAGCTTCAGTGAATTCCGTTTGCAAATCGGAGTGATAGATTAGAATCTAGAGCCAACGGTACGTTTTCTATGTTAAACCATTACACCATTGAAAAACTGGTTACGTTTGCAATCGAAAGAAAAATGACTATAGTTGAAGAGGTAATGGGCCCTAAACTATGTTCTGGGATGAAAGTTACAGCTTCAGTGAAATCCGTTTGCAAATCGGAGTGATAGATTAGAATCTAGAGCCAACGGTACGTTTTCTATGTTAAACCATTACACCATTGAAAAACTGGTTACGTTTGCAATCGAAAGAAAAATGACTATAGTTGAAGAGGTAATGGCCCCTAAACTATGTTCTGGGATGAAAAATACAGCTTCAGTGAAATCCGTTTGCAAATCGGAGTGATAGATTAGAATCTAGAGCCAATGGTACGTTTTCTATGTTAAACCATTACACCATTGAAAAACTGGTTACGTTTGCAATCGAAAGAAAAATGACTATAGTTGAAGAGGTAATGGCCCCTAAACTATGTTCTGGGATGAAAAATACAGCTTCAGTGAAATCCGTTTGCAAATCGGAGTGATAGATTAGAATCTAGAGCCAACGGTACGTTTTCTATGTTAAACCATTACACCATTGAAAAACTGGTTACGTTTGCAATCGAAAGAAAAATGACTATAGTTGAAGAGGTAATGGCCCCTAAACTATGTTCTGGGATGAAAAATACAGCTTCAGTGAAATCCGTTTGCAAATCGGAGTGATAGATTAGAATCTAGAGCCAACGGTACGTTTTCTATGTTAAACCATTACACCATTGAAAAACTGGTTACGTTTGCAATCGAAAGAAAAATGACTATAGTTGAAGAGGTAATGGCCCCTAAACTATGTTCTGGGATGAAAAATACAGCTTCAGTGAATTCCGTTTGCAAATCGGAGTGATAGATTAGAATCTAGAGCCAACGGTACGTTTTCTATGTTAAACCATTACACCATTGAAAAACTGGTTACGTTTGCAATCGAAAGAAAAATGACTATAGTTGAAGAGGTAATGGGCCCTAAACTATGTTCTGGGATGAAAGTTACAGCTTCAGTGAAATCCGTTTGCAAATCGGAGTGATAGATTCGAATCTAGAGCCAACGGTACGTTTTCTATGTTAAACCATTACACCATTGAAAAACTGGTTACGTTTGCAATCGAAAGAAAAATGACTATAGTTGAAGAGGTAATGGCCCCTAAACTATGTTCTGGGATGAAAAATACAGCTTCAGTGAAATCCGTTTGCAAATCGGAGTGATAGATTAGAATCTAGAGCCAACGGTACGTTTTCTATGTTAAACCATTACACCATTGAAAAACTGGTTACGTTTGCAATCGAAAGAAAAATGACTATAGTTGAAGAGGTAATGGCCCCTAAACTATGTTCTGGGATGAAAAATACAGCTTCAGTGAAATCCGTTTGCAAATCGGAGTGATAGATTAGAATCTAGAGCCAACGGTATGTTTTCTATGTTAAACCATTACACCATTGAAAAACTGGTTACGTTTGCAATCGAAAGAAAAATGACTATAGTTGAAGAGGTAATGGCCCCTAAACTATGTTCTGGGATGAAAGTTAAAGCTTCAGTGAAATCCGTTTGCAAATCGGAGTGATAGATTAGAATCTAGAACCAACGGTACGTTTTCTATGTTAAACCATTACACCATTGAAAAACTGGTTACGTTTGCAATCGAAAGAAAAATGACTATAGTTGAAGAGGTAATGGCCCCTAAACTATGTTCTGGGATGAAAGTTACAGCTTCAGTGAAATCCGTTTGCAAATCGGAGTGATAGATTAGAATCTAGAGCCAACGGTACGTTTTCTATGTTAAACCATTACACCATTGAAAAACTGGTTACGTTTGCAATCGAAAGAAAAATGACTATAGTTGAAGAGGTAATGGCCCCTAAACTATGTTCTGGGATGAAAAATACAGCTTCAGTGAATTCCGTTTGCAAATCGGAGTGATAGATTAGAATCTAGAGCCAACGGTACGTTTTCTATGTTAAACCATTACACCATTGAAAAACTGGTTACGTTTGCAATCGAAAGAAAAATGACTATAGTTGAAGAGGTAATGGCCCCTAAACTATGTTCTGGGATGAAAGTTACAGCTTCAGTGAAATCCGCTTGCAAATCGGAGTGATAGATTAGAATCTAGAGCCAACGGTACGTTTTCTATGTTAAACCATTACACCATTGAAAAACTGGTTACGTTTGCAATCGAAAGAAAAATGACTATAGTTGAAGAGGTAATGGCCCCTAAACTATGTTCTGGGATGAAAGTTACAGCTTCAGTGAAATCCGTTTGCAAATCGGAGTGATAGATTAGAATCGAGAGCCAACGGTAAGTTTTCTATGTTAAACCATTACACCATTGAAAAACTGGTTACGTTTGCAATCGAAAGAAAAATGACTATAGTTGAAGAGGTAATGGCCCCTAAACTATGTTCTGGGATGAAAGTTACAGCTTCAGTGAAATCCGTTTGCAAATCGGAGTGATAGATTAGAATCGAGAGCCAACGGTAAGTTTTCTATTTTAAACCATTACACCATTGAAAAACTGGTTACGTTTGCAATCGAAAGAAAAATGACTATAGTTGAAGAGGTAATGGCCCCTAAACTATGTTCTGGGATGAAAGTTACAGCTTCAGTGAAATCCGTTTGCAAATCGGAGTGATAGATTAGAATCGAGAGCCAACGGTAAGTTTTCTATGTTAAACCATTACACCATTGAAAAACTGGTTACGTTTGCAATCGAAAGAAAAATGACTATAGTTGAAGAGGTAATGGCCCCTAAACTATGTTCTGGGATGAAAGTTACAGCTTCAGTGAAATCCGCTTGCAAATCGGAGTGATAGATTAGAATCTAGAGCCAACGGTACGTTTTCTATGTTAAACCATTACACCATTGAAAAACTGGTTACGTTTGCAATCGAAAGAAAAATGACTATAGTTGAAGAGGTAATGGCCCCTAAACTATGTTCTGGGATGAAAGTTACAGCTTCAGTGAAATCCGTTTGCAAATCGGAGTGATAGATTAGAATCGAGAGCCAACGGTAAGTTTTCTATGTTAAACCATTACACCATTGAAAAACTGGTTACGTTTGCAATCGAAAGAAAAATGACTATAGTTGAAGAGGTAATGGCCCCTAAACTATGTTCTGGGATGAAAGTTACAGCTTCAGTGAAATCCGTTTGCAAATCGGAGTGATAGATTAGAATCGAGAGCCAACGGTAAGTTTTCTATGTTAAACCATTACACCATTGAAAAACTGGTTACGTTTGCAATCGAAAGAAAAATGACTATAGTTGAAGAGGTAATGGCCCCTAAACTATGTTCTGGGATGAAAGTTACAGCTTCAGTGAAATCCGTTTGCAAATCGGAGTGATAGATTAGAATCGAGAGCCAACGGTAAGTTTTCTATGTTAAACCATTACACCATTGAAAAACTGGTTACGTTTGCAATCGAAAGAAAAATGACTATAGTTGAAGAGGTAATGGCCCCTAAACTATGTTCTGGGATGAAAGTTACAGCTTCAGTGAAATCCGTTTGCAAATCGGAGTGATAGATTAGAATCGAGAGCCAACGGTAAGTTTTCTATTTTAAACCATTACACCATTGAAAAACTGGTTACGTTTGCAATCGAAAGAAAAATGACTATAGTTGAAGAGGTAATGGCCCCTAAACTATGTTCTGGGATGAAAGTTACAGCTTCAGTGAAATCCGTTTGCAAATCGGAGTGATAGATTAGAATCGAGAGCCAACGGTAAGTTTTCTATGTTAAACCATTACACCATTGAAAAACTGGTTACGTTTGCAATCGAAAGAAAAATGACTATAGTTGAAGAGGTAATGGCCCCTAAACTATGTTCTGGGATGAAAGTTACAGCTTCAGTGAAATCCGTTTGCAAATCGGAGTGATAGATTAGAATCGAGAGCCAACGGTAAGTTTTCTATTTTAAACCATTACACCATTGAAAAACTGGTTACGTTTGCAATCGAAAGAAAAATGACTATAGTTGAAGAGGTAAAGGCCCCTAAACTATGTTCTGGGATGAAAGTTACAGCTTCAGTGAAATCCGTTTGCAAATCGGAGTGATAGATTAGAATCGAGAGCCAACGGTAAGTTTTCTATGTTAAACCATTACACCATTGAAAAACTGGTTACGTTTGCAATCGAAAGAAAAATGACTATAGTTGAAGAGGTAATGGCCCCTAAACTATGTTCTGGGATGAAAGTTACAGCTTCAGTGAAATCCGTTTGCAAATCGGAGTGATAGATTAGAATCGAGAGCCAACGGTAAGTTTTCTATGTTAAACCATTACACCATTGAAAAACTGGTTACGTTTGCAATCGAAAGAAAAATGACTATAGTTGAAGAGGTAATGGCCCCTAAACTATGTTCTGGGATGAAAGTTACAGCTTCAGTGAAATCCGTTTGCAAATCGGAGTGATAGATTAGAATCGAGAGCCAACGGTAAGTTTTCTATGTTAAACCATTACACCATTGAAAAACTGGTTACGTTTGCAATCGAAAGAAAAATGACTATAGTTGAAGAGGTAATGGCCCCTAAACTATGTTCTGGGATGAAAGTTACAGCTTCAGTGAAATCCGTTTGCAAATCGGAGTGATAGATTAGAATCGAGAGCCAACGGTAAGTTTTCTATGTTAAACCATTACACCATTGAAAAACTGGTTACGTTTGCAATCGAAAGAAAAATGACTATAGTTGAAGAGGTAATGGCCCCTAAACTATGTTCTGGGATGAAAGTTACAGCTTCAGTGAAATCCGTTTGCAAATCGGAGTGATAGATTAGAATCGAGAGCCAACGGTAAGTTTTCTATGTTAAACCATTACACCATTGAAAAACTGGTTACGTTTGCAATCGAAAGAAAAATGACTATAGTTGAAGAGGTAATGGCCCCTAAACTATGTTCTGGGATGAAAGTTACAGCTTCAGTGAAATCCGTTTGCAAATCGGAGTGATAGATTAGAATCGAGAGCCAACGGTAAGTTTTCTATGTTAAACCATTACACCATTGAAAAACTGGTTACGTTTGCAATCGAAAGAAAAATGACTATAGTTGAAGAGGTAATGGCCCCTAAACTATGTTCTGGGATGAAAGTTACAGCTTCAGTGAAATCCGTTTGCAAATCGGAGTGATAGATTAGAATCGAGAGCCAACGGTAAGTTTTCTATGTTAAACCATTACACCATTGAAAAACTGGTTACGTTTGCAATCGAAAGAAAAATGACTATAGTTGAAGAGGTAATGGCCCCTAAACTATGTTCTGGGATGAAAGTTACAGCTTCAGTGAAATCCGTTTGCAAATCGGAGTGATAGATTAGAATCGAGAGCCAACGGTAAGTTTTCTATTTTAAACCATTACACCATTGAAAAACTGGTTACGTTTGCAATCGAAAGAAAAATGACTATAGTTGAAGAGGTAATGGCCCCTAAACTATGTTCTGGGATGAAAGTTACAGCTTCAGTGAAATCCGTTTGCAAATCGGAGTGATAGATTAGAATCGAGAGCCAACGGTAAGTTTTCTATGTTAAACCATTACACCATTGAAAAACTGGTTACGTTTGCAATCGAAAGAAAAATGACTATAGTTGAAGAGGTAATGGCCCCTAAACTATGTTCTGGGATGAAAGTTACAGCTTCAGTGAAATCCGTTTGCAAATCGGAGTGATAGATTAGAATCGAGAGCCAACGGTAAGTTTTCTATTTTAAACCATTACACCATTGAAAAACTGGTTACGTTTGCAATCGAAAGAAAAATGACTATAGTTGAAGAGGTAATGGCCCCTAAACTATGTTCTGGGATGAAAGTTACAGCTTCAGTGAAATCCGTTTGCAAATCGGAGTGATAGATTAGAATCGAGAGCCAACGGTAAGTTTTCTATGTTAAACCATTACACCATTGAAAAACTGGTTACGTTTGCAATCGAAAGAAAAATGACTATAGTTGAAGAGGTAATGGCCCCTAAACTATGTTCTGGGATGAAAGTTACAGCTTCAGTGAAATCCGCTTGCAAATCGGAGTGATAGATTAGAATCTAGAGCCAACGGTACGTTTTCTATGTTAAACCATTACACCATTGAAAAACTGGTTACGTTTGCAATCGAAAGAAAAATGACTATAGTTGAAGAGGTAATGGCCCCTAAACTATGTTCTGGGATGAAAGTTACAGCTTCAGTGAAATCCGTTTGCAAATCGGAGTGATAGATTAGAATCGAGAGCCAACGGTAAGTTTTCTATGTTAAACCATTACACCATTGAAAAACTGGTTACGTTTGCAATCGAAAGAAAAATGACTATAGTTGAAGAGGTAATGGCCCCTAAACTATGTTCTGGGATGAAAGTTACAGCTTCAGTGAAATCCGTTTGCAAATCGGAGTGATAGATTAGAATCGAGAGCCAACGGTAAGTTTTCTATGTTAAACCATTACACCATTGAAAAACTGGTTACGTTTGCAATCGAAAGAAAAATGACTATAGTTGAAGAGGTAATGGCCCCTAAACTATGTTCTGGGATGAAAGTTACAGCTTCAGTGAAATCCGTTTGCAAATCGGAGTGATAGATTAGAATCGAGAGCCAACGGTAAGTTTTCTATGTTAAACCATTACACCATTGAAAAACTGGTTACGTTTGCAATCGAAAGAAAAATGACTATAGTTGAAGAGGTAATGGCCCCTAAACTATGTTCTGGGATGAAAGTTACAGCTTCAGTGAAATCCGTTTGCAAATCGGAGTGATAGATTAGAATCGAGAGCCAACGGTAAGTTTTCTATTTTAAACCATTACACCATTGAAAAACTGGTTACGTTTGCAATCGAAAGAAAAATGACTATAGTTGAAGAGGTAATGGCCCCTAAACTATGTTCTGGGATGAAAGTTACAGCTTCAGTGAAATCCGTTTGCAAATCGGAGTGATAGATTAGAATCGAGAGCCAACGGTAAGTTTTCTATGTTAAACCATTACACCATTGAAAAACTGGTTACGTTTGCAATCGAAAGAAAAATGACTATAGTTGAAGAGGTAATGGCCCCTAAACTATGTTCTGGGATGAAAGTTACAGCTTCAGTGAAATCCGTTTGCAAATCGGAGTGATAGATTAGAATCGAGAGCCAACGGTAAGTTTTCTATTTTAAACCATTACACCATTGAAAAACTGGTTACGTTTGCAATCGAAAGAAAAATGACTATAGTTGAAGAGGTAATGGCCCCTAAACTATGTTCTGGGATGAAAGTTACAGCTTCAGTGAAATCCGTTTGCAAATCGGAGTGATAGATTAGAATCGAGAGCCAACGGTAAGTTTTCTATGTTAAACCATTACACCATTGAAAAACTGGTTACGTTTGCAATCGAAAGAAAAATGACTATAGTTGAAGAGGTAATGGCCCCTAAACTATGTTCTGGGATGAAAGTTACAGCTTCAGTGAAATCCGTTTGCAAATCGGAGTGATAGATTAGAATCGAGAGCCAACGGTAAGTTTTCTATGTTAAACCATTACACCATTGAAAAACTGGTTACGTTTGCAATCGAAAGAAAAATGACTATAGTTGAAGAGGTAATGGCCCCTAAACTATGTTCTGGGATGAAAGTTACAGCTTCAGTGAAATCCGCTTGCAAATCGGAGTGATAGATTAGAATCTAGAGCCAACGGTACGTTTTCTATGTTAAACCATTACACCATTGAAAAACTGGTTACGTTTGCAATCGAAAGAAAAATGACTATAGTTGAAGAGGTAATGGCCCCTAAACTATGTTCTGGGATGAAAAATACAGCTTCAGTGAAATCCGTTTGCAAATCGGAGTGATAGATTAGAATCGAGAGCCAACGGTAAGTTTTCTATGTTAAACCATTACACCATTGAAAAACTGGTTACGTTTGCAATCGAAAGAAAAATGACTATAGTTGAAGAGGTAATGGCCCCTAAACTATGTTCTGGGATGAAAGTTACAGCTGCAGTGAAATCCGTTTGCAAATCGGAGTGATAGATTAGAATCGAGAGCCAACGGTAAGTTTTCTATGTTAAACCATTACACCATTGAAAAACTGGTTACGTTTGCAATCGAAAGAAAAATGTCTATAGTTGAAGAGGTAATGGCCCCTAAACTATGTTCTGGGATGAAAGTTACAGCTTCAGTGAAATCCGTTTGCAAATCGGAGTGATAGATTAGAATCGAGAGCCAACGGTAAGTTTTCTATGTTAAACCATTACACCATTGAAAAACTGGTTACGTTTGCAATCGAAAGAAAAATGACTATAGTTGAAGAGGTAATGGCCCCTAAACTATGTTCTGGGATGAAAGTTACAGCTTCAGTGAAATCCGTTTGCAAATCGGAGTGATAGATTAGAATCGAGAGCCAACGGTAAGTTTTCTATGTTAAACCATTACACCATTGAAAAACTGGTTACGTTTGCAATCGAAAGAAAAATGACTATAGTTGAAGAGGTAATGGCCCCTAAACTATGTTCTGGGATGAAAGTTACAGCTTCAGTGAAATCCGCTTGCAAATCGGAGTGATAGATTAGAATCTAGAGCCAACGGTACGTTTTCTATGTTAAACCATTACACCATTGAAAAACTGGTTACGTTTGCAATCGAAAGAAAAATGACTATAGTTGAAGAGGTAATGGCCCCTAAACTATGTTCTGGGATGAAAAATACAGCTTCAGTGAAATCCGTTTGCAAATCGGAGTGATAGATTAGAATCGAGAGCCAACGGTAAGTTTTCTATGTTAAACCATTACACCATTGAAAAACTGGTTACGTTTGCAATCGAAAGAAAAATGACTATAGTTGAAGAGGTAATGGCCCCTAAACTATGTTCTGGGATGAAAGTTACAGCTGCAGTGAAATCCGTTTGCAAATCGGAGTGATAGATTAGAATCGAGAGCCAACGGTAAGTTTTCTATGTTAAACCATTACACCATTGAAAAACTGGTTACGTTTGCAATCGAAAGAAAAATGTCTATAGTTGAAGAGGTAATGGCCCCTAAACTATGTTCTGGGATGAAAGTTACAGCTTCAGTGAAATCCGTTTGCAAATCGGAGTGATAGATTAGAATCGAGAGCCAACGGTAAGTTTTCTATGTTAAACCATTACACCATTGAAAAACTGGTTACGTTTGCAATCGAAAGAAAAATGACTATAGTTGAAGAGGTAATGGCCCCTAAACTATGTTCTGGGATGAAAGTTACAGCTTCAGTGAAATCCGTTTGCAAATCGGAGTGATAGATTAGAATCGAGAGCCAACGGTAAGTTTTCTATGTTAAACCATTACACCATTGAAAAACTGGTTACGTTTGCAATCGAAAGAAAAATGACTATAGTTGAAGAGGTAATGGCCCCTAAACTATGTTCTGGGATGAAAGTTACAGCTTCAGTGAAATCCGTTTGCAAATCGGAGTAATAGATTAGAATCGAGAGCCAACGGTAAGTTTTCTATGTTAAACCATTACACCATTGAAAAACTGGTTACGTTTGCAATCGAAAGAAAAATGACTATAGTTGAAGAGGTAATGGCCCCTAAACTATGTTCTGGGATGAAAGTTACAGCTTCAGTGAAATCCGTTTGCAAATCGGAGTGATAGATTAGAATCGAGAGCCAACGGTAAGTTTTCTATGTTAAACCATTACACCATTGAAAAACTGGTTACGTTTGCAATCGAAAGAAAAATGACTATAGTTGAAGAGGTAATGGCCCCTAAACTATGTTCTGGGATGAAAGTTACAGCTTCAGTGAAATCCGTTTGCAAATCGGAGTGATAGATTAGAATCGAGAGCCAACGGTAAGTTTTCTATGTTAAACCATTACACCATTGAAAAACTGGTTACGTTTGCAATCGAAAGAAAAATGACTATAGTTGAAGAGGTAATGGCCCCTAAACTATGTTCTGGGATGAAAGTTACAGCTTCAGTGAAATCCGTTTGCAAATCGGAGTGATAGATTAGAATCGAGAGCCAACGGTAAGTTTTCTATTTTAAACCATTACACCATTGAAAAACTGGTTACGTTTGCAATCGAAAGAAAAATGACTATAGTTGAAGAGGTAATGGCCCCTAAACTATGTTCTGGGATGAAAGTTACAGCTTCAGTGAAATCCGTTTGCAAATCGGAGTGATAGATTAGAATCGAGAGCCAACGGTAAGTTTTCTATTTTAAACCATTACACCATTGAAAAACTGGTTACGTTTGCAATCGAAAGAAAAATGACTATAGTTGAAGAGGTAATGGCCCCTAAACTATGTTCTGGGATGAAAGTTACAGCTTCAGTGAAATCCGTTTGCAAATCGGAGTGATAGATTAGAATCGAGAGCCAACGGTACGTTTTCTATGTTAAACCATTACACCATTGAAAAACTGGTTACGTTTGCAATCGAAAGAAAAATGACTATAGTTGAAGAGGTAATGGCCCCTAAACTATGTTCTGGGATGAAAGTTACAGCTTCAGTGAAATCCGTTTGCAAATCGGAGTGATAGATTAGAATCTAGAGCCAACGGTACGTTTTCTATGTTAAACCATTACACCATTGAAAAACTGGTTACGTTTGCAATCGAAAGAAAAATGACTATAGTTGAAGAGGTAATGGCCCCTAAACTATGTTCTGGGATGAAAAATACAGCTTCAGTGAATTCCGTTTGCAAATCGGATTGATAGATTAGAATCTAGAGCCAACGGTACGTTTTCTATGTTAAACCATTACACCATTGAAAAACTGGTTACGTTTGCAATCGAAAGAAAAATGACTATAGTTGAAGAGGTAATGGCCCCTAAACTATGTTCTGGGATGAAAGTTACAGCTTCAGTGAATTCCGTTTGCAAATCGGAGTGATAGATTAGAATCTAGAGCCAACGGTACGTTTTCTATGTTAAACCATTACACCATTGAAAAAATGGTTACGTTTGCAATCGAAAGAAAAATGACTATAGTTGAAGAGGTAATGGCCCCTAAACTATGTTCTGGGATGAAAGTTACAGCTTCAGTGAATTCCGTTTGCAAATCGGAGTGATAGATTAGAATCTAGAGCCAACGGTACGTTTTCTATGTTAAACCATTACACCATTGAAAAACTGGTTACGTTTGCAATCGAAAGAAAAATGACTATAGTTGAAGAGGTAATGGCCCCTAAACTATGTTCTGGGATGAAAGTTACAGCTTCAGTGAAATCCGTTTGCAAATCGGAGTGATAGATTAGAATCTAGAGCCAACGGTACGTTTTCTATGTTAAACCATTACACCATTGAAAAACTGGTTACGTTTGCAATCGAAAGAAAAATGACTATAGTTGAAGAGGTTATGGCCCCTAAACTATGTTCTGGGATGAAAAATACAGCTTCAGTGAAATCCGTTTGCAAATCGGAGTGATAGATTAGAATCTAGAGCCAACGGTACGTTTTCTATGTTAAACCATTACACCATTGAAAAACTGGTTACGTTTGCAATCGAAAGAAAAATGACTATAGTTGAAGAGGTTATGGCCCCTAAACTATGTTCTGGGATGAAAAATACAGCTTCAGTGAAATCCGTTTGCAAATCGGAGTGATAGATTAGAATCTAGAGCCAACGGTACGTTTTCTATGTTAAACAATTACACCATTGAAAAACTGGTTACGTTTGCAATCGAAAGAAAAATGACTATAGTTGAAGAGGTAATGGCCCCTAAACTATGTTCTGGGATGAAAAATACAGCTTCAGTGAATTCCGTTTGCAAATCGGAGTGATAGATTAGAATCTAGAGCCAACGGTACGTTTTCTATGTTAAACCATTACACCATTGAAAAACTGGTTACGTTTGCAATCGAAAGAAAAATGACTATAGTTGAAGAGGTAATGGGCCCTAAACTATGTTCTGGGATGAAAGTTACAGCTTCAGTGAAATCCGTTTGCAAATCGGAGTGATAGATTAGAATCTAGAGCCAACGGTACGTTTTCTATGTTAAACCATTACACCATTGAAAAACTGGTTACGTTTGCAATCGAAAGAAAAATGACTATAGTTGAAGAGGTAATGGCCCCTAAACTATGTTCTGGGATGAAAAATACAGCTTCAGTGAAATCCGTTTGCAAATCGGAGTGATAGATTAGAATCTAGAGCCAATGGTACGTTTTCTATGTTAAACCATTACACCATTGAAAAACTGGTTACGTTTGCAATCGAAAGAAAAATGACTATAGTTGAAGAGGTAATGGCCCCTAAACTATGTTCTGGGATGAAAAATACAGCTTCAGTGAAATCCGTTTGCAAATCGGAGTGATAGATTAGAATCTAGAGCCAACGGTACGTTTTCTATGTTAAACCATTACACCATTGAAAAACTGGTTACGTTTGCAATCGAAAGAAAAATGACTATAGTTGAAGAGGTAATGGCCCCTAAACTATGTTCTGGGATGAAAAATACAGCTTCAGTGAAATCCGTTTGCAAATCGGAGTGATAGATTAGAATCTAGAGCCAACGGTACGTTTTCTATGTTAAACCATTACACCATTGAAAAACTGGTTACGTTTGCAATCGAAAGAAAAATGACTATAGTTGAAGAGGTAATGGCCCCTAAACTATGTTCTGGGATGAAAAATACAGCTTCAGTGAATTCCGTTTGCAAATCGGAGTGATAGATTAGAATCTAGAGCCAACGGTACGTTTTCTATGTTAAACCATTACACCATTGAAAAACTGGTTACGTTTGCAATCGAAAGAAAAATGACTATAGTTGAAGAGGTAATGGGCCCTAAACTATGTTCTGGGATGAAAGTTACAGCTTCAGTGAAATCCGTTTGCAAATCGGAGTGATAGATTCGAATCTAGAGCCAACGGTACGTTTTCTATGTTAAACCATTACACCATTGAAAAACTGGTTACGTTTGCAATCGAAAGAAAAATGACTATAGTTGAAGAGGTAATGGCCCCTAAACTATGTTCTGGGATGAAAAATACAGCTTCAGTGAAATCCGTTTGCAAATCGGAGTGATAGATTAGAATCTAGAGCCAACGGTACGTTTTCTATGTTAAACCATTACACCATTGAAAAACTGGTTACGTTTGCAATCGAAAGAAAAATGACTATAGTTGAAGAGGTAATGGCCCCTAAACTATGTTCTGGGATGAAAAATACAGCTTCAGTGAAATCCGTTTGCAAATCGGAGTGATAGATTAGAATCTAGAGCCAACGGTATGTTTTCTATGTTAAACCATTACACCATTGAAAAACTGGTTACGTTTGCAATCGAAAGAAAAATGACTATAGTTGAAGAGGTAATGGCCCCTAAACTATGTTCTGGGATGAAAGTTAAAGCTTCAGTGAAATCCGTTTGCAAATCGGAGTGATAGATTAGAATCTAGAACCAACGGTACGTTTTCTATGTTAAACCATTACACCATTGAAAAACTGGTTACGTTTGCAATCGAAAGAAAAATGACTATAGTTGAAGAGGTAATGGCCCCTAAACTATGTTCTGGGATGAAAGTTACAGCTTCAGTGAAATCCGTTTGCAAATCGGAGTGATAGATTAGAATCTAGAGCCAACGGTACGTTTTCTATGTTAAACCATTACACCATTGAAAAACTGGTTACGTTTGCAATCGAAAGAAAAATGACTATAGTTGAAGAGGTAATGGCCCCTAAACTATGTTCTGGGATGAAAAATACAGCTTCAGTGAATTCCGTTTGCAAATCGGAGTGATAGATTAGAATCTAGAGCCAACGGTACGTTTTCTATGTTAAACCATTACACCATTGAAAAACTGGTTACGTTTGCAATCGAAAGAAAAATGACTATAGTTGAAGAGGTAATGGCCCCTAAACTATGTTCTGGGATGAAAGTTACAGCTTCAGTGAAATCCGCTTGCAAATCGGAGTGATAGATTAGAATCTAGAGCCAACGGTACGTTTTCTATGTTAAACCATTACACCATTGAAAAACTGGTTACGTTTGCAATCGAAAGAAAAATGACTATAGTTGAAGAGGTAATGGCCCCTAAACTATGTTCTGGGATGAAAGTTACAGCTTCAGTGAAATCCGTTTGCAAATCGGAGTGATAGATTAGAATCGAGAGCCAACGGTAAGTTTTCTATGTTAAACCATTACACCATTGAAAAACTGGTTACGTTTGCAATCGAAAGAAAAATGACTATAGTTGAAGAGGTAATGGCCCCTAAACTATGTTCTGGGATGAAAGTTACAGCTTCAGTGAAATCCGTTTGCAAATCGGAGTGATAGATTAGAATCGAGAGCCAACGGTAAGTTTTCTATTTTAAACCATTACACCATTGAAAAACTGGTTACGTTTGCAATCGAAAGAAAAATGACTATAGTTGAAGAGGTAATGGCCCCTAAACTATGTTCTGGGATGAAAGTTACAGCTTCAGTGAAATCCGTTTGCAAATCGGAGTGATAGATTAGAATCGAGAGCCAACGGTAAGTTTTCTATGTTAAACCATTACACCATTGAAAAACTGGTTACGTTTGCAATCGAAAGAAAAATGACTATAGTTGAAGAGGTAATGGCCCCTAAACTATGTTCTGGGATGAAAGTTACAGCTTCAGTGAAATCCGCTTGCAAATCGGAGTGATAGATTAGAATCTAGAGCCAACGGTACGTTTTCTATGTTAAACCATTACACCATTGAAAAACTGGTTACGTTTGCAATCGAAAGAAAAATGACTATAGTTGAAGAGGTAATGGCCCCTAAACTATGTTCTGGGATGAAAGTTACAGCTTCAGTGAAATCCGTTTGCAAATCGGAGTGATAGATTAGAATCGAGAGCCAACGGTAAGTTTTCTATGTTAAACCATTACACCATTGAAAAACTGGTTACGTTTGCAATCGAAAGAAAAATGACTATAGTTGAAGAGGTAATGGCCCCTAAACTATGTTCTGGGATGAAAGTTACAGCTTCAGTGAAATCCGTTTGCAAATCGGAGTGATAGATTAGAATCGAGAGCCAACGGTAAGTTTTCTATGTTAAACCATTACACCATTGAAAAACTGGTTACGTTTGCAATCGAAAGAAAAATGACTATAGTTGAAGAGGTAATGGCCCCTAAACTATGTTCTGGGATGAAAGTTACAGCTTCAGTGAAATCCGTTTGCAAATCGGAGTGATAGATTAGAATCGAGAGCCAACGGTAAGTTTTCTATGTTAAACCATTACACCATTGAAAAACTGGTTACGTTTGCAATCGAAAGAAAAATGACTATAGTTGAAGAGGTAATGGCCCCTAAACTATGTTCTGGGATGAAAGTTACAGCTTCAGTGAAATCCGTTTGCAAATCGGAGTGATAGATTAGAATCGAGAGCCAACGGTAAGTTTTCTATTTTAAACCATTACACCATTGAAAAACTGGTTACGTTTGCAATCGAAAGAAAAATGACTATAGTTGAAGAGGTAATGGCCCCTAAACTATGTTCTGGGATGAAAGTTACAGCTTCAGTGAAATCCGTTTGCAAATCGGAGTGATAGATTAGAATCGAGAGCCAACGGTAAGTTTTCTATGTTAAACCATTACACCATTGAAAAACTGGTTACGTTTGCAATCGAAAGAAAAATGACTATAGTTGAAGAGGTAATGGCCCCTAAACTATGTTCTGGGATGAAAGTTACAGCTTCAGTGAAATCCGTTTGCAAATCGGAGTGATAGATTAGAATCGAGAGCCAACGGTAAGTTTTCTATTTTAAACCATTACACCATTGAAAAACTGGTTACGTTTGCAATCGAAAGAAAAATGACTATAGTTGAAGAGGTAATGGCCCCTAAACTATGTTCTGGGATGAAAGTTACAGCTTCAGTGAAATCCGTTTGCAAATCGGAGTGATAGATTAGAATCGAGAGCCAACGGTAAGTTTTCTATGTTAAACCATTACACCATTGAAAAACTGGTTACGTTTGCAATCGAAAGAAAAATGACTATAGTTGAAGAGGTAATGGCCCCTAAACTATGTTCTGGGATGAAAGTTACAGCTTCAGTGAAATCCGTTTGCAAATCGGAGTGATAGATTAGAATCGAGAGCCAACGGTAAGTTTTCTATGTTAAACCATTACACCATTGAAAAACTGGTTACGTTTGCAATCGAAAGAAAAATGACTATAGTTGAAGAGGTAATGGCCCCTAAACTATGTTCTGGGATGAAAGTTACAGCTTCAGTGAAATCCGCTTGCAAATCGGAGTGATAGATTAGAATCTAGAGCCAACGGTACGTTTTCTATGTTAAACCATTACACCATTGAAAAACTGGTTACGTTTGCAATCGAAAGAAAAATGACTATAGTTGAAGAGGTAATGGCCCCTAAACTATGTTCTGGGATGAAAAATACAGCTTCAGTGAAATCCGTTTGCAAATCGGAGTGATAGATTAGAATCGAGAGCCAACGGTAAGTTTTCTATGTTAAACCATTACACCATTGAAAAACTGGTTACGTTTGCAATCGAAAGAAAAATGACTATAGTTGAAGAGGTAATGGCCCCTAAACTATGTTCTGGGATGAAAGTTACAGCTGCAGTGAAATCCGTTTGCAAATCGGAGTGATAGATTAGAATCGAGAGCCAACGGTAAGTTTTCTATGTTAAACCATTACACCATTGAAAAACTGGTTACGTTTGCAATCGAAAGAAAAATGTCTATAGTTGAAGAGGTAATGGCCCCTAAACTATGTTCTGGGATGAAAGTTACAGCTTCAGTGAAATCCGTTTGCAAATCGGAGTGATAGATTAGAATCGAGAGCCAACGGTAAGTTTTCTATGTTAAACCATTACACCATTGAAAAACTGGTTACGTTTGCAATCGAAAGAAAAATGACTATAGTTGAAGAGGTAATGGCCCCTAAACTATGTTCTGGGATGAAAGTTACAGCTTCAGTGAAATCCGTTTGCAAATCGGAGTGATAGATTAGAATCGAGAGCCAACGGTAAGTTTTCTATGTTAAACCATTACACCATTGAAAAACTGGTTACGTTTGCAATCGAAAGAAAAATGACTATAGTTGAAGAGGTAATGGCCCCTAAACTATGTTCTGGGATGAAAGTTACAGCTTCAGTGAAATCCGTTTGCAAATCGGAGTAATAGATTAGAATCGAGAGCCAACGGTAAGTTTTCTATGTTAAACCATTACACCATTGAAAAACTGGTTACGTTTGCAATCGAAAGAAAAATGACTATAGTTGAAGAGGTAATGGCCCCTAAACTATGTTCTGGGATGAAAGTTACAGCTTCAGTGAAATCCGTTTGCAAATCGGAGTGATAGATTAGAATCGAGAGCCAACGGTAAGTTTTCTATGTTAAACCATTACACCATTGAAAAACTGGTTACGTTTGCAATCGAAAGAAAAATGACTATAGTTGAAGAGGTAATGGCCCCTAAACTATGTTCTGGGATGAAAGTTACAGCTTCAGTGAAATCCGTTTGCAAATCGGAGTGATAGATTAGAATCGAGAGCCAACGGTAAGTTTTCTATGTTAAACCATTACACCATTGAAAAACTGGTTACGTTTGCAATTGAAAGAAAAATGACTATAGTTGAAGAGGTAATGGCCCCTAAACTATGTTCTGGGATGAAAGTTACAGCTTCAGTGAAATCCGTTTGCAAATCGGAGTGATAGATTAGAATCGAGAGCCAACGGTAAGTTTTCTATTTTAAACCATTACACCATTGAAAAACTGGTTACGTTTGCAATCGAAAGAAAAATGACTATAGTTGAAGAGGTAATGGCCCCTAAACTATGTTCTGGGATGAAAGTTACAGCTTCAGTGAAATCCGTTTGCAAATCGGAGTGATAGATTAGAATCGAGAGCCAACGGTAAGTTTTCTATTTTAAACCATTACACCATTGAAAAACTGGTTACGTTTGCAATCGAAAGAAAAATGACTATAGTTGAAGAGGTAATGGCCCCTAAACTATGTTCTGGGATGAAAGTTACAGCTTCAGTGAAATCCGTTTGCAAATCGGAGTGATAGATTAGAATCGAGAGCCAACGGTACGTTTTCTATGTTAAACCATTACACCATTGAAAAACTGGTTACGTTTGCAATCGAAAGAAAAATGACTATAGTTGAAGAGGTAATGGCCCCTAAACTATGTTCTGGGATGAAAGTTACAGCTTCAGTGAAATCCGTTTGCAAATCGGAGTGATAGATTCGAATCTAGAGCCAACGGTACGTTTTCTATGTTAAACCATTACACCATTGAAAAACTGGTTACGTTTGCAATCGAAAGAAAAATGACTATAGTTGAAGAGGTAATGGCCCCTAAACTATGTTCTGGGATGAAAAATACAGCTTCAGTGAATTCCGTTTGCAAATCGGATTGATAGATTAGAATCTAGAGCCAACGGTACGTTTTCTATGTTAAACCATTACACCATTGAAAAACTGGTTACGTTTGCAATCGAAAGAAAAATGACTATAGTTGAAGAGGTAATGGCCCCTAAACTATGTTCTGGGATGAAAGTTACAGCTTCAGTGAATTCCGTTTGCAAATCGGAGTGATAGATTAGAATCTAGAGCCAACGGTACGTTTTCTATGTTAAACCATTACACCATTGAAAAAATGGTTACGTTTGCAATCGAAAGAAAAATGACTATAGTTGAAGAGGTAATGGCCCCTAAACTATGTTCTGGGATGAAAGTTACAGCTTCAGTGAATTCCGTTTGCAAATCGGAGTGATAGATTAGAATCTAGAGCCAACGGTACGTTTTCTATGTTAAACCATTACACCATTGAAAAACTGGTTACGTTTGCAATCGAAAGAAAAATGACTATAGTTGAAGAGGTAATGGCCCCTAAACTATGTTCTGGGATGAAAGTTACAGCTTCAGTGAAATCCGTTTGCAAATCGGAGTGATAGATTAGAATCTAGAGCCAACGGTACGTTTTCTATGTTAAACCATTACACCATTGAAAAACTGGTTACGTTTGCAATCGAAAGAAAAATGACTATAGTTGAAGAGGTTATGGCCCCTAAACTATGTTCTGGGATGAAAAATACAGCTTCAGTGAAATCCGTTTGCAAATCGGAGTGATAGATTAGAATCTAGAGCCAACGGTACGTTTTCTATGTTAAACCATTACACCATTGAAAAACTGGTTACGTTTGCAATCGAAAGAAAAATGACTATAGTTGAAGAGGTTATGGCCCCTAAACTATGTTCTGGGATGAAAAATACAGCTTCAGTGAAATCCGTTTGCAAATCGGAGTGATAGATTAGAATCTAGAGCCAACGGTACGTTTTCTATGTTAAACAATTACACCATTGAAAAACTGGTTACGTTTGCAATCGAAAGAAAAATGACTATAGTTGAAGAGGTAATGGCCCCTAAACTATGTTCTGGGATGAAAAATACAGCTTCAGTGAATTCCGTTTGCAAATCGGAGTGATAGATTAGAATCTAGAGCCAACGGTACGTTTTCTATGTTAAACCATTACACCATTGAAAAACTGGTTACGTTTGCAATCGAAAGAAAAATGACTATAGTTGAAGAGGTAATGGGCCCTAAACTATGTTCTGGGATGAAAGTTACAGCTTCAGTGAAATCCGTTTGCAAATCGGAGTGATAGATTAGAATCTAGAGCCAACGGTACGTTTTCTATGTTAAACCATTACACCATTGAAAAACTGGTTACGTTTGCAATCGAAAGAAAAATGACTATAGTTGAAGAGGTAATGGCCCCTAAACTATGTTCTGGGATGAAAAATACAGCTTCAGTGAAATCCGTTTGCAAATCGGAGTGATAGATTAGAATCTAGAGCCAATGGTACGTTTTCTATGTTAAACCATTACACCATTGAAAAACTGGTTACGTTTGCAATCGAAAGAAAAATGACTATAGTTGAAGAGGTAATGGCCCCTAAACTATGTTCTGGGATGAAAAATACAGCTTCAGTGAAATCCGTTTGCAAATCGGAGTGATAGATTAGAATCTAGAGCCAACGGTACGTTTTCTATGTTAAACCATTACACCATTGAAAAACTGGTTACGTTTGCAATCGAAAGAAAAATGACTATAGTTGAAGAGGTAATGGCCCCTAAACTATGTTCTGGGATGAAAAATACAGCTTCAGTGAAATCCGTTTGCAAATCGGAGTGATAGATTAGAATCTAGAGCCAACGGTACGTTTTCTATGTTAAACCATTACACCATTGAAAAACTGGTTACGTTTGCAATCGAAAGAAAAATGACTATAGTTGAAGAGGTAATGGCCCCTAAACTATGTTCTGGGATGAAAAATACAGCTTCAGTGAATTCCGTTTGCAAATCGGAGTGATAGATTAGAATCTAGAGCCAACGGTACGTTTTCTATGTTAAACCATTACACCATTGAAAAACTGGTTACGTTTGCAATCGAAAGAAAAATGACTATAGTTGAAGAGGTAATGGGCCCTAAACTATGTTCTGGGATGAAAGTTACAGCTTCAGTGAAATCCGTTTGCAAATCGGAGTGATAGATTCGAATCTAGAGCCAACGGTACGTTTTCTATGTTAAACCATTACACCATTGAAAAACTGGTTACGTTTGCAATCGAAAGAAAAATGACTATAGTTGAAGAGGTAATGGCCCCTAAACTATGTTCTGGGATGAAAAATACAGCTTCAGTGAAATCCGTTTGCAAATCGGAGTGATAGATTAGAATCTAGAGCCAACGGTACGTTTTCTATGTTAAACCATTACACCATTGAAAAACTGGTTACGTTTGCAATCGAAAGAAAAATGACTATAGTTGAAGAGGTAATGGCCCCTAAACTATGTTCTGGGATGAAAAATACAGCTTCAGTGAAATCCGTTTGCAAATCGGAGTGATAGATTAGAATCTAGAGCCAACGGTATGTTTTCTATGTTAAACCATTACACCATTGAAAAACTGGTTACGTTTGCAATCGAAAGAAAAATGACTATAGTTGAAGAGGTAATGGCCCCTAAACTATGTTCTGGGATGAAAGTTAAAGCTTCAGTGAAATCCGTTTGCAAATCGGAGTGATAGATTAGAATCTAGAACCAACGGTACGTTTTCTATGTTAAACCATTACACCATTGAAAAACTGGTTACGTTTGCAATCGAAAGAAAAATGACTATAGTTGAAGAGGTAATGGCCCCTAAACTATGTTCTGGGATGAAAGTTACAGCTTCAGTGAAATCCGTTTGCAAATCGGAGTGATAGATTAGAATCTAGAGCCAACGGTACGTTTTCTATGTTAAACCATTACACCATTGAAAAACTGGTTACGTTTGCAATCGAAAGAAAAATGACTATAGTTGAAGAGGTAATGGCCCCTAAACTATGTTCTGGGATGAAAAATACAGCTTCAGTGAATTCCGTTTGCAAATCGGAGTGATAGATTAGAATCTAGAGCCAACGGTACGTTTTCTATGTTAAACCATTACACCATTGAAAAACTGGTTACGTTTGCAATCGAAAGAAAAATGACTATAGTTGAAGAGGTAATGGCCCCTAAACTATGTTCTGGGATGAAAGTTACAGCTTCAGTGAAATCCGCTTGCAAATCGGAGTGATAGATTAGAATCTAGAGCCAACGGTACGTTTTCTATGTTAAACCATTACACCATTGAAAAACTGGTTACGTTTGCAATCGAAAGAAAAATGACTATAGTTGAAGAGGTAATGGCCCCTAAACTATGTTCTGGGATGAAAGTTACAGCTTCAGTGAAATCCGTTTGCAAATCGGAGTGATAGATTAGAATCGAGAGCCAACGGTAAGTTTTCTATGTTAAACCATTACACCATTGAAAAACTGGTTACGTTTGCAATCGAAAGAAAAATGACTATAGTTGAAGAGGTAATGGCCCCTAAACTATGTTCTGGGATGAAAGTTACAGCTTCAGTGAAATCCGTTTGCAAATCGGAGTGATAGATTAGAATCGAGAGCCAACGGTAAGTTTTCTATTTTAAACCATTACACCATTGAAAAACTGGTTACGTTTGCAATCGAAAGAAAAATGACTATAGTTGAAGAGGTAATGGCCCCTAAACTATGTTCTGGGATGAAAGTTACAGCTTCAGTGAAATCCGTTTGCAAATCGGAGTGATAGATTAGAATCGAGAGCCAACGGTACGTTTTCTATGTTAAACCATTACACCATTGAAAAACTGGTTACGTTTGCAATCGAAAGAAAAATGACTATAGTTGAAGAGGTAATGGCCCCTAAACTATGTTCTGGGATGAAAGTTACAGCTTCAGTGAAATCCGTTTGCAAATCGGAGTGATAGATTAGAATCTAGAGCCAACGGTACGTTTTCTATGTTAAACCATTACACCATTGAAAAACTGGTTACGTTTGCAATCGAAAGAAAAATGACTATAGTTGAAGAGGTAATGGCCCCTAAACTATGTTCTGGGATGAAAGTTACAGCTTCAGTGAAATCCGTTTGCAAATCGGAGTGATAGATTAGAATCTAGAGCCAACGGTACGTTTTCTATGTTAAACCATTACACCATTGAAAAACTGGTTACGTTTGCAATCGAAAGAAAAATGACTATAGTTGAAGAGGTAATGGCCCCTAAACTATGTTCTGGGATGAAAGTTACAGCTTCAGTGAAATCCGCTTGCAAATCGGAGTGATAGATTAGAATCTAGAGCCAACGGTACGTTTTCTATGTTAAACCATTACACCATTGAAAAACTGGTTACGTTTGCAATCGAAAGAAAAATGACTATAGTTGAAGAGGTAATGGCCCCTAAACTATGTTCTGGGATGAAAAATACAGCTTCAGTGAAATCCGTTTGCAAATCGGAGTGATAGATTAGAATCGAGAGCCAACGGTAAGTTTTCTATGTTAAACCATTACACCATTGAAAAACTGGTTACGTTTGCAATCGAAAGAAAAATGACTATAGTTGAAGAGGTAATGGCCCCTAAACTATGTTCTGGGATGAAAGTTACAGCTTCAGTGAAATCCGCTTGCAAATCGGAGTGATAGATTAGAATCTAGAGCCAACGGTACGTTTTCTATGTTAAACCATTACACCATTGAAAAACTGGTTACGTTTGCAATCGAAAGAAAAATGACTATAGTTGAAGAGGTAATGGCCCCTAAACTATGTTCTGGGATGAAAAATACAGCTTCAGTGAAATCCGTTTGCAAATCGGAGTGATAGATTAGAATCTAGAGCCAACGGTACGTTTTCTATGTTAAACCATTACACCATTGAAAAACTGGTTACGTTTGCAATCGAAAGAAAAATGACTATAGTTGAAGAGGTTATGGCCCCTAAACTATGTTCTGGGATGAAAAATACAGCTTCAGTGAAATCCGTTTGCAAATCGGAGTGATAGATTAGAATCTAGAGCCAACGGTACGTTTTCTATGTTAAACCATTACACCATTGAAAAACTGGTTACGTTTGCAATCGAAAGAAAAATGACTATAGTTGAAGAGGTAATGGCCCCTAAACTATGTTCTGGGATGAAAAATACAGCTTCAGTGAATTTCGTTTGCAAATCGGAGTGATAGATTAGAATCTAGAGCCAACGGTACGTTTTCTATGTTAAACCATTACACCATTGAAAAACTGGTTACGTTTGCAATCGAAAGAAAAATGACTATAGTTGAAGAGGTAATGGGCCCTAAACTATGTTCTGGGATGAAAGTTACAGCTTCAGTGAAATCCGTTTGCAAATCGGAGTGATAGATTAGAATCTAGAGCCAACGGTACGTTTTCTATGTTAAACCATTACACCATTGAAAAACTGGTTACGTTTGCAATCGAAAGAAAAATGACTATAGTTGAAGAGGTAATGGCCCCTAAACTATGTTCTGGGATGAAAAATACAGCTTCAGTGAAATCCGTTTGCAAATCGGAGTGATAGATTAGAATCTAGAGCCAATGGTACGTTTTCTATGTTAAACCATTACACCATTGAAAAACTGGTTACGTTTGCAATCGAAAGAAAAATGACTATAGTTGAAGAGGTAATGGCCCCTAAACTATGTTCTGGGATGAAAAATACAGCTTCAGTGAAATCCGTTTGCAAATCGGAGTGATAGATTAGAATCTAGAGCCAACGGTACGTTTTCTATGTTAAACCATTACACCATTGAAAAACTGGTTACGTTTGCAATCGAAAGAAAAATGACTATAGTTGAAGAGGTAATGGCCCCTAAACTATGTTCTGGGATGAAAAATACAGCTTCAGTGAAATCCGTTTGCAAATCGGAGTGATAGATTAGAATCTAGAGCCAACGGTACGTTTTCTATGTTAAACCATTACACCATTGAAAAACTGGTTACGTTTGCAATCGAAAGAAAAATGACTATAGTTGAAGAGGTAATGGCCCCTAAACTATGTTCTGGGATGAAAAATACAGCTTCAGTGAATTCCGTTTGCAAATCGGAGTGATAGATTAGAATCTAGAGCCAACGGTACGTTTTCTATGTTAAACCATTACACCATTGAAAAACTGGTTACGTTTGCAATCGAAAGAAAAATGACTATAGTTGAAGAGGTAATGGCCCCTAAACTATGTTCTGGGATGAAAGTTACAGCTTCAGTGAAATCCGTTTGCAAATCGGAGTGATAGATTCGAATCTAGAGCCAACGGTACGTTTTCTATGTTAAACCATTACACCATTGAAAAACTGGTTACGTTTGCAATCGAAAGAAAAATGACTATAGTTGAAGAGGTAATGGCCCCTAAACTATGTTCTGGGATGAAAAATACAGCTTCAGTGAAATCCGTTTGCAAATCGGAGTGATAGATTAGAATCTAGAGCCAACGGTACGTTTTCTATGTTAAACCATTACACCATTGAAAAACTGGTTACGTTTGCAATCGAAAGAAAAATGACTATAGTTGAAGAGGTAATGGCCCCTAAACTATGTTCTGGGATGAAAAATACAGCTTCAGTGAAATCCGTTTGCAAATCGGAGTGATAGATTAGAATCTAGAGCCAACGGTATGTTTTCTATGTTAAACCATTACACCATTGAAAAACTGGTTACGTTTGCAATCGAAAGAAAAATGACTATAGTTGAAGAGGTAATGGCCCCTAAACTATGTTCTGGGATGAAAGTTAAAGCTTCAGTGAAATCCGTTTGCAAATCGGAGTGATAGATTAGAATCTAGAACCAACGGTACGTTTTCTATGTTAAACCATTACACCATTGAAAAACTGGTTACGTTTGCAATCGAAAGAAAAATGACTATAGTTGAAGAGGTAATGGCCCCTAAACTATGTTCTGGGATGAAAGTTACAGCTTCAGTGAAATCCGTTTGCAAATCGGAGTGATAGATTAGAATCTAGAGCCAACGGTACGTTTTCTATGTTAAACCATTACACCATTGAAAAACTGGTTACGTTTGCAATCGAAAGAAAAATGACTATAGTTGAAGAGGTAATGGCCCCTAAACTATGTTCTGGGATGAAAAATACAGCTTCAGTGAATTCCGTTTGCAAATCGGATTGATAGATTAGAATCTAGAGCCAACGGTACGTTTTCTATGTTAAACCATTACACCATTGAAAAACTGGTTACGTTTGCAATCGAAAGAAAAATGACTATAGTTGAAGAGGTAATGGCCCCTAAACTATGTTCTGGGATGAAAGTTACAGCTTCAGTGAATTCCGTTTGCAAATCGGAGTGATAGATTAGAATCTAGAGCCAACGGTACGTTTTCTATGTTAAACCATTACACCATTGAAAAACTGGTTACGTTTGCAATCGAAAGAAAAATGACTATAGTTGAAGAGGTAATGGCCCCTAAACTATGTTCTGGGATGAAAGTTACAGCTTCAGTGAATTCCGTTTGCAAATCGGAGTGATAGATTAGAATCTAGAGCCAACGGTACGTTTTCTATGTTAAACCATTACACCATTGAAAAACTGGTTACGTTTGCAATCGAAAGAAAAATGACTATAGTTGAAGAGGTAATGGCCCCTAAACTATGTTCTGGGATGAAAGTTACAGCTTCAGTGAATTCCGTTTGCAAATCGGAGTGATAGATTAGAATCTAGAGCCAACGGTACGTTTTCTATGTTAAACCATTACACCATTGAAAAACTGGTTACGTTTGCAATCGAAAGAAAAATGACTATAGTTGAAGAGGTAATGGCCCCTAAACTATGTTCTGGGATGAAAGTTACAGCTTCAGTGAAATCCGTTTGCAAATCGGAGTGATAGATTAGAATCTAGAGCCAACGGTACGTTTTCTATGTTAAACCATTACACCATTGAAAAACTGGTTACGTTTGCAATCGAAAGAAAAATGACTATAGTTGAAGAGGTAATGGCCCCTAAACTATGTTCTGGGATGAAAGTTACAGCTTCAGTG
The DNA here is from genome assembly GCF_040937935.1 of Hyperolius riggenbachi. NCBI lineage: Eukaryota > Metazoa > Chordata > Amphibia > Anura > Hyperoliidae > Hyperolius > Hyperolius riggenbachi. Next base: position 79,513 of record NW_027152372.1, read on the forward strand.
AAATCCGCTTGCAAATCGGAGTGATAGATTAGAATCTAGAGCCAACGGTACGTTTTCTATGTTAAACCATTACACCATTGAAAAACTGGTTACGTTTGCAATCGAAAGAAAAATGACTATAGTTGAAGAGGTAATGGCCCCTAAACTATGTTCTGGGATGAAAAATACAGCTTCAGTGAAATCCGTTTGCAAATCGGAGTGATAGATTAGAATCTAGAGCCAACGGTACGTTTTCTATGTTAAACCATTACACCATTGAAAAACTGGTTACGTTTGCAATCGAAAGAAAAATGACTATAGTTGAAGAGGTTATGGCCCCTAAACTATGTTCTGGGATGAAAAATACAGCTTCAGTGAAATCCGTTTGCAAATCGGAGTGATAGATTAGAATCTAGAGCCAACGGTACGTTTTCTATGTTAAACCATTACACCATTGAAAAACTGGTTACGTTTGCAATCGAAAGAAAAATGACTATAGTTGAAGAGGTAATGGCCCCTAAACTATGTTCTGGGATGAAAAATACAGCTTCAGTGAATTCCGTTTGCAAATCGGAGTGATAGATTAGAATCTAGAGCCAACGGTACGTTTTCTATGTTAAACCATTACACCATTGAAAAACTGGTTACGTTTGCAATCGAAAGAAAAATGACTATAGTTGAAGAGGTAATGGCCCCTAAACTATGTTCTGGGATGAAAAATACAGCTTCAGTGAAATCCGTTTGCAAATCGGAGTGATAGATTAGAATCTAGAGCCAACGGTACGTTTTCTATGTTAAACCATTACACCATTGAAAAACTGGTTACGTTTGCAATCGAAAGAAAAATGACTATAGTTGAAGAGGTAATGGCCCCTAAACTATGTTCTGGGATGAAAAATACAGCTTCAGTGAAATCCGTTTGCAAATCGGAGTGATAGATTAGAATCTAGAGCCAACGGTACGTTTTCTATGTTAAACCATTACACCATTGAAAAACTGGTTACGTTTGCAATCGAAAGAAAAATGACTATAGTTGAAGAGGTAATGGCCCCTAAACTATGTTCTGGGATGAAAAATACAGCTTCAGTGAATTCCGTTTGCAAATCGGAGTGATAGATTAGAATCTAGAGCCAACGGTACGTTTTCTATGTTAAACCATTACACCATTGAAAAACTGGTTACGTTTGCAATCGAAAGAAAAATGACTATAGTTGAAGAGGTAATGGGCCCTAAACTATGTTCTGGGATGAAAGTTACAGCTTCAGTGAAATCCGTTTGCAAATCGGAGTGATAGATTCGAATCTAGAGCCAACGGTACGTTTTCTATGTTAAACCATTACACCATTGAAAAACTGGTTACGTTTGCAATCGAAAGAAAAATGACTATAGTTGAAGAGGTAATGGCCCCTAAACTATGTTCTGGGATGAAAAATACAGCTTCAGTGAAATCCGTTTGCAAATCGGAGTGATAGATTAGAATCTAGAGCCAACGGTACGTTTTCTATGTTAAACCATTACACCATTGAAAAACTGGTTACGTTTGCAATCGAAAGAAAAATGACTATAGTTGAAGAGGTAATGGCCCCTAAACTATGTTCTGGGATGAAAAATACAGCTTCAGTGAAATCCGTTTGCAAATCGGAGTGATAGATTAGAATCTAGAGCCAACGGTATGTTTTCTATGTTAAACCATTACACCATTGAAAAACTGGTTACGTTTGCAATCGAAAGAAAAATGACTATAGTTGAAGAGGTAATGGCCCCTAAACTATGTTCTGGGATGAAAGTTACAGCTTCAGTGAATTCCGTTTGCAAATCGGAGTGATAGATTAGAATCTAGAGCCAACGGTACGTTTTCTATGTTAAACCATTACACCATTGAAAAACTGGTTACGTTTGCAATCGAAAGAAAAATGACTATAGTTGAAGAGGTAATGGCCCCTAAACTATGTTCTGGGATGAAAGTTACAGCTTCAGTGAAATCCGTTTGCAAATCGGAGTGATAGATTAGAATCGAGAGCCAACGGTAAGTTTTCTATGTTAAACCATTACACCATTGAAAAACTGGTTACGTTTGCAATCGAAAGAAAAATGACTATAGTTGAAGAGGTAATGGCCCCTAAACTATGTTCTGGGATGAAAGTTACAGCTTCAGTGAAATCCGTTTGCAAATCGGAGTGATAGATTAGAATCAAGAGCCAACGGTAAGTTTTCTATGTTAAACCATTACACCATTGAAAAACTGGTTACGTTTGCAATCGAAAGAAAAATGACTATAGTTGAAGAGGTAATGGCCCCTAAACTATGTTCTGGGATGAAAGTTACAGCTTCAGTGAAATCCGTTTGCAAATCGGAGTGATAGATTAGAATCTAGAGCCAACGGTACGTTTTCTATGTTAAACCATTACACCATTGAAAAACTGGTTACGTTTGCAATCGAAAGAAAAATGACTATAGTTGAAGAGGTAATGGCCCCTAAACTATGTTCTGGGATGAAAAATACAGCTTCAGTGAATTCCGTTTGCAAATCGGATTGATAGATTAGAATCTAGAGCCAACGGTACGTTTTCTATGTTAAACCATTACACCATTGAAAAACTGGTTACGTTTGCAATCGAAAGAAAAATGACTATAGTTGAAGAGGTAATGGCCCCTAAACTATGTTCTGGGATGAAAGTTACAGCTTCAGTGAATTCCGTTTGCAAATCGGAGTGATAGATTAGAATCTAGAGCCAACGGTACGTTTTCTATGTTAAACCATTACACCATTGAAAAAATGGTTACGTTTGCAATCGAAAGAAAAATGACTATAGTTGAAGAGGTAATGGCCCCTAAACTATGTTCTGGGATGAAAGTTACAGCTTCAGTGAATTCCGTTTGCAAATCGGAGTGATAGATTAGAATCTAGAGCCAACGGTACGTTTTCTATGTTAAACCATTACACCATTGAAAAACTGGTTACGTTTGCAATCGAAAGAAAAATGACTATAGTTGAAGAGGTAATGGCCCCTAAACTATGTTCTGGGATGAAAGTTACAGCTTCAGTGAAATCCGTTTGCAAATCGGAGTGATAGATTAGAATCTAGAGCCAACGGTACGTTTTCTATGTTAAACCATTACACCATTGAAAAACTGGTTACGTTTGCAATCGAAAGAAAAATGACTATAGTTGAAGAGGTAATGGCCCCTAAACTATGTTCTGGGATGAAAGTTACAGCTTCAGTGAAATCCGCTTGCAAATCGGAGTGATAGATTAGAATCTAGAGCCAACGGTACGTTTTCTATGTTAAACCATTACACCATTGAAAAACTGGTTACGTTTGCAATCGAAAGAAAAATGACTATAGTTGAAGAGGTAATGGCCCCTAAACTATGTTCTGGGATGAAAAATACAGCTTCAGTGAAATCCGTTTGCAAATCGGAGTGATAGATTAGAATCTAGAGCCAACGGTACGTTTTCTATGTTAAACCATTACACCATTGAAAAACTGGTTACGTTTGCAATCGAAAGAAAAATGACTATAGTTGAAGAGGTTATGGCCCCTAAACTATGTTCTGGGATGAAAAATACAGCTTCAGTGAAATCCGTTTGCAAATCGGAGTGATAGATTAGAATCTAGAGCCAACGGTACGTTTTCTATGTTAAACCATTACACCATTGAAAAACTGGTTACGTTTGCAATCGAAAGAAAAATGACTATAGTTGAAGAGGTAATGGCCCCTAAACTATGTTCTGGGATGAAAAATACAGCTTCAGTGAATTCCGTTTGCAAATCGGAGTGATAGATTAGAATCTAGAGCCAACGGTACGTTTTCTATGTTAAACCATTACACCATTGAAAAACTGGTTACGTTTGCAATCGAAAGAAAAATGACTATAGTTGAAGAGGTAATGGGCCCTAAACTATGTTCTGGGATGAAAGTTACAGCTTCAGTGAAATCCGTTTGCAAATCGGAGTGATAGATTAGAATCTAGAGCCAACGGTACGTTTTCTATGTTAAACCATTACACCATTGAAAAACTGGTTACGTTTGCAATCGAAAGAAAAATGACTATAGTTGAAGAGGTAATGGCCCCTAAACTATGTTCTGGGATGAAAAATACAGCTTCAGTGAAATCCGTTTGCAAATCGGAGTGATAGATTAGAATCTAGAGCCAATGGTACGTTTTCTATGTTAAACCATTACACCATTGAAAAACTGGTTACGTTTGCAATCGAAAGAAAAATGACTATAGTTGAAGAGGTAATGGCCCCTAAACTATGTTCTGGGATGAAAAATACAGCTTCAGTGAAATCCGTTTGCAAATCGGAGTGATAGATTAGAATCTAGAGCCAACGGTACGTTTTCTATGTTAAACCATTACACCATTGAAAAACTGGTTACGTTTGCAATCGAAAGAAAAATGACTATAGTTGAAGAGGTAATGGCCCCTAAACTATGTTCTGGGATGAAAAATACAGCTTCAGTGAAATCCGTTTGCAAATCGGAGTGATAGATTAGAATCTAGAGCCAACGGTACGTTTTCTATGTTAAACCATTACACCATTGAAAAACTGGTTACGTTTGCAATCGAAAGAAAAATGACTATAGTTGAAGAGGTAATGGCCCCTAAACTATGTTCTGGGATGAAAAATACAGCTTCAGTGAATTCCGTTTGCAAATCGGAGTGATAGATTAGAATCTAGAGCCAACGGTACGTTTTCTATGTTAAACCATTACACCATTGAAAAACTGGTTACGTTTGCAATCGAAAGAAAAATGACTATAGTTGAAGAGGTAATGGGCCCTAAACTATGTTCTGGGATGAAAGTTACAGCTTCAGTGAAATCCGTTTGCAAATCGGAGTGATAGATTCGAATCTAGAGCCAACGGTACGTTTTCTATGTTAAACCATTACACCATTGAAAAACTGGTTACGTTTGCAATCGAAAGAAAAATGACTATAGTTGAAGAGGTAATGGCCCCTAAACTATGTTCTGGGATGAAAAATACAGCTTCAGTGAAATCCGTTTGCAAATCGGAGTGATAGATTAGAATCTAGAGCCAACGGTACGTTTTCTATGTTAAACCATTACACCATTGAAAAACTGGTTACGTTTGCAATCGAAAGAAAAATGACTATAGTTGAAGAGGTAATGGCCCCTAAACTATGTTCTGGGATGAAAAATACAGCTTCAGTGAATTCCGTTTGCAAATCGGAGTGATAGATTAGAATCTAGAGCCAACGGTACGTTTTCTATGTTAAACCATTACACCATTGAAAAACTGGTTACGTTTGCAATCGAAAGAAAAATGACTATAGTTGAAGAGGTAATGGGCCCTAAACTATGTTCTGGGATGAAAGTTACAGCTTCAGTGAAATCCGTTTGCAAATCGGAGTGATAGATTAGAATCTAGAGCCAACGGTACGTTTTCTATGTTAAACCATTACACCATTGAAAAACTGGTTACGTTTGCAATCGAAAGAAAAATGACTATAGTTGAAGAGGTAATGGGCCCTAAACTATGTTCTGGGATGAAAGTTACAGCTTCAGTGAAATCCGTTTGCAAATCGGAGTGATAGATTCGAATCTAGAGCCAACGGTACGTTTTCTATGTTAAACCATTACACCATTGAAAAACTGGTTACGTTTGCAATCGAAAGAAAAATGACTATAGTTGAAGAGGTAATGGCCCCTAAACTATGTTCTGGGATGAAAAATACAGCTTCAGTGAAATCCGTTTGCAAATCGGAGTGATAGATTAGAATCTAGAGCCAACGGTACGTTTTCTATGTTAAACCATTACACCATTGAAAAACTGGTTACGTTTGCAATCGAAAGAAAAATGACTATAGTTGAAGAGGTAATGGCCCCTAAACTATGTTCTGGGATGAAAGTTACAGCTTCAGTGAAATCCGTTTGCAAATCGGAGTGATAGATTAGAATCTAGAGCCAACGGTACGTTTTCTATGTTAAACCATTACACCATTGAAAAACTGGTTACGTTTGCAATCGAAAGAAAAATGACTATAGTTGAAGAGGTAATGGCCCCTAAACTATGTTCTGGGATGAAAAATACAGCTTCAGTGAATTCCGTTTGCAAATCGGATTGATAGATTAGAATCTAGAGCCAACGGTACGTTTTCTATGTTAAACCATTACACCATTGAAAAACTGGTTACGTTTGCAATCGAAAGAAAAATGACTATAGTTGAAGAGGTAATGGCCCCTAAACTATGTTCTGGGATGAAAGTTACAGCTTCAGTGAATTCCGTTTGCAAATCGGAGTGATAGATTAGAATCTAGAGCCAACGGTACGTTTTCTATGTTAAACCATTACACCATTGAAAAACTGGTTACGTTTGCAATCGAAAGAAAAATGACTATAGTTGAAGAGGTAATGGCCCCTAAACTATGTTCTGGGATGAAAGTTACAGCTTCAGTGAATTCCGTTTGCAAATCGGAGTGATAGATTAGAATCTAGAGCCAACGGTACGTTTTCTATGTTAAACCATTACACCATTGAAAAACTGGTTACGTTTGCAATCGAAAGAAAAATGACTATAGTTGAAGAGGTAATGGCCCCTAAACTATGTTCTGGGATGAAAGTTACAGCTTCAGTGAATTCCGTTTGCAAATCGGAGTGATAGATTAGAATCTAGAGCCAACGGTACGTTTTCTATGTTAAACCATTACACCATTGAAAAACTGGTTACGTTTGCAATCGAAAGAAAAATGACTATAGTTGAAGAGGTAATGGCCCCTAAACTATGTTCTGGGATGAAAGTTACAGCTTCAGTGAAATCCGTTTGCAAATCGGAGTGATAGATTAGAATCTAGAGCCAACGGTACGTTTTCTATGTTAAACCATTACACCATTGAAAAACTGGTTACGTTTGCAATCGAAAGAAAAATGACTATAGTTGAAGAGGTAATGGCCCCTAAACTATGTTCTGGGATGAAAGTTACAGCTTCAGTGAAATCCGCTTGCAAATCGGAGTGATAGATTAGAATCTAGAGCCAACGGTACGTTTTCTATGTTAAACCATTACACCATTGAAAAACTGGTTACGTTTGCAATCGAAAGAAAAATGACTATAGTTGAAGAGGTAATGGCCCCTAAACTATGTTCTGGGATGAAAAATACAGCTTCAGTGAAATCCGTTTGCAAATCGGAGTGATAGATTAGAATCTAGAGCCAACGGTACGTTTTCTATGTTAAACCATTACACCATTGAAAAACTGGTTACGTTTGCAATCGAAAGAAAAATGACTATAGTTGAAGAGGTAATGGCCCCTAAACTATGTTCTGGGATGAAAAATACAGCTTCAGTGAAATCCGTTTGCAAATCGGAGTGATAGATTAGAATCTAGAGCCAACGGTATGTTTTCTATGTTAAACCATTACACCATTGAAAAACTGGTTACGTTTGCAATCGAAAGAAAAATGACTATAGTTGAAGAGGTAATGGCCCCTAAACTATGTTCTGGGATGAAAGTTAAAGCTTCAGTGAAATCCGTTTGCAAATCGGAGTGATAGATTAGAATCTAGAACCAACGGTACGTTTTCTATGTTAAACCATTACACCATTGAAAAACTGGTTACGTTTGCAATCGAAAGAAAAATGACTATAGTTGAAGAGGTAATGGCCCCTAAACTATGTTCTGGGATGAAAGTTACAGCTTCAGTGAAATCCGTTTGCAAATCGGAGTGATAGATTAGAATCTAGAGCCAACGGTACGTTTTCTATGTTAAACCATTACACCATTGAAAAACTGGTTACGTTTGCAATCGAAAGAAAAATGACTATAGTTGAAGAGGTAATGGCCCCTAAACTATGTTCTGGGATGAAAAATACAGCTTCAGTGAATTCCGTTTGCAAATCGGATTGATAGATTAGAATCTAGAGCCAACGGTACGTTTTCTATGTTAAACCATTACACCATTGAAAAACTGGTTACGTTTGCAATCGAAAGAAAAATGACTATAGTTGAAGAGGTAATGGCCCCTAAACTATGTTCTGGGATGAAAGTTACAGCTTCAGTGAATTCCGTTTGCAAATCGGAGTGATAGATTAGAATCTAGAGCCAACGGTACGTTTTCTATGTTAAACCATTACACCATTGAAAAACTGGTTACGTTTGCAATCGAAAGAAAAATGACTATAGTTGAAGAGGTAATGGCCCCTAAACTATGTTCTGGGATGAAAGTTACAGCTTCAGTGAATTCCGTTTGCAAATCGGAGTGATAGATTAGAATCTAGAGCCAACGGTACGTTTTCTATGTTAAACCATTACACCATTGAAAAACTGGTTACGTTTGCAATCGAAAGAAAAATGACTATAGTTGAAGAGGTAATGGCCCCTAAACTATGTTCTGGGATGAAAGTTACAGCTTCAGTGAAATCCGTTTGCAAATCGGAGTGATAGATTAGAATCTAGAGCCAACGGTACGTTTTCTATGTTAAACCATTACACCATTGAAAAACTGGTTACGTTTGCAATCGAAAGAAAAATGACTATAGTTGAAGAGGTAATGGCCCCTAAACTATGTTCTGGGATGAAAGTTACAGCTTCAGTGAAATCCGCTTGCAAATCGGAGTGATAGATTAGAATCTAGAGCCAACGGTACGTTTTCTATGTTAAACCATTACACCATTGAAAAACTGGTTACGTTTGCAATCGAAAGAAAAATGACTATAGTTGAAGAGGTAATGGCCCCTAAACTATGTTCTGGGATGAAAAATACAGCTTCAGTGAAATCCGTTTGCAAATCAGAGTGATAGATTAGAATCTAGAGCCAACGGTACGTTTTCTATGTTAAACCATTACACCATTGAAAAACTGGTTACGTTTGCAATCGAAAGAAAAATGACTATAGTTGAAGAGGTAATGGCCCCTAAACTATGTTCTGGGATGAAAAATACAGCTTCAGTGAAATCCGTTTGCAAATCGGAGTGATAGATTAGAATCTAGAGCCAACGGTACGTTTTCTATGTTAAACCATTACACCATTGAAAAACTGGTTATGTTTGCAATCGAAAGAAAAATGACTATAGTTGAAGAGGTAATGGCCCCTAAACTATGTTCTGGGATGAAAGTTACAGCTTCAGTGAATTCCGTTTGCAAATCGGAGTGATAGATTAGAATCTAGAGCCAACGGTACGTTTTCTATGTTAAACCATTACACCATTGAAAAACTGGTTACGTTTGCAATCGAAAGAAAAATGACTATAGTTGAAGAGGTAATGGCCCCTAAACTATGTTCTGGGATGAAAGTTACAGCTTCAGTGAATTCCGTTTGCAAATCGGAGTGATAGATTAGAATCTAGAGCCAACGGTACGTTTTCTATGTTAAACCATTACACCATTGAAAAACTGGTTACGTTTGCAATCGAAAGAAAAATGACTATAGTTGAAGAGGTAATGGCCCCTAAACTATGTTCTGGGATGAAAAATACAGCTTCAGTGAAATCCGTTTGCGAATCGGAGTGATAGATTAGAATCTAGAGCCAACGGTACGTTTTCTATGTTAAACCATTACACCATTGAAAAACTGGTTATGTTTGCAATCGAAAGAAAAATGACTATAGTTGAAGAGGTAATGGCCCCTAAACTATGTTCTGGGATGAAAGTTACAGCTTCAGTGAATTCCGTTTGCAAATCGGAGTGATAGATTAGAATCTAGAGCCAACGGTACGTTTTCTATGTTAAACCATTACACCATTGAAAAACTGGTTACGTTTGCAATCGAAAGAAAAATGACTATAGTTGAAGAGGTAATGGCCCCTAAACTATGTTCTGGGATGAAAGTTACAGCTTCAGTGAATTCCGTTTGCAAATCGGAGTGATAGATTAGAATCTAGAGCCAACGGTACGTTTTCTATGTTAAACCATTACACCATTGAAAAACTGGTTACGTTTGCAATCGAAAGAAAAATGACTATAGTTGAAGAGGTAATGGCACCTAAACTATGTTCTGGGATGAAAGTTACAGCTTCAGTGAATTCCGTTTGCAAATCGGAGTGATAGATTAGAATCTAGAGCCAACGGTACGTTTTCTATGTTAAACCATTACACCATTGAAAAACTGGTTACGTTTGCAATCGAAAGAAAAATGACTATAGTTGAAGAGGTAATGGCCCCTAAACTATGTTCTGGGATGAAAAATACAGCTTCAGTGAAATCCGTTTGCAAATCGGAGTGATAGATTAGAATCTAGAGCCAACGGTACGTTTTCTATGTTAAACCATTACACCATTGAAAAACTGGTTACGTTTGCAATCGAAAGAAAAATGACTATAGTTGAAGAGGTAATGGCCCCTAAACTATGTTCTGGGATGAAAAATACAGCTTCAGTGAATTCCGTTTGCAAATCGGAGTGATAGATTAGAATCTAGAGCCAACGGTACGTTTTCTATGTTAAACCATTACACCATTGAAAAACTGGTTACGTTTGCAATCGAAAGAAAAATGACTATAGTTGAAGAGGTAATGGGCCCTAAACTATGTTCTGGGATGAAAGTTACAGCTTCAGTGAAATCCGTTTGCAAATCGGAGTGATAGATTAGAATCTAGAGCCAACGGTACGTTTTCTATGTTAAACCATTACACCATTGAAAAACTGGTTACGTTTGCAATCGAAAGAAAAATGACTATAGTTGAAGAGGTAATGGCCCCTAAACTATGTTCTGGGATGAAAAATACAGCTTCAGTGAAATCCGTTTGCAAATCGGAGTGATAGATTAGAATCTAGAGCCAACGGTACGTTTTCTATGTTAAACCATTACACCATTGAAAAACTGGTTACGTTTGCAATCGAAAGAAAAATGACTATAGTTGAAGAGGTAATGGCCCCTAAACTATGTTCTGGGATGAAAGTTAAAGCTTCAGTGAAATCCGTTTGCAAATCGGAGTGATAGATTAGAATCTAGAGCCAACGGTACGTTTTCTATGTTAAACCATTACACCATTGAAAAACTGGTTACGTTTGCAATCGAAAGAAAAATGACTATAGTTGAAGAGGTAATGGCCCCTAAACTATGTTCTGGGATGAAAGTTACAGCTTCAGTGAAATCCGTTTGCAAATCTGAGTGATAGATTAGAATCTAGAGCCAACGGTACGTTTTCTATGTTAAACCATTACACCATTGAAAAACTGGTTACGTTTGCAATCGAAAGAAAAATGACTATAGTTGAAGAGGTAATGGCCCCTAAACTATGTTCTGGGATGAAAAATACAGCTTCAGTGAATTCCGTTTGCAAATCGGATTGATAGATTAGAATCTAGAGCCAACGGTACGTTTTCTATGTTAAACCATTACACCATTGAAAAACTGGTTACGTTTGCAATCGAAAGAAAAATGACTATAGTTGAAGAGGTAATGGCCCCTAAACTATGTTCTGGGATGAAAGTTACAGCTTCAGTGAATTCCGTTTGCAAATCGGAGTGATAGATTAGAATCTAGAGCCAACGGTACGTTTTCTATGTTAAACCATTACACCATTGAAAAACTGGTTACGTTTGCAATCGAAAGAAAAATGACTATAGTTGAAGAGGTAATGGCCCCTAAACTATGTTCTGGGATGAAAGTTACAGCTTCAGTGAATTCCGTTTGCAAATCGGAGTGATAGATTAGAATCTAGAGCCAACGGTACGTTTTCTATGTTAAACCATTACACCATTGAAAAACTGGTTACGTTTGCAATCGAAAGAAAAATGACTATAGTTGAAGAGGTAATGGCCCCTAAACTATGTTCTGGGATGAAAGTTACAGCTTCAGTGAATTCCGTTTGCAAATCGGAGTGATAGATTAGAATCTAGAGCCAACGGTACGTTTTCTATGTTAAACCATTACACCATTGAAAAACTGGTTACGTTTGCAATCGAAAGAAAAATGACTATAGTTGAAGAGGTAATGGCCCCTAAACTATGTTGTGGGATGAAAGTTACAGCTTCAGTGAAATCCGTTTGCAAATCGGAGTGATAGATTAGAATCTAGAGCCAACGGTACGTTTTCTATGTTAAACCATTACACCATTGAAAAACTGGTTACGTTTGCAATCGAAAGAAAAATGACTATAGTTGAAGAGGTAATGGCCCCTAAACTATGTTCTGGGATGAAAGTTACAGCTTCAGTGAAATCCGCTTGCAAATCGGAGTGATAGATTAGAATCTAGAGCCAACGGTACGTTTTCTATGTTAAACCATTACACCATTGAAAAACTGGTTACGTTTGCAATCGAAAGAAAAATGACTATAGTTGAAGAGGTAATGGCCCCTAAACTATGTTCTGGGATGAAAGTTACAGCTTCAGTGAAATCCGTTTGCAAATCGGAGTGATAGATTAGAATCTAGAGCCAACGGTACGTTTTCTATGTTAAACCATTACACCATTGAAAAACTGGTTACGTTTGCAATCGAAAGAAAAATGACTATAGTTGAAGAGGTAATGGCCCCTAAACTATGTTCTGGGATGAAAAATACAGCTTCAGTGAAATCCGTTTGCAAATCGGAGTGATAGATTAGAATCTAGAGCCAACGGTACGTTTTCTATGTTAAACCATTACACCATTGAAAAACTGGTTATGTTTGCAATCGAAAGAAAAATGACTATAGTTGAAGAGGTAATGGCCCCTAAACTATGTTCTGGGATGAAAAATACAGCTTCAGTGAATTCCGTTTGCAAATCGGAGTGATAGATTAGAATCTAGAGCCAACGGTACGTTTTCTATGTTAAACCATTACACCATTGAAAAACTGGTTACGTTTGCAATCGAAAGAAAAATGACTATAGTTGAAGAGGTAATGGCCCCTAAACTATGTTCTGGGATGAAAAATACAGCTTCAGTGAAATCCGTTTGCAAATCGGAGTGATAGATTAGAATCTATGTTTCAATGATTTTTATTGAAAAGGTTTTTCTTAATTTTACAACAAGGCCTAATTGGCCAAATACAGTAATGTCAATAAGGTATACATTGTTGATACATGAAAGATAACAGTTAACATGTGTAACATAGTCATTATTTGCCAGATACAATGAGAATATACTATTGGTGAAACGAATCATGTTGGGTATATTGATAGTATTGGTTATTGTGACATATATATCTTGATCAATGTCATAGGAGCAGTACTTCCGGGTAACTGGGGGATTCAACCCTCCTACAAAGTTCCCAGGAGACGCATCCCATACTTTATGTTGTCACTATCAGTATTGCAGAACATATTGATGTTAGGGTGAACTTGATAGATAAGACTTATTAGCCTTGTATTTCTATAATCTGTTTGGTAGCTGAGGTCTAGACTGAGCTAGTTAATCAGCAAACAAACTAAACTAGACTAAACTAAACTAAACTATACTATACTAAACTAATCTAATCTACTAACACACATACCACACTTTGTGTTGAGTGTTGTCATTCCAGAGCTATGAATCAGAGGTAATCACTGCAGTACCTGTCAAAAGGTACCTATCTAGTATAAGATTCTAGGTAAGTATATCTCTTTCACTATGAGAGGCTATACATGGGTAAATAGCTTGGTTTCTGATAGTATTAGGGACCATAGACTTGCTCTAACCGAGAACGACCTTACATCACCTGATTTGATAGCCCATGTTTTCTCTGCTTGTAGATTGAATTCAACCGATTTTAAAACTTTTTCAATGGTTGGTATAAATTTGGATTTCCAGTTTTCAGAGATAAGCAATCTAGTGGACATAATCATATGGTTGTATATCAATCTCTCTTTGGTCGGCAAGTCTACTGTTCCTAAATGTAACAAGGCCATTTGGGGAGGAAGATAGGTCAGACTCATTGGCAATTTTTTCAGGAGATTCTCAACTTCTTTCCAAAGTTTTTGAATTTTTGGACAATCCCAGAAGATATGTTCTAATGTGCCAATTTGTCCACATTCTCTCCAGCACAATGGGGATGTCTTGGCATCAAATTTGGCAACTTTGTCTGGAGTGAGATACCATCTCCATAAAATTTTTAGTAAATTTTCGTGGTGTGAGACACAATGGGAGGATTTTTTTAATGATTTAATAGCTAGTTCCCAGTCTTCTTGTGAGAAATCAGACTGGAAGTATTCCTGCCATTTTGTGAGTTGCCAGGTAGGTGGATCTATTTTAACAGAGAGGATGTTTTTATAAAATTTCGATATCCCTCCTCCTTGATCAGAGTCAGTGGAAATTAATTTCTTTATCGCAGGTGTTAATAAGATTGTAGTGGGGTAGTGTTTTTGAAAGAATTTTTGTATTTTTACATATTTCGGTTTATCTGAGAGTGAAATGTTATATTGTTGGACCAGATCTTCAAAGGGTACTAGTGGGTCATCTGGTTCAGCTATAAGTTTGTTAATAGTGTCCAGTCCTGATACAATCCAATTACTGAAATCTGTGTCCTTGATTACTTTAGTAAGACATTCCAGTGGAATTTGTTTAGGGGAGGATGTTGGATGTTTAGAGCATAGTTTAATCAATTGTGTCCATATTTTAATGGTATTGGAGCATATTGGGTTGTTTGCTATTTTAGTCTGCTTTTGCCAAGTGAGTTTTGTTTCTAATAAGCTTTTGTATGTTTCGAAATTAGTTTGAGTTTGTTCTAATGCTATCCATTGTTTGCTCTCATCCTCCATCCATATTGCTCTGGACTGTTCCATTATTGTTGATCTATAATATGCTTCTAGATCTGGTACACCAAATCCTAAATTAGTGGACTGAAGTGTCAAAATTTTTGTAGAAAATCTGGGGTGTTTATTCATTAAGACAAATTTATTAGTATGCTTCTGTAGGGAATTAAAGAAGGTCTGGGGCACTCTAATGGGAAGATTTCTATATAAATATATTAGTTGGGGGAGTAACATCATTTTAAAGGCTGACACTCTTCCCAGCCAGGAAAATTCTAGCTTGGAAAGAGCATCCAGCCTAGTTTTCAAATTAGTAAGCCAAGGTTCATAGTTTGCCTTGTAAAGCTGGGAAATGGTAGGGGTGATATTAATACCTAGGTATTTTATAGATTTCTCTGACCAAGAATAGGAACAGATATTTTTTACTGAGTTGATTGTATTAGGGTCCATGTTACAGGGTAAAATTACTGTTTTGGACTCATTCAGTTTGTAATATGATATGTTGGTAAATTCAATTAATTCGGTTTTTAGAGTTGGAAGTGATATCTCTGGGTCTTGCAGGTATAATATTATATCATCTGCGTATAGGCCGAGTTTAGCTTCTGTTTTGCCAACTTTGATGCCATGAATGTTAGTATTGTTTCTAATCTTTTGGGCCAATGGTTCTAATGAGAGTATGAAAATTAAGGGGGAGAGAGGGCATCCCTGACGAGTTCCATTTGAAATGTTAAAGGGGGCAGAAATTGAGCCTAAAGAGGATACTACTGCTGAAGGGTAAGAATATAAGGCCATAATTGCCTTATGAATATGACCCATACAACCAAATTTATGGAGTACACTTGATATATATGTCCAGTTGACCCTGTCGAACGCCTTCTCTGCGTCCAGGGAGACAAACAGAGAAGGCGTCCGACTCAGGCCAATCCTGTGCAATAAAGCCAACACCCTCCTGGTACCATCACAGGTGGTTCTACCTCTTACAAACCCCACCTGGTCGGGGTGTATTAACTGTGGGATTAGTGGGGCCAATCTATTTGCTAGGATCTTAGCATAGATTTTTAAGTCGGTATTTAAGAGGGAGATGGGCCTGTAGCTAGCTGGATCAGTTGGGTCTTTCCCTTCCTTTGGGATTGTAGTTATGATTGCTGAGAGTGATTCCTTAGGGAATTTTCCATCTATTGCTACCTCATTAAACATGTTTAATAGGTGTTTTGTGAGCATGGGCATAAACTTAGCATAATAGTCATTGGAGAATCCGTCTATTCCTGGGGCCTTGTTTTTCTTAAGAGTCTTTATGGCTATCTCTATCTCTTGTTTTTGGAAAGGGATGTTTAGTTGTTTCTGCTCAAACTGGGTCAATGAGGGAAGATCTACATCTTTGAGATATCTATCAATTTCCATTTGGGTGGGTGTATGGGTATTAGGTTGTTGGGATAAATTATATAAATTTTCATAATATTTGGCCAGGGCGTTAACAATTTCAGTGGGGTGGTGAGTGGTTATACCTGAGATTGGATGTTTTAGTTTCATAATTCTCTGGGCAATTCTTCTGCCCTTAATCTTCCGGGCCATTGATTTACCTGCTTTATTCCTGTCAGAGTACCAGGACTCTTTGGTAATAGTCTGCCACCTGTCGTACTGGTGATATAAGACTTCTTTTAGTTCTTGTCTGGTTTCTTCAAGTTTAGGAATCAACTCTGGGTGTTTATTTTTATCTTTATATATTACCTGTTCTTGGGCCTTAATGCTTTTTAAAAGGATGTCAATTTTTTCTCTCCTTTTCCTCTGTAGTAAGGCACCTTGTTGGATAAAGATGCCTCTGATATATGCCTTATGGGCATTCCAGAGGGTTGTTCTTGAAATGTCAGGGTTGTCATTAATGGTGAAGTATTCTTCTAGCTTTTGTTTGATTACAGGGGATGTTTGCTCTGAGTTAAGTACTATTTTATTTAATTTCCATGGGTAGGCTGTACGAGGAGAATCTTTAATCTGAAATTTGATTGTTAGTGGGGTATGGTCTGACCAAGTTCTGGTGTTGATAGAAACTTCGGATATAAATGGCAGGGTAAATTTATTTACTAAACAATGGTCGATTCTGGTATATGAGTTGTGAAGAGGGGAATAGAATGTGTAGTCAGTCTCTCCAGGATGAAGGCATCTCCAGGAGTCATAAAACTCATTATTAACTAGAATTGATTGTATTGAGGCAGGAAGGGATCTTCTGGTTGTTGAGGAGCAGTCAGTGGTGGGATCAACTACTGCATTAAAGTCACCGACCATTATAAGATGACCTTTTGTTAAGCTATGGATTTTCTTTAGTTTCTTATTTAAAAAGCTAATTTGGTTTTTGTTTGGTGCATAGACATTTGCTATAGTGATAATTTGGGATTCAATTGTCCCTGATATGATTACTAGTCTACCATCTTCACTGCTGTATGTATCAGTGATCTCAAAACCAGAAGTATCCCCTACTGCCACGCACACACCAAATTTCTTCTTTTTCTCCAGTGTAGAATGTTGTACACTAGAGAATTTATAGAGCTTGAATTTAGATGCCCCTTCCTTGTTTAAGTGTGTCTCCTGGAGACATACTACATCAGCATTTTTTTCTTTGATAAATCTTTGTAATAAGAATCTTTTTCTATGGGAATTCAATCCTCTCACGTTCAGAGATATAATTTTTAGTTCACGTGACATTTATGCCAAGGATTTTGCTAGAATCATTTTTACATAACATCTTAACAGTTCTATCAGTTATTACCATTCCGCAGGGATCTGCAGCCAACCTGAAAAGCAGAAATAGTCCATAGTTCCAAGCTCTGAAAATAAAGTTAGTTAGTGTGGAAAACAATAACAATAACAACAATAACACAGAGAACATATAGAACATTATGACCACTGGTGACACCATAAGATGCCACTGGTCAAACAGTGACCAGATTAGGGTAGGTCTGAACAGAGTGTAGTCCACAGCCGTGGACTAAAGTAGGAACAAATCTCTAAGTCAAGATTTTTCTTGAAGAGAAGTGTTCAGTGGGGGGAAAGTTGTGGTTAGCGAGGCACTGGGGCCCCAAATTTCTGGTTAAGTTCAGGTACCACCAGATGCTGTTGAGGACTTTCCTGCTTCCTCTTGTCCTTTATCTTTGTCTTTGTCTTTATCCTGTCTTCTATCTTTTCCAGCTGCATTCCTTGTGTCGTTAGACCATTCCATGGATGAAGATGTGTATGGTTTCCCTCTATCTCTTTCCTTAGGTGCTGAAATTGGGATATTCCATTGATGGAGCAAGTCGAGACCATCTTTGGGCTCCTTAATGATGTGTACAGTTCCCAGTCTCTGGATCAGCAGTTTAGTAGGGAATCCCCATTTATAGGGAATTTTTTGTTCTCTCAAGGTGAGTGTGACAGGTGCTAAGGCCCTTCTTGCTGATAGTGTAATTTGGGAGAGATCCGAGTACAATGTCAGTTCTTGATATGGTGCTGGCAGTTTTTGCCCTCTCCTTGTTGCTGAGATGAATGCATCCTTGATATGGTAAAAATGGATTCTGACAATGACATCTCTGGGGACACGGTCAGGGAGGAAGGATGGTTTGGGCAGTCTGTGGGCCCTATCTATGACTAATTCACTTTCAGGTACTCCAGGCAGTGTTACTTTAAGGATGTCTTTAACATGTGTCTTCAGATCATCTGTAAGCACGGATTCCGCAATGCCACGGATTTTGACGTTGTTCCGTCTATTTCTGTCTTCGGAATCCGTCATTTTTTCTTTCAGCCACTTAACATCTTCTACCACTTCCTCATGTGATTCCACAAGCTCATTGTGTGCTACAGTTACTTCAGACATTCTCTGTTCGATTCTGGAGACTCTTTTGTCCGTATCTATGGCGAAAACCGTCATATTGTCGGAAATCCGTTTTATGTCCGCATGCATTGAGTCTCTGAATGACAGCATGAATTCTTTTAAGAATTCCTGTGTAACAGGTTTGTCAGTGGCTGGGAAGTGTTCTATAGGGCCAGATGGACTGTAGTCAGGGTCAGAAGAGATAAGATCAGTGCCTACCTGGCGATCAAGGTCCCCTGTACGCTGCCTGGATTTTGCTGGGCTCCTAGAAGTTGGGGTGTCCGGCGATGTGTCCCCTTGTCCCTGTCCTTGTCTCCCAGCATGTAATTCTTGCTGTGTTGGTGTCTGGAAGTTCTGATGGGCAGAGAAATGTAATCCATGCTGTGGAAGGCCTTGTGCTGCATAGCTGCGCTGGTCTGTGTCCCCAGAGCGGGCGCCATCTTGGATGGAAGCGCTATACCATTCAGTCAGCTTTCTTGGTTTAAAAGTTATCTTCTTCCGTTTTT
Organism: Hyperolius riggenbachi; assembly: GCF_040937935.1. Taxonomy (NCBI): domain Eukaryota; kingdom Metazoa; phylum Chordata; class Amphibia; order Anura; family Hyperoliidae; genus Hyperolius; species Hyperolius riggenbachi. The sequence goes on from NW_027152372.1 coordinate 98,453, forward strand.
GTGCAGATCTGGAGTAATCCATGTTGTTCTCTGGATGTTCCCTTAGCAGTTCGCCGGGTTTTTAAGCTTTGGGGTCTGCTGTGAGCCGCTGTGAGCCGCTTGATTCAGTGTCTCACTGAGGAGCTACAGGCTTAAACCACCATTCAGCTCCCTGGCTAGCCACGCCCTCATAGATTAGAATCTAGAGCCAACGGTACGTTTTCTATGTTAAACCATTACACCATTGAAAAACTGGTTACGTTTGCAATCGAAAGAAAAATGACTATAGTTGAAGAGGTAATGGCCCCTAAACTATGTTCTGGGATGAAAAATACAGCTTCAGTGAATTCCGTTTGCAAATCGGAGTGATAGATTAGAATCTAGAGCCAACGGTACGTTTTCTATGTTAAACCATTACACCATTGAAAAAATGGTTACGTTTGCAATCGAAAGAAAAATGACTATAGTTGAAGAGGTAATGGGCCCTAAACTATGTTCTGGGATGAAAGTTACAGCTTCAGTGAAATCCGTTTGCAAATCGGAGTGATAGATTAGAATCTAGAGCCAACGGTACGTTTTCTATGTTAAACCATTACACCATTGAAAAACTGGTTACGTTTGCAATCGAAAGAAAAATGACTATAGTTGAAGAGGTAATGGCCCCTAAACTATGTTCTGGGATGAAAAATACAGCTTCAGTGAAATCCGTTTGCAAATCGGAGTGATAGATTAGAATCTAGAGCCAACGGTACGTTTTCTATGTTAAACCATTACACCATTGAAAAACTGGTTACGTTTGCAATCGAAAGAAAAATGACTATAGTTGAAGAGGTAATGGCCCCTAAACTATGTTCTGGGATGAAAAATACAGCTTCAGTGAAATCCGTTTGCAAATCGGAGTGATAGATTAGAATCTAGAGCCAACGGTACGTTTTCTATGTTAAACCATTACACCATTGAAAAACTGGTTACGTTTGCAATCGAAAGAAAAATGACTATAGTTGAAGAGGTAATGGCCCCTAAACTATGTTCTGGGATGAAAAATACAGCTTCAGTGAAATCCGTTTGCAAATCGGAGTGATAGATTAGAATCTAGAGCCAACGGTACGTTTTCTATGTTAAACCATTACACCATTGAAAAACTGGTTACGTTTGCAATCGAAAGAAAAATGACTATAGTTGAAGAGGTAATGGCCCCTAAACTATGTTCTGGGATGAAAAATACAGCTTCAGTGAATTCTGTTTGCAAATCGGAGTGATAGATTAGAATCTAGAGCCAACGGTACGTTTTCTATGTTAAACCATTACACCATTGAAAAACTGGTTACGTTTGCAATCGAAAGAAAAATGACTATAGTTGAAGAGGTAATGGGCCCTAAACTATGTTCTGGGATGAAAGTTACAGCTTCAGTGAAATCCGTTTGCAAATCGGAGTGATAGATTAGAATCTAGAGCCAACGGTACGTTTTCTATGTTAAACCATTACACCATTGAAAAACTGGTTACGTTTGCAATCGAAAGAAAAATGACTATAGTTGAAGAGGTAATGGCCCCTAAACTATGTTCTGGGATGAAAAATACAGCTTCAGTGAAATCCGTTTGCAAATCGGAGTGATAGATTAGAATCTAGAGCCAACGGTACGTTTTCTATGTTAAACCATTACACCATTGAAAAACTGGTTACGTTTGCAATCGAAAGAAAAATGACTATAGTTGAAGAGGTAATGGCCCCTAAACTATGTTCTGGGATGAAAGTTAAAGCTTCAGTGAAATCCGTTTGCAAATCGGAGTGATAGATTAGAATCTAGAGCCAACGGTACGTTTTCTATGTTAAACCATTACACCATTGAAAAACTGGTTACGTTTGCAATCGAAAGAAAAATGACTATAGTTGAAGAGGTAATGGCCCCTAAACTATGTTCTGGGATGAAAGTTACAGCTTCAGTGAAATCCGTTTGCAAATCGGAGTGATAGATTAGAATCTAGAGCCAACGGTACGTTTTCTATGTTAAACCATTACACCATTGAAAAACTGGTTACGTTTGCAATCGAAAGAAAAATGACTATAGTTGAAGAGGTAATGGCCCCTAAACTATGTTCTGGGATGAAAAATACAGCTTCAGTGAATTCCGTTTGCAAATCGGATTGATAGATTAGAATCTAGAGCCAACGGTACGTTTTCTATGTTAAACCATTACACCATTGAAAAACTGGTTACGTTTGCAATCGAAAGAAAAATGACTATAGTTGAAGAGGTAATGGCCCCTAAACTATGTTCTGGGATGAAAGTTACAGCTTCAGTGAATTCCGTTTGCAAATCGGAGTGATAGATTAGAATCTAGAGCCAACGGTACGTTTTCTATGTTAAACCATTACACCATTGAAAAACTGGTTACGTTTGCAATCGAAAGAAAAATGACTATAGTTGAAGAGGTAATGGCCCCTAAACTATGTTCTGGGATGAAAGTTACAGCTTCAGTGAATTCCGTTTGCAAATCGGAGTGATAGATTAGAATCTAGAGCCAACGGTACGTTTTCTATGTTAAACCATTACACCATTGAAAAACTGGTTATGTTTGCAATCGAAAGAAAAATGACTATAGTTGAAGAGGTAATGGCCCCTAAACTATGTTCTGGGATGAAAGTTACAGCTTCAGTGAATTCCGTTTGCAAATCGGAGTGATAGATTAGAATCTAGAGCCAACGGTACGTTTTCTATGTTAAACCATTACACCATTGAAAAACTGGTTACGTTTGCAATCGAAAGAAAAATGACTATAGTTGAAGAGGTAATGGCCCCTAAACTATGTTCTGGGATGAAAGTTACAGCTTCAGTGAATTCCGTTTGCAAATCGGAGTGATAGATTAGAATCTAGAGCCAACGGTACGTTTTCTATGTTAAACCATTACACCATTGAAAAACTGGTTACGTTTGCAATCGAAAGAAAAATGACTATAGTTGAAGAGGTAATGGCACCTAAACTATGTTCTGGGATGAAAGTTACAGCTTCAGTGAATTCCGTTTGCAAATCGGAGTGATAGATTAGAATCTAGAGCCAACGGTACGTTTTCTATGTTAAACCATTACACCATTGAAAAACTGGTTACGTTTGCAATCGAAAGAAAAATGACTATAGTTGAAGAGGTAATGGCCCCTAAACTATGTTCTGGGATGAAAAATACAGCTTCAGTGAAATCCGTTTGCAAATCGGAGTGATAGATTAGAATCTAGAGCCAACGGTACGTTTTCTATGTTAAACCATTACACCATTGAAAAACTGGTTACGTTTGCAATCGAAAGAAAAATGACTATAGTTGAAGAGGTAATGGCCCCTAAACTATGTTCTGGGATGAAAAATACAGCTTCAGTGAATTCCGTTTGCAAATCGGAGTGATAGATTAGAATCTAGAGCCAACGGTACGTTTTCTATGTTAAACCATTACACCATTGAAAAACTGGTTACGTTTGCAATCGAAAGAAAAATGACTATAGTTGAAGAGGTAATGGGCCCTAAACTATGTTCTGGGATGAAAGTTACAGCTTCAGTGAAATCCGTTTGCAAATCGGAGTGATAGATTAGAATCTAGAGCCAACGGTACGTTTTCTATGTTAAACCATTACACCATTGAAAAACTGGTTACGTTTGCAATCGAAAGAAAAATGACTATAGTTGAAGAGGTAATGGCCCCTAAACTATGTTCTGGGATGAAAAATACAGCTTCAGTGAAATCCGTTTGCAAATCGGAGTGATAGATTAGAATCTAGAGCCAACGGTACGTTTTCTATGTTAAACCATTACACCATTGAAAAACTGGTTACGTTTGCAATCGAAAGAAAAATGACTATAGTTGAAGAGGTAATGGCCCCTAAACTATGTTCTGGGATGAAAGTTAAAGCTTCAGTGAAATCCGTTTGCAAATCGGAGTGATAGATTAGAATCTAGAGCCAACGGTACGTTTTCTATGTTAAACCATTACACCATTGAAAAACTGGTTACGTTTGCAATCGAAAGAAAAATGACTATAGTTGAAGAGGTAATGGCCCCTAAACTATGTTCTGGGATGAAAGTTACAGATTCAGTGAAATCCGTTTGCAAATCTGAGTGATAGATTAGAATCTAGAGCCAACGGTACGTTTTCTATGTTAAACCATTACACCATTGAAAAACTGGTTACGTTTGCAATCGAAAGAAAAATGACTATAGTTGAAGAGGTAATGGCCCCTAAACTATGTTCTGGGATGAAAAATACAGCTTCAGTGAATTCCGTTTGCAAATCGGATTGATAGATTAGAATCTAGAGCCAACGGTACGTTTTCTATGTTAAACCATTACACCATTGAAAAACTGGTTACGTTTGCAATCGAAAGAAAAATGACTATAGTTGAAGAGGTAATGGCCCCTAAACTATGTTCTGGGATGAAAGTTACAGCTTCAGTGAATTCCGTTTGCAAATCGGAGTGATAGATTAGAATCTAGAGCCAACGGTACGTTTTCTATGTTAAACCATTGAAAAACTGGTTACGTTTGCAATCGAAAGAAAAATGACTATAGTTGAAGAGGTAATGGCCCCTAAACTATGTTCTGGGATGAAAGTTACAGCTTCAGTGAATTCCGTTTGCAAATCGGAGTGATAGATTAGAATCTAGAGCCAACGGTACGTTTTCTATGTTAAACCATTACACCATTGAAAAACTGGTTACGTTTGCAATCGAAAGAAAAATGACTATAGTTGAAGAGGTAATGGCCCCTAAACTATGTTCTGGGATGAAAGTTACAGCTTCAGTGAATTCCGTTTGCAAATCGGAGTGATAGATTAGAATCTAGAGCCAACGGTACGTTTTCTATGTTAAACCATTACACCATTGAAAAACTGGTTACGTTTGCAATCGAAAGAAAAATGACTATAGTTGAAGAGGTAATGGCCCCTAAACTATGTTGTGGGATGAAAGTTACAGCTTCAGTGAAATCCGTTTGCAAATCGGAGTGATAGATTAGAATCTAGAGCCAACGGTACGTTTTCTATGTTAAACCATTACACCATTGAAAAACTGGTTACGTTTGCAATCGAAAGAAAAATGACTATAGTTGAAGAGGTAATGGCCCCTAAACTATGTTCTGGGATGAAAGTTACAGCTTCAGTGAAATCCGCTTGCAAATCGGAGTGATAGATTAGAATCTAGAGCCAACGGTACGTTTTCTATGTTAAACCATTACACCATTGAAAAACTGGTTACGTTTGCAATCGAAAGAAAAATGACTATAGTTGAAGAGGTAATGGCCCCTAAACTATGTTCTGGGATGAAAGTTACAGCTTCAGTGAAATCCGTTTGCAAATCGGAGTGATAGATTAGAATCTAGAGCCAACGGTACGTTTTCTATGTTAAACCATTACACCATTGAAAAACTGGTTACGTTTGCAATCGAAAGAAAAATGACTATAGTTGAAGAGGTAATGGCCCCTAAACTATGTTCTGGGATGAAAAATACAGCTTCAGTGAAATCCGTTTGCAAATCGGAGTGATAGATTAGAATCTAGAGCCAACGGTACGTTTTCTATGTTAAACCATTACACCATTGAAAAACTGGTTATGTTTGCAATCGAAAGAAAAATGACTATAGTTGAAGAGGTAATGGCCCCTAAACTATGTTCTGGGATGAAAAATACAGCTTCAGTGAATTCCGTTTGCAAATCGGAGTGATAGATTAGAATCTAGAGCCAACGGTACGTTTTCTATGTTAAACCATTACACCATTGAAAAACTGGTTACGTTTGCAATCGAAAGAAAAATGACTATAGTTGAAGAGGTAATGGCCCCTAAACTATGTTCTGGGATGAAAAATACAGCTTCAGTGAAATCCGTTTGCAAATCGGAGTGATAGATTAGAATCTAGAGCCAACGGTACGTTTTCTATGTTAAACCATTACACCATTGAAAAACTGGTTACGTTTGCAATCGAAAGAAAAATGACTATAGTTGAAGAGGTAATGGCCCCTAAACTATGTTCTGGGATGAAAAATACAGCTTCAGTGAATTCCGTTTGCAAATCGGAGTGATAGATTAGAATCTAGAGCCAACGGTACGTTTTCTATGTTAAACCATTACACCATTGAAAAAATGGTTACGTTTGCAATCGAAAGAAAAATGACTATAGTTGAAGAGGTAATGGGCCCTAAACTATGTTCTGGGATGAAAGTTACAGCTTCAGTGAAATCCGTTTGCAAATCGGAGTGATAGATTAGAATCTAGAGCCAACGGTACGTTTTCTATGTTAAACCATTACACCATTGAAAAACTGGTTACGTTTGCAATCGAAAGAAAAATGACTATAGTTGAAGAGGTAATGGCCCCTAAACTATGTTCTGGGATGAAAAATACAGCTTCAGTGAAATCCGTTTGCAAATCGGAGTGATAGATTAGAATCTAGAGCCAACGGTACGTTTTCTATGTTAAACCATTACACCATTGAAAAACTGGTTACGTTTGCAATCGAAAGAAAAATGACTATAGTTGAAGAGGTAATGGCCCCTAAACTATGTTCTGGGATGAAAAATACAGCTTCAGTGAAATCCGTTTGCAAATCGGAGTGATAGATTAGAATCTAGAGCCAACGGTACGTTTTCTATGTTAAACCATTACACCATTGAAAAACTGGTTACGTTTGCAATCGAAAGAAAAATGACTATAGTTGAAGAGGTAATGGCCCCTAAACTATGTTCTGGGATGAAAAATACAGCTTCAGTGAAATCCGTTTGCAAATCGGAGTGATAGATTAGAATCTAGAGCCAACGGTACGTTTTCTATGTTAAACCATTACACCATTGAAAAACTGGTTACGTTTGCAATCGAAAGAAAAATGACTATAGTTGAAGAGGTAATGGCCCCTAAACTATGTTCTGGGATGAAAAATACAGCTTCAGTGAATTCCGTTTGCAAATCGGAGTGATAGATTAGAATCTAGAGCCAACGGTACGTTTTCTATGTTAAACCATTACACCATTGAAAAACTGGTTACGTTTGCAATCGAAAGAAAAATGACTATAGTTGAAGAGGTAATGGGCCCTAAACTATGTTCTGGGATGAAAGTTACAGCTTCAGTGAAATCCGTTTGCAAATCGGAGTGATAGATTAGAATCTAGAGCCAACGGTACGTTTTCTATGTTAAACCATTACACCATTGAAAAACTGGTTACGTTTGCAATCGAAAGAAAAATGACTATAGTTGAAGAGGTAATGGCCCCTAAACTATGTTCTGGGATGAAAAATACAGCTTCAGTGAAATCCGTTTGCAAATCGGAGTGATAGATTAGAATCTAGAGCCAACGGTACGTTTTCTATGTTAAACCATTACACCATTGAAAAACTGGTTACGTTTGCAATCGAAAGAAAAATGACTATAGTTGAAGAGGTAATGGCCCCTAAACTATGTTCTGGGATGAAAGTTAAAGCTTCAGTGAAATCCGTTTGCAAATCGGAGTGATAGATTAGAATCTAGAGCCAACGGTACGTTTTCTATGTTAAACCATTACACCATTGAAAAACTGGTTACGTTTGCAATCGAAAGAAAAATGACTATAGTTGAAGAGGTAATGGCCCCTAAACTATGTTCTGGGATGAAAGTTACAGCTTCAGTGAAATCCGTTTGCAAATCGGAGTGATAGATTAGAATCTAGAGCCAACGGTACGTTTTCTATGTTAAACCATTACACCATTGAAAAACTGGTTACGTTTGCAATCGAAAGAAAAATGACTATAGTTGAAGAGGTAATGGCCCCTAAACTATGTTCTGGGATGAAAAATACAGCTTCAGTGAATTCCGTTTGCAAATCGGATTGATAGATTAGAATCTAGAGCCAACGGTACGTTTTCTATGTTAAACCATTACACCATTGAAAAACTGGTTACGTTTGCAATCGAAAGAAAAATGACTATAGTTGAAGAGGTAATGGCCCCTAAACTATGTTCTGGGATGAAAGTTACAGCTTCAGTGAATTCCGTTTGCAAATCGGAGTGATAGATTAGAATCTAGAGCCAACGGTACGTTTTCTATGTTAAACCATTACACCATTGAAAAACTGGTTACGTTTGCAATCGAAAGAAAAATGACTATAGTTGAAGAGGTAATGGCCCCTAAACTATGTTCTGGGATGAAAGTTACAGCTTCAGTGAAATCCGTTTGCAAATCGGAGTGATAGATTAGAATCTAGAGCCAACGGTACGTTTTCTATGTTAAACCATTACACCATTGAAAAACTGGTTACGTTTGCAATCGAAAGAAAAATGACTATAGTTGAAGAGGTAATGGCCCCTAAACTATGTTCTGGGATGAAAGTTACAGCTTCAGTGAAATCCGCTTGCAAATCGGAGTGATAGATTAGAATCTAGAGCCAACGGTACGTTTTCTATGTTAAACCATTACACCATTGAAAAACTGGTTACGTTTGCAATCGAAAGAAAAATGACTATAGTTGAAGAGGTAATGGCCCCTAAACTATGTTCTGGGATGAAAGTTACAGCTTCAGTGAAATCCGTTTGCAAATCGGAGTGATAGATTAGAATCTAGAGCCAACGGTACGTTTTCTATGTTAAACCATTACACCATTGAAAAACTGGTTACGTTTGCAATCGAAAGAAAAATGACTATAGTTGAAGAGGTAATGGCCCCTAAACTATGTTCTGGGATGAAAAATACAGCTTCAGTGAAATCCGTTTGCAAATCGGAGTGATAGATTAGAATCTAGAGCCAACGGTACGTTTTCTATGTTAAACCATTACACCATTGAAAAACTGGTTATGTTTGCAATCGAAAGAAAAATGACTATAGTTGAAGAGGTAATGGCCCCTAAACTATGTTCTGGGATGAAAAATACAGCTTCAGTGAATTCCGTTTGCAAATCGGAGTGATAGATTAGAATCTAGAGCCAACGGTACGTTTTCTATGTTAAACCATTACACCATTGAAAAACTGGTTACGTTTGCAATCGAAAGAAAAATGACTATAGTTGAAGAGGTAATGGCCCCTAAACTATGTTCTGGGATGAAAAATACAGCTTCAGTGAAATCCGTTTGCAAATCGGAGTGATAGATTAGAATCTAGAGCCAACGGTACGTTTTCTATGTTAAACCATTACACCATTGAAAAACTGGTTACGTTTGCAATCGAAAGAAAAATGACTATAGTTGAAGAGGTAATGGCCCCTAAACTATGTTCTGGGATGAAAAATACAGCTTCAGTGAATTCCGTTTGCAAATCGGAGTGATAGATTAGAATCTAGAGCCAACGGTACGTTTTCTATGTTAAACCATTACACCATTGAAAAAATGGTTACGTTTGCAATCGAAAGAAAAATGACTATAGTTGAAGAGGTAATGGGCCCTAAACTATGTTCTGGGATGAAAGTTACAGCTTCAGTGAAATCCGTTTGCAAATCGGAGTGATAGATTAGAATCTAGAGCCAACGGTACGTTTTCTATGTTAAACCATTACACCATTGAAAAACTGGTTACGTTTGCAATCGAAAGAAAAATGACTATAGTTGAAGAGGTAATGGCCCCTAAACTATGTTCTGGGATGAAAAATACAGCTTCAGTGAAATCCGTTTGCAAATCGGAGTGATAGATTAGAATCTAGAGCCAACGGTACGTTTTCTATGTTAAACCATTACACCATTGAAAAACTGGTTACGTTTGCAATCGAAAGAAAAATGACTATAGTTGAAGAGGTAATGGCCCCTAAACTATGTTCTGGGATGAAAAATACAGCTTCAGTGAAATCCGTTTGCAAATCGGAGTGATAGATTAGAATCTAGAGCCAACGGTACGTTTTCTATGTTAAACCATTACACCATTGAAAAACTGGTTACGTTTGCAATCGAAAGAAAAATGACTATAGTTGAAGAGGTAATGGCCCCTAAACTATGTTCTGGGATGAAAAATACAGCTTCAGTGAAATCCGTTTGCAAATCGGAGTGATAGATTAGAATCTAGAGCCAACGGTACGTTTTCTATGTTAAACCATTACACCATTGAAAAACTGGTTACGTTTGCAATCGAAAGAAAAATGACTATAGTTGAAGAGGTAATGGCCCCTAAACTATGTTCTGGGATGAAAAATACAGCTTCAGTGAATTCCGTTTGCAAATCGGAGTGATAGATTAGAATCTAGAGCCAACGGTACGTTTTCTATGTTAAACCATTACACCATTGAAAAACTGGTTACGTTTGCAATCGAAAGAAAAATGACTATAGTTGAAGAGGTAATGGGCCCTAAACTATGTTCTGGGATGAAAGTTACAGCTTCAGTGAAATCCGTTTGCAAATCGGAGTGATAGATTAGAATCTAGAGCCAACGGTACGTTTTCTATGTTAAACCATTACACCATTGAAAAACTGGTTACGTTTGCAATCGAAAGAAAAATGACTATAGTTGAAGAGGTAATGGCCCCTAAACTATGTTCTGGGATGAAAAATACAGCTTCAGTGAAATCCGTTTGCAAATCGGAGTGATAGATTAGAATCTAGAGCCAACGGTACGTTTTCTATGTTAAACCATTACACCATTGAAAAACTGGTTACGTTTGCAATCGAAAGAAAAATGACTATAGTTGAAGAGGTAATGGCCCCTAAACTATGTTCTGGGATGAAAGTTAAAGCTTCAGTGAAATCCGTTTGCAAATCGGAGTGATAGATTAGAATCTAGAGCCAACGGTACGTTTTCTATGTTAAACCATTACACCATTGAAAAACTGGTTACGTTTGCAATCGAAAGAAAAATGACTATAGTTGAAGAGGTAATGGCCCCTAAACTATGTTCTGGGATGAAAGTTACAGCTTCAGTGAAATCCGTTTGCAAATCGGAGTGATAGATTAGAATCTAGAGCCAACGGTACGTTTTCTATGTTAAACCATTACACCATTGAAAAACTGGTTACGTTTGCAATCGAAAGAAAAATGACTATAGTTGAAGAGGTAATGGCCCCTAAACTATGTTCTGGGATGAAAAATACAGCTTCAGTGAATTCCGTTTGCAAATCGGATTGATAGATTAGAATCTAGAGCCAACGGTACGTTTTCTATGTTAAACCATTACACCATTGAAAAACTGGTTTCGTTTGCAATCGAAAGAAAAATGACTATAGTTGAAGAGGTAATGGCCCCTAAACTATGTTCTGGGATGAAAGTTACAGCTTCAGTGAATTCCGTTTGCAAATCGGAGTGATAGATTAGAATCTAGAGCCAACGGTACGTTTTCTATGTTAAACCATTACACCATTGAAAAACTGGTTACGTTTGCAATCGAAAGAAAAATGACTATAGTTGAAGAGGTAATGGCCCCTAAACTATGTTCTGGGATGAAAGTTACAGCTTCAGTGAATTCCGTTTGCAAATCGGAGTGATAGATTAGAATCTAGAGCCAACGGTACGTTTTCTATGTTAAACCATTACACCATTGAAAAACTGGTTACGTTTGCAATCGAAAGAAAAATGACTATAGTTGAAGAGGTAATGGCCCCTAAACTATGTTCTGGGATGAAAGTTACAGCTTCAGTGAATTCCGTTTGCAAATCGGAGTGATAGATTAGAATCTAGAGCCAACGGTACGTTTTCTATGTTAAACCATTACACCATTGAAAAACTGGTTACGTTTGCAATCGAAAGAAAAATGACTATAGTTGAAGAGGTAATGGCCCCTAAACTATGTTGTGGGATGAAAGTTACAGCTTCAGTGAAATACGTTTGCAAATCGGAGTGATAGATTAGAATCTAGAGCCAACGGTACGTTTTCTATGTTAAACCATTACACCATTGAAAAACTGGTTACGTTTGCAATCGAAAGAAAAATGACTATAGTTGAAGAGGTAATGGCCCCTAAACTATGTTCTGGGATGAAAGTTACAGCTTCAGTGAAATCCGCTTGCAAATCGGAGTGATAGATTAGAATCTAGAGCCAACGGTACGTTTTCTATGTTAAACCATTACACCATTGAAAAACTGGTTACGTTTGCAATCGAAAGAAAAATGACTATAGTTGAAGAGGTAATGGCCCCTAAACTATGTTCTGGGATGAAAAATACAGCTTCAGTGAAATCTGTTTGCAAATCGGAGTGATAGATTAGAATCTAGAGCCAACGGTACGTTTTCTATGTTAAACCATTACACCATTAAAAAACTGGTTACGTTTGCAATCGAAAGAAAAATGACTATAGTTGAAGAGGTAATGGCCCCTAAACTATGTTCTGGGATGAAAAATACAGCTTCAGTGAAATCCGTTTGCAAATCGGAGTGATAGATTAGAATCTAGAGCCAACGGTACGTTTTCTATGTTAAACCATTACACCATTGAAAAACTGGTTATGTTTGCAATCGAAAGAAAAATGACTATAGTTGAAGAGGTAATGGCCCCTAAACTATGTTCTGGGATGAAAAATACAGCTTCAGTGAATTCCGTTTGCAAATCGGAGTGATAGATTAGAATCTAGAGCCAACGGTACGTTTTCTATGTTAAACCATTACACCATTGAAAAACTGGTTACGTTTGCAATCGAAAGAAAAATGACTATAGTTGAAGAGGTAATGGCCCCTAAACTATGTTCTGGGATGAAAAATACAGCTTCAGTGAAATCCGTTTGCAAATCGGAGTGATAGATTAGAATCTAGAGCCAACGGTACGTTTTCTATGTTAAACCATTACACCATTGAAAAACTGGTTACGTTTGCAATCGAAAGAAAAATGACTATAGTTGAAGAGGTAATGGCCCCTAAACTATGTTCTGGGATGAAAAATACAGCTTCAGTGAATTCCGTTTGCAAATCGGAGTGATAGATTAGAATCTAGAGCCAACGGTACGTTTTCTATGTTAAACCATTACACCATTGAAAAACTGGTTACGTTTGCAATCGAAAGAAAAATGACTATAGTTGAAGAGGTAATGGGCCCTAAACTATGTTCTGGGATGAAAGTTACAGCTTCAGTGAAATCCGTTTGCAAATCGGAGTGATAGATTAGAATCTAGAGCCAACGGTACGTTTTCTATGTTAAACCAATTCCATTTATTTTTATTGAAAAATTTTTACAGTACAGAAGAAAAAGTTATGGTTAGCTTAGAACAGTGTACATGAATTCTTATATAAATTCTTACATAAATTCTTATATGTTAATATAGGTAATATAATAATACAATATTACACGAACCATATAATAATATAATATAACAACTATAATATAACAAGAATAATATAATAGGTAACCAGCTTTATTAGTAGACATTGCAAGTTCAGATGTTTATTGCAATAATCTAAACACTGTCCCAATAAGTGGGAGTAGTCAAGAACAATACTTGACGTAGGTTGCTAATAAATACTGTGAGGTAAGGGGGTTATAATGTGACAGTACTATATCTAATCTATCAAATTCCACCAAAATTTTGGGTAAGGAGTCTCGTTCCCAAAGAGTATCCCGTGTCTGATTTTGGGTATCTTATTGGAGTTTCTACTCCATAGGATTTACATGTGTGATGCTTTGTATGATCCTCTCAACCTGGAGAATGGGGGAATCTCACCGCCCTACAGAGACTCCAGGGAGTGGTATTGACATATCTAGGGTATCGTATATCACACATGAGTTCATGTGGATACAGGTCTACAGGGACCAAGGAGTTTCTAGTGGTTGATTGTGTGAGTCTATGAGTTTATAAATCTATAAATGTTCCAAGGTATCATTCTGTAATGATGATTGTAAGTTGGAAGGTCAATTATTCCTAAACCTAAAACATAAGTGTTGTAACACTAACAAATAGCTATACTAGGTAAAACCTAGGGAACAACTAAACTATTCTATCCTACAAGCTGTGTAGTGTTGCCTTTGTAGATCCGAAGGTCCAGCGTGCGGGGATGTGTGGACTGAGGTGTATGTACACATTAGATATTGTTAGATACAGTCACAACATTCCCATTATGCATATTGTCTATATTTTCAGAAGTAAAAGGAGGTTGGTCTCGTGAGGTAGACACATATCTGTTCATTGGTTGATCCGTGAGAGGATCTATACACTCAAAATTTCAAGAGTTTTGAGCTCTTGTAAACTGTAGGCCAGAGTCGAGCCCTGCTCAGGAAAGACTTTAGTCCACCACTTCGAATTGCCCAAGCTTTTTCGGCTAATAGGTTTGATTCGACAATTCGTAGGATTTCTCCAATTGTTGGAATAACTACAGATTTCCAATTTACAGCAATTTGATTTCTAGTTACGATAAATATATGGTTGTATATAAGTCTCTCCTGAGGGGGTAGGTCTCTAATCCCTAGATGTAGTAAAGCCATGCCCGAGGGGATAGCTTGTAAGGACACAGGCAATTTCTTCAGGAATCCCTCTATATTGTTTCTTAGTGTTTTTAGTTTTGGACAATCCCAGAGTATATGACCGATGGAACCCGTCATGTTGCATCCCCTCCAGCAAAGAGGTGAGGTATTCATATCAAATTTGGCTATCTTCTCTGGGGACATGTACCACAGCCATATAGTTTTTATTAGGCCCTCGTAATGGTTTACACAGTGTGAAGATTGCTTTACTGACTTCATAGTCAATTCCAATTCTTCCAGGTCTATCTCAGATCCCAAGTAATCCTGCCAGCTTTCTACTTGCCATTTGGGGAATTTTTCTTTTAGAGTTAGTAAGGCTCTATAAAAAATTGATGTGCCTTTAATGTTTTTTCCTTCTGGTTGAAGTAATTTCTTAATTTGTGGGGTAATAGTGATGGGATTATATCGGTATTTCATTAAAAATTTGTTGATTTTGGGATATATGAGAATATCTGTGGAGGGGATATTATAGATTGACATTAAGTCTTCGAATGACTTGATTTCATGTGTATCCAATAGGTCTGTAATCTCCTTTATACCCAAGTCAACCCAATCTTGTAAATCAATATTTCTGATAACTGAGTTAAGAGCAGTTAGAGGGGTATTTATTTCAATGGCTAAAGATTCTTCCTTGGATAGTTTTAGAAACTCTTTCCATAATTTTACTGTGTTGGCTGTAATAGGATTGTAGCTACTTTGTCTGAACTCCCAGACCAACCTTGAATGTAGGAAGAGTCTGTAAGAGTTGTTTGGGAGTTGTTCTTCTTCTATAGAGAGCCATTGTTTAGTTTTATCTTCTAGCCATATTGCTCTAGATTGATCTAGTAGGGTTGCCTTGTAATAAAGCTCGATATTGGGAACTCCCAGGCCTAAATTGGATGTGTGTGTAGTTAAAATTTTGTTGGAAAATCTAGATTTTTTGTTCAGTAATATAAATTGGTTGAGTAGTTTTTGAAGATTGTTAAAGAAGGTTTGAGGGGCTTTGATTGGTAAGTTCCTGAATAGGTAGAGTAGCTGAGGAAGTATTATCATCTTAAAAGCTGCTGCTCTACCCATCCAGGAATACTCCACTTTGGCCAATGCTTCTAGTTTAGTTTTAAATTTCTTCAACCAGGGATTGTAATTTTCTTTGTATAATTGGTTTATTTGTGGGGTCAAGTATATACCCAGGTATTTTATTGCTGTATCGTTCCAAGAGAAGCTGCAGGATTCCTTGAGAGTAATTTTAGTTTTTTGAGGGATAAAACATGGAAGAATAACTGTTTTCGTTTGGTTGAGTTTATAAAAGGAGATACGAGAAAAGTTATTGAGTTCTGTGGTAGCAGCAGGTAAAGATAATAGTGGTTTCTGAAGAAATAAAATGATATCGTCTGCATATAAACTTAGTTTGGTAGTTGATTGGTTTAATTTTATGCCATGGATTTGGGGGTTGTCTCTTATACTCTGGGCTAAGGGTTCTATAGATAAATTGAAAATTAGTGGCGAGAGGGGGCATCCCTGACGGGTTCCATTCTTAATGTTAAAAGTCTGGGATAGAGAGCCAGAAGAGAGGACCTTCGCAGAGGGCTGAGTATATAAGGCTAATATCGCCTTATGTAGGAAGTTGGGGATTCCGAATTTTGTCAGTACTCTTGATAGGTATAGCCAATTGACTCTGTCGAACGCCTTCTCCGCATCAAGTGATACTAATAGAGTAGGCGTTCGACAGAGCCCAACTCTGTAGATCAAAGCAAGTGCCTTGCGTGTGCCATCAGAAGTTGATCTGTTTCTTGTAAAACCTACCTGGTCGGAATGGAGAAGTTGCGGCATAAAGGGGGTTAGCCTATTTGCTATGACTTTAGCATATATTTTTATGTCGGAGTTGAGTAGGGAAATGGGTCTATAGTTAGCAGGATCGGAGGGATCCTTGTCTTCCTTGGGGATGGTAGAAATTAAGGCAGAAAGGGACTCTTTAGGGAAAACACCAGTGATTGCTATATCGTTGAACATATCAGTGAGTGGTTTTGCTAAAATAGTTACAAATTTCTTGAAATATTCATTGATATACCCATCTGGGCCAGGGGCTTTGTCATTCTTGAGAGAGTTTATGGCATAGATTATTTCTTGTTGATTGAAGGGGGACCCTAGTACCTTCTTCTCAAAGTCAGGTAGAGAAGGAAGATTAATTTTATCCAGATAGTTATCTATCTCTTGGGTGTTTGGGTTATGGGTGTTTGGGTCTAGTTCTAAATTATAAAGTTTCTCATAATATATAGCAAGGGAGTCTACAATGTCTTGTGGGTGGTATACAGCAGTATTTGATTGGGGATGGATTATTTTAACTATTCTATGGTGTATTCTTTTACCCTTAATCTTTCTTGCCATAGCCTTTCCTGCTCTATTGTTATCGTAGTACCAGTTTTCCCGGAGAATAGTTTGCCACTTATCGTAGTCATAATACATAATATCTGCCAATTCTTGCCTAGTTTCTTCTAGAATTTTAGTCAAATGGTGTTTTTTATTATTAAAAATTTCTTTTTCTAGGGACTTTATTTTGTGTAGTAATCTGTCTGTAGTTTCTTTTCTTTTTTTCTTTTGTATGGAGCTCAATTTTATGATTACACCTCGCATAACAGCCTTGTGGGCGTTCCACAAGGTTGTCTTGGAGACATCTTTAGTGTCGTTCAACTCAAAATACTCAGCAAGTTCCTTCTTTATAGTGGGTAGAGTGTGCTCAGAATTAAGGATGAATTTGTTCAATTTCCACAATTGGGGGGAAGCGGTAGAGTTTTGTAATTTAAATTTTGTGATTAGAGGAGAATGGTCTGACCATATTCTGGGTAGTATTTCTGTTTCAGTTATTAAAGGCAAAGTGAATCTGTCAGTCAGGCAGTAATCAATGCGAGTAAAGGATTTCTGAACTGGAGAGTAATATGTATATTCACGTGATTTGGGGTGAAAACATCTCCATAAATCATAGAGTTCAAAGGACATCAATGCAGGTTGAAGGATGGAGTGTGCTCTCCTGCTACTAGCTGTACAATCTATCTGGACATCTGCTACTGCATTGAAATCTCCAGACACGAATAGATGTCCTTTTTGGAGAGTGTTGATTTTTTTCAATTTTTTATTAATAAATTTCAGTTGGTGAGAATTTGGAGCATATATGTTTGCGAAAGTATATTCCTGAGAGTTGATCTTTCCTTGTGCTATCACTAGTCTACCGTCTTCACTGGTAAAGGTCTCCTCAATCACTAAGCCTAGAGTATCTTTAAAAGCAATACTTACTCCAGCTTTCTTTTTATTACCTTTTAGGGTGGAATGAAAAATATTTGAAAATTGATGGAGTTTGAACTTACTTGCTGAGATTTTGGTTAAATGAGTCTCCTGAATACATACAATGTCTGCCTTATGTTCCTTGATTAATTTCTGTAATAGAAAACGTTTTCTGTAAGAGTTCAGTCCTCTCACGTTAATAGATAAGATGTTACAGTCTTGCATCATTGTTATTAATGAGTTTGCAGTTATACATACTATACCAATTTGTCTTACCATCACGAGACCTCCCTGGGTTGTTCATAGGACTACTGCACGACAGACCTCTATATTCAGAAAGAGTAGTTAGGCAATACAACACTTTACACAGCATATCAAAACAAGCTAAAAACTGAAGAAGAAGAAGCAAAAAACTGGTGGGCATCCGGTTCTACCCTCCAATTAATTGCTAGCCCGGAGAATGGGGGTCCAAGAGCCTCCCTGCTAAGACTCCAGGCAAAGGAGCCTTAAGTAGGCAATTAAACTAATCAACCAAAAGCCAAAAGTTAACAGTTAACAGGACTCAGAACTATCAGTTCCAAGAATAGGACTTGATTGGTGGAGTAACCACAAGTGGTTCAGAATCAAGCCGATTCCCTCAGGGGGAAGAAGTGTAGGCCCTAAGGAAAGAGGCTACTTGGGGGAAAAAAGTATGTGGTGAATACCCATCTGCTCATGTGTCCGAAGAAGCCCCGACAGAATTTCCTTTTTCCGCTTGGTCAGGAGGTGGAGCAGTGTCCATCTGTTGGGTGGTAGCATTCCTGGGAGCTTGTCTTGGAGAAGCCAGCTGTTTGGACAGGGAGACCTGGTATATTGGCTTATCCTTCCTGGGGTCCCTTGGGATGAAAATTGGGATGTCCCATCTAGCCAACAAGTCGCGTGCTTCCTTTGGGCTTCTGGCAGCGTAGATTGTTCCATTGTCATTTATTAGAAGCTTGGGAGGGAATCCCCAGGAGTAATCAATCTTCCTGTGGCGCAAAGTGGTGGTAACTTCTGAAAATTGCCTCCTGGCATGAAGTGTAGCTTGGGAGAGGTCCTGGTATAGAATAAGGTCCTGATAAGGGCTGGGCAATTTCCTTCCTCCTCTTGTAGCTGAGAGCATTTTTTCCTTAGCATGGAAAAAATGAATTCTTGTGATTACATCACGAGGGAGGTGTTTGGCCACATGTGAGGGTTTTGGCAGTCGGTGGGCCCTATCAATTACTAGCTCATTCTCTGGGAGGTCTGGAGCGGTGCATTTAAGAATATCTTTGACATAATCCTTGAGTTCATTGGTGCTTACCGACTCTGGTACTCCTCTAATTTTGATATTGTTCCGGCGATTCCGGTCTTCATTGTCGGATATCTTCTCCTTCATGAACTTATTTTGTTCTTGGAGTTCCTTATGTGCTCCGACAAGATGGTTGTGTGCTATGGTCATCTGCTCCATCCTTCTTTCCAGTTTAAGGAGTCTGGAATCTGTTTCACCAGCAATCTGCGCGACATGGCCTGCTAGTGATTGTAAATCTCTCCTGACATCTCTTATGTCTTCCTGAATGCCAGCTCTAAAGGAAAGCATAAAGTCTTTTAGGAATTGTTGAGTGACCGGTTGGTCTGACACCGGAAAGGATTCCATAGGATCAACCATCTGTAGCTGTTTATCACTCTTTTGGGGACGTTGGGGGAGAGAGATGACATTTTGCAATGTTAATGCGACCGTTTGTTCGTTTGGAGAGGAGTATTGCGAACTTCTGACATGGTCGGATGCGAACGTTCGTTCGCCTGGAACAGTGGGATGCGAACTTTGCGAAGGATCGGATGCGTCAAAACGTTCGTCTGGATCGGGGGAACGTTCGCGTACCTGCTTCCCGGCGCTCTGGAAGTCCGCATCGGCCTGCTGCTGTACTACAGGTCCCGGCTTCAGTGGGCTCCGCTCGCGGGACTTCTTGGCCTGCCGCTGCCGCTGGAAGGCATCTTCGTCGCTGTCCTCTTCATACAGCGCTACATGGTCCCTGGGGAATGGTGTGAGAAGAGGATTGTACCTGTTTTTTAGCGGTATGGGAGATGGAGTCCTGTAGCTGGATCTCTCCAGGGCCTCCTCTCTGTGATAGCGGTGGCCATCTTGGTTTTCATCCTCATAGAAGGAAGACAGCTTTCTCAGCGCTGGGGAGCTGTAATTCCTCCCTGTTTTCGCTCTTCTGTACTCCCAGTCGCTTCCAGGGTGTCCTGCCATCTTTCTGGGAAAATTTGGGGCTTTTCAGGATGCTTTTAGTCACTTTTCTAAGGGTTTCAGGCAGAGAGCTCTGGACTCACACAGCCATGCAGCTCAGCAGCCAGCCACGCCCCTTCTTTCTATGTTAAACCATTACACCATTGAAAAACTGGTTACGTTTGCAATCGAAAGAAAAATGACTATAGTTGAAGAGGTAATGGCCCCTAAACTATGTTCTGGGATGAAAAATACAGCTTCAGTGAAATCCGTTTGCAAATCGGAGTGATAGATTAGAATCTAGAGCCAACGGTACGTTTTCTATGTTAAACCATTACACCATTGAAAAACTGGTTACGTTTGCAATCGAAAGAAAAATGACTATAGTTGAAGAGGTAATGGCCCCTAAACTATGTTCTGGGATGAAAAATACAGCTTCAGTGAAATCCGTTTGCAAATCGGAGTGATAGATTAGAATCTAGAGCCAACGGTATGTTTTCTATGTTAAACCATTACACCATTGAAAAACTGGTTACGTTTGCAATCGAAAGAAAAATGACTATAGTTGAAGAGGTAATGGCCCCTAAACTATGTTCTGGGATGAAAGTTAAAGCTTCAGTGAAATCCGTTTGCAAATCGGAGTGATAGATTAGAATCTAGAGCCAACGGTACGTTTTCTATGTTAAACCATTACACCATTGAAAAACTGGTTATGTTTGCAATCGAAAGAAAAATGACTATAGTTGAAGAGGTAATGGCCCCTAAACTATGTTCTGGGATGAAAGTTACAGCTTCAGTGAAATCCGTTTGCAAATCGGAGTGATAGATTAGAATCTAGAGCCAACGGTACGTTTTCTATGTTAAACCATTACACCATTGAAAAACTGGTTACGTTTGCAATCGAAAGAAAAATGACTATAGTTGAAGAGGTAATGGCCCCTAAACTATGTTCTGGGATGAAAAATACAGCTTCAGTGAATTCCGTTTGCAAATCGGATTGATAGATTAGAATCTAGAGCCAACGGTACGTTTTCTATGTTAAACCATTACACCATTGAAAAACTGGTTACGTTTGCAATCGAAAGAAAAATGACTATAGTTGAAGAGGTAATGGCCCCTAAACTATGTTCTGGGATGAAAGTTACAGCTTCAGTGAATTCCGTTTGCAAATCGGAGTGATAGATTAGAATCTAGAGCCAACGGTACGTTTTCTATGTTAAACCATTACACCATTGAAAAAACTGGTTACGTTTGCAATCGAAAGAAAAATGACTATAGTTGAAGAGGTAATGGCCCCTAAACTATGTTCTGGGATGAAAGTTACAGCTTCAGTGAATTCCGTTTGCAAATCGGAGTGATAGATTAGAATCTAGAGCCAACGGTACGTTTTCTATGTTAAACCATTACACCATTGAAAAACTGGTTACGTTTGCAATCGAAAGAAAAATGACTATAGTTGAAGAGGTAATGGCCCCTAAACTATGTTCTGGGATGAAAGTTACAGCTTCAGTGAATTCCGTTTGCAAATCGGAGTGATAGATTAGAATCTAGAGCCAACGGTACGTTTTCTATGTTAAACCATTACACCATTGAAAAACTGGTTACGTTTGCAATCGAAAGAAAAATGACTATAGTTGAAGAGGTAATGGCCCCTAAACTATGTTCTGGGATGAAAAATACAGCTTCAGTGAAATCCGTTTGCAAATCGGAGTGATAGATTAGAATCTAGAGCCAACGGTACGTTTTCTATGTTAAACCATTACACCATTGAAAAACTGGTTACGTTTGCAATCGAAAGAAAAATGACTATAGTTGAAGAGGTAATGGCCCCTAAACTATGTTCTGGGATGAAAAATACAGCTTCAGTGAAATCCGTTTGCAAATCGGAGTGATAGATTAGAATCTAGAGCCAACGGTACGTTTTCTATGTTAAACCATTACACCATTGAAAAACTGGTTATGTTTGCAATCGAAAGAAAAATGACTATAGTTGAAGAGGTAATGGCCCCTAAACTATGTTCTGGGATGAAAAATACAGCTTCAGTGAAATCCGTTTGCAAATCGGAGTGATAGATTAGAATCTAGAGCCAACGGTACGTTTTCTATGTTAAACCATTACACCATTGAAAAACTGGTTACGTTTGCAATCGAAAGAAAAATGACTATAGTTGAAGAGGTAATGGCCCCTAAACTATGTTCTGGGATGAAAGTTACAGCTTCAGTGAATTCCGTTTGCAAATCGGAGTGATAGATTAGAATCTAGAGCCAACGGTACGTTTTCTATGTTAAACCATTACACCATTGAAAAACTGGTTACGTTTGCAATCGAAAGAAAAATGACTATAGTTGAAGAGGTAATGGCACCTAAACTATGTTCTGGGATGAAAGTTACAGCTTCAGTGAATTCCGTTTGCAAATCGGAGT
The DNA here is from genome assembly GCF_040937935.1 of Hyperolius riggenbachi. Lineage (NCBI taxonomy): Eukaryota > Metazoa > Chordata > Amphibia > Anura > Hyperoliidae > Hyperolius > Hyperolius riggenbachi. The sequence goes on from NW_027152372.1 coordinate 120,695, forward strand.
GATAGATTAGAATCTAGAGCCAACGGTACGTTTTCTATGTTAAACCATTACACCATTGAAAAACTGGTTACGTTTGCAATCGAAAGAAAAATGACTATAGTTGAAGAGGTAATGGCCCCTAAACTATGTTCTGGGATGAAAAATACAGCTTCAGTGAAATCCGTTTGCAAATCGGAGTGATAGATTAGAATCTAGAGCCAACGGTACGTTTTCTATGTTAAACCATTACACCATTGAAAAACTGGTTACGTTTGCAATCGAAAGAAAAATGACTATAGTTGAAGAGGTAATGGCCCCTAAACTATGTTCTGGGATGAAAAATACAGCTTCAGTGAATTCCGTTTGCAAATCGGAGTGATAGATTAGAATCTAGAGCCAACGGTACGTTTTCTATGTTAAACCATTACACCATTGAAAAACTGGTTACGTTTGCAATCGAAAGAAAAATGACTATAGTTGAAGAGGTAATGGGCCCTAAACTATGTTCTGGGATGAAAGTTACAGCTTCAGTGAAATCCGTTTGCAAATCGGAGTGATAGATTAGAATCTAGAGCCAACGGTACGTTTTCTATGTTAAACCATTACACCATTGAAAAACTGGTTACGTTTGCAATCGAAAGAAAAATGACTATAGTTGAAGAGGTAATGGCCCCTAAACTATGTTCTGGGATGAAAAATACAGCTTCAGTGAAATCCGTTTGCAAATCGGAGTGATAGATTAGAATCTAGAGCCAACGGTACGTTTTCTATGTTAAACCATTACACCATTGAAAAACTGGTTACGTTTGCAATCGAAAGAAAAATGACTATAGTTGAAGAGGTAATGGCCCCTAAACTATGTTCTGGGATGAAAGTTAAAGCTTCAGTGAAATCCGTTTGCAAATCGGAGTGATAGATTAGAATCTAGAGCCAACGGTACGTTTTCTATGTTAAACCATTACACCATTGAAAAACTGGTTACGTTTGCAATCGAAAGAAAAATGACTATAGTTGAAGAGGTAATGGCCCCTAAACTATGTTCTGGGATGAAAGTTACAGCTTCAGTGAAATCCGTTTGCAAATCTGAGTGATAGATTAGAATCTAGAGCCAACGGTACGTTTTCTATGTTAAACCATTACACCATTGAAAAACTGGTTACGTTTGCAATCGAAAGAAAAATGACTATAGTTGAAGAGGTAATGGCCCCTAAACTATGTTCTGGGATGAAAAATACAGCTTCAGTGAATTCCGTTTGCAAATCGGATTGATAGATTAGAATCTAGAGCCAACGGTACGTTTTCTATGTTAAACCATTACACCATTGAAAAACTGGTTACGTTTGCAATCGAAAGAAAAATGACTATAGTTGAAGAGGTAATGGCCCCTAAACTATGTTCTGGGATGAAAGTTACAGCTTCAGTGAATTCCGTTTGCAAATCGGAGTGATAGATTAGAATCTAGAGCCAACGGTACGTTTTCTATGTTAAACCATTACACCATTGAAAAACTGGTTACGTTTGCAATCGAAAGAAAAATGACTATAGTTGAAGAGGTAATGGCCCCTAAACTATGTTCTGGGATGAAAGTTACAGCTTCAGTGAATTCCGTTTGCAAATCGGAGTGATAGATTAGAATCTAGAGCCAACGGTACGTTTTCTATGTTAAACCATTACACCATTGAAAAACTGGTTACGTTTGCAATCGAAAGAAAAATGACTATAGTTGAAGAGGTAATGGCCCCTAAACTATGTTCTGGGATGAAAGTTACAGCTTCAGTGAATTCCGTTTGCAAATCGGAGTGATAGATTAGAATCTAGAGCCAACGGTACGTTTTCTATGTTAAACCATTACACCATTGAAAAACTGGTTACGTTTGCAATCGAAAGAAAAATGACTATAGTTGAAGAGGTAATGGCCCCTAAACTATGTTGTGGGATGAAAGTTACAGCTTCAGTGAAATCCGTTTGCAAATCGGAGTGATAGATTAGAATCTAGAGCCAACGGTACGTTTTCTATGTTAAACCATTACACCATTGAAAAACTGGTTACGTTTGCAATCGAAAGAAAAATGACTATAGTTGAAGAGGTAATGGCCCCTAAACTATGTTCTGGGATGAAAGTTACAGCTTCAGTGAAATCCGCTTGCAAATCGGAGTGATAGATTAGAATCTAGAGCCAACGGTACGTTTTCTATGTTAAACCATTACACCATTGAAAAACTGGTTACGTTTGCAATCGAAAGAAAAATGACTATAGTTGAAGAGGTAATGGCCCCTAAACTATGTTCTGGGATGAAAGTTACAGCTTCAGTGAAATCCGTTTGCAAATCGGAGTGATAGATTAGAATCTAGAGCCAACGGTACGTTTTCTATGTTAAACCATTACACCATTGAAAAACTGGTTACGTTTGCAATCGAAAGAAAAATGACTATAGTTGAAGAGGTAATGGCCCCTAAACTATGTTCTGGGATGAAAAATACAGCTTCAGTGAAATCCGTTTGCAAATCGGAGTGATAGATTAGAATCTAGAGCCAACGGTACGTTTTCTATGTTAAACCATTACACCATTGAAAAACTGGTTATGTTTGCAATCGAAAGAAAAATGACTATAGTTGAAGAGGTAATGGCCCCTAAACTATGTTCTGGGATGAAAAATACAGCTTCAGTGAATTCCGTTTGCAAATCGGAGTGATAGATTAGAATCTAGAGCCAACGGTACGTTTTCTATGTTAAACCATTACACCATTGAAAAACTGGTTACGTTTGCAATCGAAAGAAAAATGACTATAGTTGAAGAGGTAATGGCCCCTAAACTATGTTCTGGGATGAAAAATACAGCTTCAGTGAAATCCGTTTGCAAATCGGAGTGATAGATTAGAATCTAGAGCCAACGGTACGTTTTCTATGTTAAACCATTACACCATTGAAAAACTGGTTACGTTTGCAATCGAAAGAAAAATGACTATAGTTGAAGAGGTAATGGCCCCTAAACTATGTTCTGGGATGAAAAATACAGCTTCAGTGAATTCCGTTTGCAAATCGGAGTGATAGATTAGAATCTAGAGCCAACGGTACGTTTTCTATGTTAAACCATTACACCATTGAAAAAATGGTTACGTTTGCAATCGAAAGAAAAATGACTATAGTTGAAGAGGTAATGGGCCCTAAACTATGTTCTGGGATGAAAGTTACAGCTTCAGTGAAATCCGTTTGCAAATCGGAGTGATAGATTAGAATCTAGAGCCAACGGTACGTTTTCTATGTTAAACCATTACACCATTGAAAAACTGGTTACGTTTGCAATCGAAAGAAAAATGACTATAGTTGAAGAGGTAATGGCCCCTAAACTATGTTCTGGGATGAAAAATACAGCTTCAGTGAAATCCGTTTGCAAATCGGAGTGATAGATTAGAATCTAGAGCCAACGGTACGTTTTCTATGTTAAACCATTACACCATTGAAAAACTGGTTACGTTTGCAATCGAAAGAAAAATGACTATAGTTGAAGAGGTAATGGCCCCTAAACTATGTTCTGGGATGAAAAATACAGCTTCAGTGAAATCCGTTTGCAAATCGGAGTGATAGATTAGAATCTAGAGCCAACGGTACGTTTTCTATGTTAAACCATTACACCATTGAAAAACTGGTTACGTTTGCAATCGAAAGAAAAATGACTATAGTTGAAGAGGTAATGGCCCCTAAACTATGTTCTGGGATGAAAAATACAGCTTCAGTGAAATCCGTTTGCAAATCGGAGTGATAGATTAGAATCTAGAGCCAACGGTACGTTTTCTATGTTAAACCATTACACCATTGAAAAACTGGTTACGTTTGCAATCGAAAGAAAAATGACTATAGTTGAAGAGGTAATGGCCCCTAAACTATGTTCTGGGATGAAAAATACAGCTTCAGTGAATTCCGTTTGCAAATCGGAGTGATAGATTAGAATCTAGAGCCAACGGTACGTTTTCTATGTTAAACCATTACACCATTGAAAAACTGGTTACGTTTGCAATCGAAAGAAAAATGACTATAGTTGAAGAGGTAATGGGCCCTAAACTATGTTCTGGGATGAAAGTTACAGCTTCAGTGAAATCCGTTTGCAAATCGGAGTGATAGATTAGAATCTAGAGCCAACGGTACGTTTTCTATGTTAAACCATTACACCATTGAAAAACTGGTTACGTTTGCAATCGAAAGAAAAATGACTATAGTTGAAGAGGTAATGGCCCCTAAACTATGTTCTGGGATGAAAAATACAGCTTCAGTGAAATCCGTTTGCAAATCGGAGTGATAGATTAGAATCTAGAGCCAACGGTACGTTTTCTATGTTAAACCATTACACCATTGAAAAACTGGTTACGTTTGCAATCGAAAGAAAAATGACTATAGTTGAAGAGGTAATGGCCCCTAAACTATGTTCTGGGATGAAAGTTAAAGCTTCAGTGAAATCCGTTTGCAAATCGGAGTGATAGATTAGAATCTAGAGCCAACGGTACGTTTTCTATGTTAAACCATTACACCATTGAAAAACTGGTTACGTTTGCAATCGAAAGAAAAATGACTATAGTTGAAGAGGTAATGGCCCCTAAACTATGTTCTGGGATGAAAGTTACAGCTTCAGTGAAATCCGTTTGCAAATCGGAGTGATAGATTAGAATCTAGAGCCAACGGTACGTTTTCTATGTTAAACCATTACACCATTGAAAAACTGGTTACGTTTGCAATCGAAAGAAAAATGACTATAGTTGAAGAGGTAATGGCCCCTAAACTATGTTCTGGGATGAAAAATACAGCTTCAGTGAATTCCGTTTGCAAATCGGATTGATAGATTAGAATCTAGAGCCAACGGTACGTTTTCTATGTTAAACCATTACACCATTGAAAAACTGGTTACGTTTGCAATCGAAAGAAAAATGACTATAGTTGAAGAGGTAATGGCCCCTAAACTATGTTCTGGGATGAAAGTTACAGCTTCAGTGAATTCCGTTTGCAAATCGGAGTGATAGATTAGAATCTAGAGCCAACGGTACGTTTTCTATGTTAAACCATTACACCATTGAAAAACTGGTTACGTTTGCAATCGAAAGAAAAATGACTATAGTTGAAGAGGTAATGGCCCCTAAACTATGTTCTGGGATGAAAGTTACAGCTTCAGTGAATTCCGTTTGCAAATCGGAGTGATAGATTAGAATCTAGAGCCAACGGTACGTTTTCTATGTTAAACCATTACACCATTGAAAAACTGGTTACGTTTGCAATCGAAAGAAAAATGACTATAGTTGAAGAGGTAATGGCCCCTAAACTATGTTCTGGGATGAAAGTTACAGCTTCAGTGAATTCCGTTTGCAAATCGGAGTGATAGATTAGAATCTAGAGCCAACGGTACGTTTTCTATGTTAAACCATTACACCATTGAAAAACTGGTTACGTTTGCAATCGAAAGAAAAATGACTATAGTTGAAGAGGTAATGGCCCCTAAACTATGTTGTGGGATGAAAGTTACAGCTTCAGTGAAATCCGTTTGCAAATCGGAGTGATAGATTAGAATCTAGAGCCAACGGTACGTTTTCTATGTTAAACCATTACACCATTGAAAAACTGGTTACGTTTGCAATCGAAAGAAAAATGACTATAGTTGAAGAGGTAATGGCCCCTAAACTATGTTCTGGGATGAAAGTTACAGCTTCAGTGAAATCCGCTTGCAAATCGGAGTGATAGATTAGAATCTAGAGCCAACGGTACGTTTTCTATGTTAAACCATTACACCATTGAAAAACTGGTTACGTTTGCAATCGAAAGAAAAATGACTATAGTTGAAGAGGTAATGGCCCCTAAACTATGTTCTGGGATGAAAAATACAGCTTCAGTGAAATCTGTTTGCAAATCGGAGTGATAGATTAGAATCTAGAGCCAACGGTACGTTTTCTATGTTAAACCATTACACCATTAATAAACTGGTTACGTTTGCAATCGAAAGAAAAATGACTATAGTTGAAGAGGTAATGGCCCCTAAACTATGTTCTGGGATGAAAAATACAGCTTCAGTGAAATCCGTTTGCAAATCGGAGTGATAGATTAGAATCTAGAGCCAACGGTACGTTTTCTATGTTAAACCATTACACCATTGAAAAACTGGTTATGTTTGCAATCGAAAGAAAAATGACTATAGTTGAAGAGGTAATGGCCCCTAAACTATGTTCTGGGATGAAAAATACAGCTTCAGTGAATTCCGTTTGCAAATCGGAGTGATAGATTAGAATCTAGAGCCAACGGTATGTTTTCTATGTTAAACCATTACACCATTGAAAAACTGGTTACGTTTGCAATCGAAAGAAAAATGACTATAGTTGAAGAGGTAATGGCCCCTAAACTATGTTCTGGGATGAAAAATACAGCTTCAGTGAAATCCGTTTGCAAATCGGAGTGATAGATTAGAATCTAGAGCCAACGGTACGTTTTCTATGTTAAACCATTACACCATTGAAAAACTGGTTACGTTTGCAATCGAAAGAAAAATGACTATAGTTGAAGAGGTAATGGCCCCTAAACTATGTTCTGGGATGAAAAATACAGCTTCAGTGAATTCCGTCTGCAAATCGGAGTGATAGATTAGAATCTAGAGCCAACGGTACGTTTTCTATGTTAAACCATTACACCATTGAAAAACTGGTTACGTTTGCAATCGAAAGAAAAATGACTATAGTTGAAGAGGTAATGGGCCCTAAACTATGTTCTGGGATGAAAGTTACAGCTTCAGTGAAATCCGTTTGCAAATCGGAGTGATAGATTAGAATCTAGAGCCAACGGTACGTTTTCTATGTTAAACCAATTCCATTTATTTTTATTGAAAAATTTTTACAGTACAGAAGAAAAAGTTATGGTTAGCTTAGAACAGTGTACATGAATTCTTATATAAATTCTTACATAAATTCTTATATGTTAATATAGGTAATATAATAATACAATATTACACGAACCATATAATAATATAATATAACAACTATAATATAACAAGAATAATATAATAGGTAACCAGCTTTATTAGTAGACATTGCAAGTTCAGATGTTTATTGCAATAATCTAAACACTGTCCCAATAAGTGGGAGTAGTCAAGAACAATACTTGACGTAGGTTGCTAATAAATACTGTGAGGTAAGGGGGTTATAAGGTGACAGTACTATATCTAATCTATCAAATTCCACCAAAATTTTGGGTAAGGAGTCTCGTTCCCAAAGAGTATCCCGTGTCTGATTTTGGGTATCTTATTGGAGTTTCTACTCCATAGGATTTACATGTGTGATGCTTTGTATGATCCTCTCAACCTGGAGAATGGGGGAATCTCACCGCCCTACAGAGACTCCAGGGAGTGGTATTGACATATCTAGGGTATCGTATATCACACATGAGTTCATGTGGATACAGGTCTACAGGGACCAAGGAGTTTCTAGTGGTTGATTGTGTGAGTCTATGAGTTTATAAATCTATAAATGTTCCAAGGTATCATTCTGTAATGATGATTGTAAGTTGGAAGGTCAATTATTCCTAAACCTAAAACATAAGTGTTGTAACACTAACAAATAGCTATACTAGGTAAAACCTAGGGAACAACTAAACTATTCTATCCTACAAGCTGTGTAGTGTTGCCTTTGTAGATCCGAAGGTCCAGCGTGCGGGGATGTGTGGACTGAGGTGTATGTACACATTAGATATTGTTAGATACAGTCACAACATTCCCATTATGCATATTGTCTATATTTTCAGAAGTAAAAGGAGGTTGGTCTCGTGAGGTAGACACATATCTGTTCATTGGTTGATCCGTGAGAGGATCTATACACTCAAAATTTCAAGAGTTTTGAGCTCTTGTAAACTGTAGGCCAGAGTCGAGCCCTGCTCAGGAAAGACTTTAGTCCACCACTTCGAATTGCCCAAGCTTTTTCGGCTAATAGGTTTGATTCGACAATTCGTAGGATTTCTCCAATTGTTGGAATAACTACAGATTTCCAATTTACAGCAATTTGATTTCTAGTTACGATAAATATATGGTTGTATATAAGTCTCTCCTGAGGGGGTAGGTCTCTAATCCCTAGATGTAGTAAAGCCATGCCCGAGGGGATAGCTTGTAAGGACACAGGCAATTTCTTCAGGAATCCCTCTATATTGTTTCTTAGTGTTTTTAGTTTTGGACAATCCCAGAGTATATGACCGATGGAACCCGTCATGTTGCATCCCCTCCAGCAAAGAGGTGAGGTATTCATATCAAATTTGGCTATCTTCTCTGGGGACATGTACCACAGCCATATAGTTTTTATTAGGCCCTCGTAATGGTTTACACAGTGTGAAGATTGCTTTACTGACTTCATAGTCAATTCCAATTCTTACAGGTCTATCTCAGATCCCAAGTAATCCTGCCAGCTTTCTACTTGCCATTTGGGGAATTTTTCTTTTAGAGTTAGTAAGGCTCTATAAAAAATTGATGTGCCTTTAATGTTTTTTCCTTCTGGTTGAAGTAATTTCTTAATTTGTGGGGTAATAGTGATGGGATTATATCGGTATTTCATTAAAAATTTGTTGATTTTGGGATATATGAGAATATCTGTGGAGGGGATATTATAGATTGACATTAAGTCTTCGAATGACTTGATTTCATGTGTATCCAATAGGTCTGTAATCTCCTTTATACCCAAGTCAACCCAATCTTGTAAATCAATATTTCTGATAACTGAGTTAAGAGCAGTTAGAGGGGTATTTATTTCAATGGCTAAAGATTCTTCCTTGGATAGTTTTAGAAACTCTTTCCATAATTTTACTGTGTTGGCTGTAATAGGATTGTAGCTACTTTGTCTGAACTCCCAGACCAACCTTGAATGTAGGAAGAGTCTGTAAGAGTTGTTTGGGAGTTGTTCTTCTTCTATAGAGAGCCATTGTTTAGTTTTATCTTCTAGCCATATTGCTCTAGATTGATCTAGTAGGGTTGCCTTGTAATAAAGCTCGATATTGGGAACTCCCAGGCCTAAATTGGATGTGTGTGTAGTTAAAATTTTGTTGGAAAATCTAGATTTTTTGTTCAGTAATATAAATTGGTTGAGTAGTTTTTGAAGATTGTTAAAGAAGGTTTGAGGGGCTTTGATTGGTAAGTTCCTGAATAGGTAGAGTAGCTGAGGAAGTATTATCATCTTAAAAGCTGCTGCTCTACCCATCCAGGAATACTCCACTTTGGCCAATGCTTCTAGTTTAGTTTTAAATTTCTTCAACCAGGGATTGTAATTTTCTTTGTATAATTGGTTTATTTGTGGGGTCAAGTATATACCCAGGTATTTTATTGCTGTATCGTTCCAAGAGAAGCTGCAGGATTCCTTGAGAGTAATTTTAGTTTTTTGAGGGATAAAACATGGAAGAATAACTGTTTTCGTTTGGTTGAGTTTATAAAAGGAGATACGAGAAAAGTTATTGAGTTCTGTGGTAGCAGCAGGTAAAGATAATAGTGGTTTCTGAAGAAATAAAATGATATCGTCTGCATATAAACTTAGTTTGGTAGTTGATTGGTTTAATTTTATGCCATGGATTTGGGGGTTGTCTCTTATACTCTGGGCTAAGGGTTCTATAGATAAATTGAAAATTAGTGGCGAGAGGGGGCATCCCTGACGGGTTCCATTCTTAATGTTAAAAGTCTGGGATAGAGAGCCAGAAGAGAGGACCTTCGCAGAGGGCTGAGTATATAAGGCTAATATCGCCTTATGTAGGAAGTTGGGGATTCCGAATTTTGTCAGTACTCTTGATAGGTATAGCCAATTGACTCTGTCGAACGCCTTCTCCGCATCAAGTGATACTAATAGAGTAGGCGTTCGACAGAGCCCAACTCTGTAGATCAAAGCAAGTGCCTTGCGTGTGCCATCAGAAGTTGATCTGTTTCTTGTAAAACCTACCTGGTCGGAATGGAGAAGTTGCGGCATAAAGGGGGTTAGCCTATTTGCTATGACTTTAGCATATATTTTTATGTCGGAGTTGAGTAGGGAAATGGGTCTATAGTTAGCAGGATCGGAGGGATCCTTGTCTTCCTTGGGGATGGTAGAAATTAAGGCAGAAAGGGACTCTTTAGGGAAAACACCAGTGATTGCTATATCGTTGAACATATCAGTGAGTGGTTTTGCTAAAATAGTTACAAATTTCTTGAAATATTCATTGATATACCCATCTGGGCCAGGGGCTTTGTCATTCTTGAGAGAGTTTATGGCATAGATTATTTCTTGTTGATTGAAGGGGGACCCTAGTACCTTCTTCTCAAAGTCAGGTAGAGAAGGAAGATTAATTTTATCCAGATAGTTATCTATCTCTTGGGTGTTTGGGTTATGGGTGTTTGGGTCTAGTTCTAAATTATAAAGTTTCTCATAATATATAGCAAGGGAGTCTACAATGTCTTGTGGGTGGTATACAGCAGTATTTGATTGGGGATGGATTATTTTAACTATTCTATGGTGTATTCTTTTACCCTTAATCTTTCTTGCCATAGCCTTTCCTGCTCTATTGTTATCGTAGTACCAGTTTTCCCGGAGAATAGTTTGCCACTTATCGTAGTCATAATACATAATATCTGCCAATTCTTGCCTAGTTTCTTCTAGAATTTTAGTCAAATGGTGTTTTTTATTATTAAAAATTTCTTTTTCTAGGGACTTTATTTTGTGTAGTAATCTGTCTGTAGTTTCTTTTCTTTTTTTCTTTTGTATGGAGCTCAATTTTATGATTACACCTCGCATAACAGCCTTGTGGGCGTTCCACAAGGTTGTCTTGGAGACATCTTTAGTGTCGTTCAACTCAAAATACTCAGCAAGTTCCTTCTTTATAGTGGGTAGAGTGTGCTCAGAATTAAGGATGAATTTGTTCAATTTCCACAATTGGGGGGAAGCGGTAGAGTTTTGTAATTTAAATTTTGTGATTAGAGGAGAATGGTCTGACCATATTCTGGGTAGTATTTCTGTTTCAGTTATTAAAGGCAAAGTGAATCTGTCAGTCAGGCAGTAATCAATGCGAGTAAAGGATTTCTGAACTGGAGAGTAATATGTATATTCACGTGATTTGGGGTGAAAACATCTCCATAAATCATAGAGTTCAAAGGACATCAATGCAGGTTGAAGGATGGAGTGTGCTCTCCTGCTACTAGCTGTACAATCTATCTGGACATCTGCTACTGCATTGAAATCTCCAGACACGAATAGATGTCCTTTTTGGAGAGTGTTGATTTTTTTCAATTTTTTATTAATAAATTTCAGTTGGTGAGAATTTGGAGCATATATGTTTGCGAAAGTATATTCCTGAGAGTTGATCTTTCCTTGTGCTATCACTAGTCTACCGTCTTCACTGGTAAAGGTCTCCTCAATCACTAAGCCTAGAGTATCTTTAAAAGCAATACTTACTCCAGCTTTCTTTTTATTACCTTTTAGGGTGGAATGAAAAATATTTGAAAATTGATGGAGTTTGAACTTACTTGCTGAGATTTTGGTTAAATGAGTCTCCTGAATACATACAATGTCTGCCTTATGTTCCTTGATTAATTTCTGTAATAGAAAACGTTTTCTGTAAGAGTTCAGTCCTCTCACGTTAATAGATAAGATGTTACAGTCTTGCATCATTGTTATTAATGAGTTTGCAGTTATACATACTATACCAATTTGTCTTACCATCACGAGACCTCCCTGGGTTGTTCATAGGACTACTGCACGACAGACCTCTATATTCAGAAAGAGTAGTTAGGCAATACAACACTTTACACAGCATATCAAAACAAGCTAAAAACTGAAGAAGAAGAAGCAAAAAACTGGTGGGCATCCGGTTCTACCCTCCAATTAATTGCTAGCCCGGAGAATGGGGGTCCAAGAGCCTCCCTGCTAAGACTCCAGGCAAAGGAGCCTTAAGTAGGCAATTAAACTAATCAACCAAAAGCCAAAAGTTAACAGTTAACAGGACTCAGAACTATCAGTTCCAAGAATAGGACTTGATTGGTGGAGTAACCACAAGTGGTTCAGAATCAAGCCGATTCCCTCAGGGGGAAGAAGTGTAGGCCCTAAGGAAAGAGGCTACTTGGGGGAAAAAAGTATGTGGTGAATACCCATCTGCTCATGTGTCCGAAGAAGCCTTGGCTCTCGATTCTAATCTATCACTCCGATTTGCAAACGGATTTCACTGAAGCTGTAACTTTCATCCCAGAACATAGTTTAGGGGCCATTACCTCTTCAACTATAGTCATTTTTCTTTCGATTGCAAACGTAACCAGTTTTTCAATGGTGTAATGGTTTAAAATAGAAAACTTACCGTTGGCTCTCGATTCTAATCTATCACTCCGATTTGCAAACGGATTTCACTGAAGCTGTAACTTTCATCCCAGAACATAGTTTAGGGGCCATTACCTCTTCAACTATAGTCATTTTTCTTTCGATTGCAAACGTAACCAGTTTTTCAATGGTGTAATGGTTTAACATAGAAAACTTACCGTTGGCTCTCGATTCTAATCTATCACTCCGATTTGCAAACGGATTTCACTGAAGCTGTAACTTTCATCCCAGAACATAGTTTAGGGGCCATTACCTCTTCAACTATAGTAATTTTTCTTTCGATTGCAAACGTAACCAGTTTTTCAATGGTGTAATGGTTTAACATAGAAAACTTACCGTTGGCTCTCGATTCTAATCTATCACTCCGATTTGCAAACGGATTTCACTGAAGCTGTAACTTTCATCCCAGAACATAGTTTAGGGGCCATTACCTCTTCAACTATAGTCATTTTTCTTTCGATTGCAAACGTAACCAGTTTTTCAATGGTGTAATGGTTTAACATAGAAAACTTACCGTTGGCTCTCGATTCTAATCTATCACTCCGATTTGCAAACGGATTTCACTGAAGCTGTAACTTTCATCCCAGAACATAGTTTAGGGGCCATTACCTCTTCAACTATAGTCATTTTTCTTTCGATTGCAAACGTAACCAGTTTTTCAATGGTGTAATGGTTTAACATAGAAAACTTACCGTTGGCTCTCGATTCTAATCTATCACTCCGATTTGCAAACGGATTTCACTGAAGCTGTAACTTTCATCCCAGAACATAGTTTAGGGGCCATTACCTCTTCAACTATAGTCATTTTTCTTTCGATTGCAAACGTAACCAGTTTTTCAATGGTGTAATGGTTTAACATAGAAAACTTACCGTTGGCTCTCGATTCTAATCTATCACTCCGATTTGCAAACGGATTTCACTGAAGCTGTAACTTTCATCCCAGAACATAGTTTAGGGGCCATTACCTCTTCAACTATAGTCATTTTTCTTTCGATTGCAAACGTAACCAGTTTTTCAATGGTGTAATGGTTTAACATAGAAAACTTACCGTTGGCTCTCGATTCTAATCTATCACTCCGATTTGCAAACGGATTTCACTGAAGCTGTAACTTTCATCCCAGAACATAGTTTAGGGGCCATTACCTCTTCAACTATAGTCATTTTTCTTTCGATTGCAAACGTAACCAGTTTTTCAATGGTGTAATGGTTTAACATAGAAAACTTACCGTTGGCTCTCGATTCTAATCTATCACTCCGATTTGCAAACGGATTTCACTGAAGCTGTAACTTTCATCCCAGAACATAGTTTAGGGGCCATTACCTCTTCAACTATAGTCATTTTTCTTTCGATTGCAAACGTAACCAGTTTTTCAATGGTGTAATGGTTTAACATAGAAAACTTACCGTTGGCTCTCGATTCTAATCTATCACTCCGATTTGCAAACGGATTTCACTGAAGCTGTAACTTTCATCCCAGAACATAGTTTAGGGGCCATTACCTCTTCAACTATAGTCATTTTTCTTTTGATTGCAAACGTAACCAGTTTTTCAATGGTGTAATGGTTTAACATAGAAAACTTACCGTTGGCTCTCGATTCTAATCTATCACTCCGATTTGCAAACGGATTTCACTGAAGCTGTAACTTTCATCCCAGAACATAGTTTAGGGGCCATTACCTCTTCAACTATAGTCATTTTTCTTTCGATTGCAAACGTAACCAGTTTTTCAATGGTGTAATGGTTTAACATAGAAAACTTACCGTTGGCTCTCGATTCTAATCTATCACTCCGATTTGCAACCGGATTTCACTGAAGCTGTAACTTTCATCCCAGAACTTACTTTAGGGGCCATTACCTCTTCAACTATAGTCATTTTTCTTTCGATTGCAAACTTAACCAGTTTTTCAATGGTGTAATGGTTTAACATAGAAAACTTACCGTTGGCTCTCGATTCTAATCTATCACTCCGATTTGCAAACGGATTTCACTGAAGCTGTAACTTTCATCCCAGAACATAGTTTAGGGGCCATTACCTCTTCAACTATAGTCATTTTTCTTTCGATTGCAAACGTAACCAGTTTTTCAATGGTGTAATGGTTTAACATAGAAAACTTACCGTTGGCTCTTGATTCTAATCTATCACTCCGATTTGCAAACGGATTTCACTGAAGCTGTAACTTTCATCCCAGAACATAGTTTAGGGGCCATTACCTCTTCAACTATAGTCATTTTTCTTTCGATTGCAAACGTAACCAGTTTTTCAATGGTGTAATGGTTTAACATAGAAAACTTACCGTTGGCTCTCGATTCTAATCTATCACTCCGATTTGCAAACGGATTTCACTGAAGCTGTAACTTTCATCCCAGAACATAGTTTAGGGGCCATTACCTCTTCAACTATAGTCATTTTTCTTTCGATTGCAAACGTAACCAGTTTTTCAATGGTGTAATGGTTTAACATAGAAAACTTACCGTTGGCTCTCGATTCTAATCTATCACTCCGATTTGCAACCGGATTTCACTGAAGCTGTAACTTTCATCCCAGAACTTACTTTAGGGGCCATTACCTCTTCAACTATAGTCATTTTTCTTTCGAAGGCAAACTTAACCAGTTTTTCAATGGTGTAATGGTTTAACATAGAAAACTTACCGTTGGCTCTCGATTCTAATCTATCACTCCGATTTGCAAACGGATTTCACTGAAGCTGTAACTTTCATCCCAGAACATAGTTTAGGGGCCATTACCTCTTCAACTATAGTCATTTTTCTTTCGATTGCAAACGTAACCAGTTTTTCAATGGTGTAATGGTTTAACATAGAAAACTTACCGTTGGCTCTCGATTCTAATCTATCACTCCGATTTGCAAACGGATTTCACTGAAGCTGTAACTTTCATCCCAGAACATAGTTTAGGGGCCATTACCTCTTCAACTATAGTCATTTTTCTTTCGATTGCAAACGTAACCAGTTTTTCAATGGTGTAATGGTTTAACATAGAAAACTTACCGTTGGCTCTCGATTCTAATCTATCACTCCGATTTGCAAACGGATTTCACTGAAGCTGTAACTTTCATCCCAGAACATAGTTTAGGGGCCATTACCTCTTCAACTATAGTCATTTTTCTTTCGATTGCAAACGTAACCAGTTTTTCAATGGTGTAATGGTTTAACATAGAAAACTTACCGTTGGCTCTCGATTCTAATCTATCACTCAGATTTGCAAACGGATTTCACTGAAGCTGTAACTTTCATCCCAGAACATAGTTTAGGGGCCATTACCTCTTCAACTATAGTCATTTTTCTTTCGATTGCAAACGTAACCAGTTTTTCAATGGTGTAATGGTTTAACATAGAAAACTTACCGTTGGCTCTCGATTCTAATCTATCACTCCGATTTGCAAACGGATTTCACTGAAGCTGTAACTTTCATCCCAGAACATAGTTTAGGGGCCATTACCTCTTCAACTATAGTCATTTTTCTTTCGATTGCAAACGTAACCAGTTTTTCAATGGTGTAATGGTTTAACATAGAAAACTTACCGTTGGCTCTCGATTCTAATCTATCACTCCGATTTGCAAACGGATTTCACTGAAGCTGTAACTTTCATCCCAGAACATAGTTTAGGGGCCATTACCTCTTCAACTATAGTCATTTTTCTTTCGATTGCAAACGTAACCAGTTTTTCAATGGTGTAATGGTTTAACATAGAAAACTTACCGTTGGCTCTCGATTCTAATCTATCACTCCGATTTGCAAACGGATTTCACTGAAGCTGTAACTTTCATCCCAGAACATAGTTTAGGGGCCATTACCTCTTCAACTATAGTCATTTTTCTTTCGATTGCAAACGTAACCAGTTTTTCAATGGTGTAATGGTTTAACATAGAAAACTTACCGTTGGCTCTCGATTCTAATCTATCACTCCGATTTGCAACCGGATTTCACTGAAGCTGTAACTTTCATCCCAGAACTTACTTTAGGGGCCATTACCTCTTCAACTATAGTCATTTTTCTTTCGATTGCAAACTTAACCAGTTTTTCAATGGTGTAATGGTTTAACATAGAAAACTTACCGTTGGCTCTCGATTCTAATCTATCACTCCGATTTGCAAACGGATTTCACTGAAGCTGTAACTTTCATCCCAGAACATAGTTTAGGGGCCATTACCTCTTCAACTATAGTCATTTTTCTTTCGATTGCAAACGTAACCAGTTTTTCAATGGTGTAATGGTTTAACATAGAAAACTTACCGTTGGCTCTCGATTCTAATCTATCACTCCGATTTGCAAACGGATTTCACTGAAGCTGTAACTTTCATCCCAGAACATAGTTTAGGGGCCATTACCTCTTCAACTATAGTCATTTTTCTTTCGATTGCAAACGTAACCAGTTTTTCAATGGTGTAATGGTTTAACATAGAAAACTTACCGTTGGCTCTCGATTCTAATCTATCACTCCGATTTTCAAACGGATTTCACTGAAGCTGTAACTTTCATCCCAGAACATAGTTTAGGGGCCATTACCTCTTCAACTATAGTCATTTTTCTTTCGATTGCAAACGTAACCAGTTTTTCAATGGTGTAATGGTTTAACATAGAAAACTTACCGTTGGCTCTCGATTCTAATCTATCACTCCGATTTGCAAACGGATTTCACTGAAGCTGTAACTTTCATCCCAGAACTTACTTTAGGGGCCATTACCTCTTCAACTATAGTCATTTTTCTTTCGATTGCAAACGTAACCAGTTTTTCAATGGTGTAATGGTTTAACATAGAAAACTTACCGTTGGCTCTCGATTCTAATCTATCACTCCGATTTGCAAACGGATTTCACTGAAGCTGTAACTTTCATCCCAGAACATAGTTTAGGGGCCATTACCTCTTCAACTATAGTCATTTTTCTTTCGATTGCAAACGTAACCAGTTTTTCAATGGTGTAATGGTTTAACATAGAAAACTTACCGTTGGCTCTCGATTCTAATCTATCACTCCGATTTTCAAACGGATTTCACTGAAGCTGTAACTTTCATCCCAGAACATAGTTTAGGGGCCATTACCTCTTCAACTATAGTCATTTTTCTTTCGATTGCAAACGTAACCAGTTTTTCAATGGTGTAATGGTTTAACATAGAAAACTTACCGTTGGCTCTCGATTCTAATCTATCACTCCGATTTGCAACCGGATTTCACTGAAGCTGTAACTTTCATCCCAGAACTTACTTTAGGGGCCATTACCTCTTCAACTATAGTCATTTTTCTTTCGATTGCAAACTTAACCAGTTTTTCAATGGTGTAATGGTTTAACATAGAAAACTTACCGTTGGCTCTCGATTCTAATCTATCACTCCGATTTGCAAACGGATTTCACTGAAGCTGTAACTTTCATCCCAGAACATAGTTTAGGGGCCATTACCTCTTCAACTATAGTCATTTTTCTTTCGATTGCAAACGTAACCAGTTTTTCAATGGTGTAATGGTTTAACATAGAAAACTTACCGTTGGCTCTCGATTCTAATCTATCACTCCGATTTGCAAACGGATTTCACTGAAGCTGTAACTTTCATCCCAGAACATAGTTTAGGGGCCATTACCTCTTCAACTATAGTCATTTTTCTTTCGATTGCAAACGTAACCAGTTTTTCAATGGTGTAATGGTTTAACATAGAAAACTTACCGTTGGCTCTCGATTCTAATCTATCACTCCGATTTTCAAACGGATTTCACTGAAGCTGTAACTTTCATCCCAGAACATAGTTTAGGGGCCATTACCTCTTCAACTATAGTCATTTTTCTTTCGATTGCAAACGTAACCAGTTTTTCAATGGTGTAATGGTTTAACATAGAAAACTTACCGTTGGCTCTCGATTCTAATCTATCACTCCGATTTGCAAACGGATTTCACTGAAGCAGTAACTTTCATCCCAGAACTTACTTTAGGGGCCATTACCTCTTCAACTATAGTCATTTTTCTTTCGATTGCAAACGTAACCAGTTTTTCAATGGTGTAATGGTTTAACATAGAAAACTTACCGTTGGCTCTCGATTCTAATCTATCACTCCGATTTGCAAACGGATTTCACTGAAGCTGTAACTTTCATCCCAGAACATAGTTTAGGGGCCATTACCTCTTCAACTATAGTCATTTTTCTTTCGATTGCAAACGTAACCAGTTTTTCAATGGTGTAATGGTTTAACATAGAAAACTTACCGTTGGCTCTCGATTCTAATCTATCACTCCGATTTTCAAACGGATTTCACTGAAGCTGTAACTTTCATCCCAGAACATAGTTTAGGGGCCATTACCTCTTCAACTATAGTCATTTTTCTTTCGATTGCAAACGTAACCAGTTTTTCAATGGTGTAATGGTTTAACATAGAAAACTTACCGTTGGCTCTCGATTCTAATCTATCACTCCGATTTGCAAACGGATTTCACTGAAGCTGTAACTTTCATCCCAGAACTTACTTTAGGGGCCATTACCTCTTCAACTATAGTCATTTTTCTTTCGATTGCAAACGTAACCAGTTTTTCAATGGTGTAATGGTTTAACATAGAAAACTTACCGTTGGCTCTCGATTCTAATCTATCACTCCGATTTGCAAACGGATTTCACTGAAGCTGTAACTTTCATCCCAGAACATAGTTTAGGGGCCATTACCTCTTCAACTATAGTCATTTTTCTTTCGATTGCAAACGTAACCAGTTTTTCAATGGTGTAATGGTTTAACATAGAAAACTTACCGTTGGCTCTCGATTCTAATCTATCACTCCGATTTGCAAACGGATTTCACTGAAGCTGTAACTTTCATCCCAGAACATAGTTTAGGGGCCATTACCTCTTCAACTATAGTCATTTTTCTTTTGATTGCAAACGTAACCAGTTTTTCAATGGTGTAATGGTTTAACATAGAAAACTTACCGTTGGCTCTCGATTCTAATCTATCACTCCGATTTACAAACGGATTTCACTGAAGCTGTAACTTTCATCCCAGAACATAGTTTAGGGGCCATTACCTCTTCAACTATAGTCATTTTTCTTTCGATTGCAAACGTAACCAGTTTTTCAATGGTTTAACATAGAAAACTTACCGTTGGCTCTCGATTCTAATCTATCACTCCGATTTGCAAACGGATTTCACTGAAGCTGTAACTTTCATCCCAGAACATAGTTTAGTATCCATTACCTCTTCAACTATAGTCATTTTTCTTTCGATTGCAAACGTAACCAGTTTTTCAATGGTGTAATGGTTTAACATAGAAAACTTACCGTTGGCTCTCGATTCTAATCTATCACTCCGATTTGCAAACGGATTTCACTGAAGCTGTAACTTTCATCCCAGAACATAGTTTAGGGGCCATTACCTCTTCAACTATAGTCATTTTTCCTTCGATTGCAAACGTAACCAGTTTTTCAATGGTGTAATGGTTTAACATAGAAAACTTACCGTTGGCTCTCGATTCTAATCTATCACTCCGATTTGCAAACGGATTTCACTGAAGCTGTAACTTTCATCCCAGAACATAGTTTAGGGGCCATTACCTCTTCAACTATAGTCATTTTCTTTCGATTGTAAACGTAACCAGTTTTTCAATGGTGTAATGGTTTAACATAGAAAACTTACCGTTGGCTCTCGATTCTAATCTATCACTCCGATTTGCAAACGGATTTCACTGAAGCTGTAACTTTCATCCCAGAACATAGTTTAGGGGGCCATTACCTCTTCAACTATAGTCATTTTTCTTTCGATTGCAAACGTAACCAGTTTTTCAATGGTGTAATGGTTTAACATAGAAAACTTACCGTTGGCTCTCGATTCTAATCTATCACTCCGATTTGCAAACGGATTTCACTGAAGCTGTAACTTTCATCCCAGAACATAGTTTAGGGGCCATTACCTCTTCAACTATAGTCATTTTTCTTTCGATTGCAAACGTAACCAGTTTTTCAATGGTGTAATGGTTTAACATAGAAAACTTACCGTTGGCTCTCGATTCTAATCTATCACTCCGATTTGCAAACGGATTTCACTGAAGCTGTAACTTTCATCCCAGAACATAGTTTAGGGGCCATTACCTCTTCAACTATAGTCATTTTTCTTTCGATTGCAAACGTAACCAGTTTTTCAATGGTGTAATGGTTTAACATAGAAAACTTACCGTTGGCTCTCGATTCTAATCTATCACTCCGATTTGCAAACGGATTTCACTGAAGCTGTAACTTTCATCCCAGAACATAGTTTAGGGGCCATTACCTCTTCAACTATAGTCATTTTTCTTTCGATTGCAAACGTAACCAGTTTTTCAATGGTGTAATGGTTTAACATAGAAAACTTACCGTTGGCTCTCGATTCTAATCTATCACTCCGATTTGCAAACGGATTTCACTGAAGCTGTAACTTTCATCCCAGAACATAGTTTAGGGGCCATTACCTCTTCAACTATAGTCATTTTTCTTTCGATTGCAAACGTAACCAGTTTTTCAATGGTGTAATGGTTTAACATAGAAAACTTACCGTTGGCTCTCGATTCTAATCTATCACTCCGATTTGCAAACGGATTTCACTGAAGCTGTAACTTTCATCCCAGAACTTACTTTAGGGGCCATTACCTCTTCAACTATAGTCATTTTTCTTTCGATTGCAAACTTAACCAGTTTTTCAATGGTGTAATGGTTTAACATAGAAAACTTACCGTTGGCTCTCGATTCTAATCTATCACTCCGATTTGCAAACGGATTTCACTGAAGCTGTAACTTTCATCCCAGAACATAGTTTAGGGGCCATTACCTCTTCAACTATAGTCATTTTTCTTTCGATTGCAAACGTAACCAGTTTTTCAATGGTGTAATGGTTTAACATAGAAAACTTACCGTTGGCTCCCGATTCTAATCTATCACTCCGATTTGCAAACGGATTTCACTGAAGCTGTAACTTTCATCCCAGAACATAGTTTAGGGGCCATTACCTCTTCAACTATAGTCATTTTTCTTTTGATTGCAAACGTAACCAGTTTTTCAATGGTGTAATGGTTTAACATAGAAAACTTACCGTTGGCTCTCGATTCTAATCTATCACTCCGATTTACAAACGGATTTCACTGAAGCTGTAACTTTCATCCCAGAACATAGTTTAGGGGCCATTACCTCTTCAACTATAGTCATTTTTCTTTCGATTGCAAACGTAAGCAGTTTTTCAATGGTTTAACATAGAAAACTTACCGTTGGCTCTCGATTCTAATCTATCACTCCGATTTGCAAACGGATTTCACTGAAGCTGTAACTTTCATCCCAGAACATAGTTTAGGGGCCATTACCTCTTCAACTATAGTCATTTTTCTTTCGATTGCAAACGTAACCAGTTTTTCAATGGTGTAATGGTTTAACATAGAAAACTTACCGTTGGCTCTCGATTCTAATCTATCACTCCGATTTGCAAACGGATTTCACTGAAGCTGTAACTTTCATCCCAGAACATAGTTTAGGGGCCATTACCTCTTCAACTATAGTCATTTTTCTTTTGATTGCAAACGTAACCAGTTTTTCAATGGTGTAATGGTTTAACATAGAAAACTTACCGTTGGCTCTCGATTCTAATCTATCACTCCGATTTGCAAACGGATTTCACTGAAGCTGTAACTTTCATCCCAGAACATAGTTTAGGGGCCATTACCTCTTCAACTATAGTCATTTTCTTTCGATTGCAAACGTAACCAGTTTTTCAATGGTGTAATGGTTTAACATAGAAAACTTACCGTTGGCTCTCGATTCTAATCTATCACTCCGATTTGCAAATGGATTTCACTGAAGCTGTAACTTTCATCCCAGAACATAGTTTAGGGGCCATTACCTCTTCAACTATAGTCATTTTTCTTTCGATTGCAAACGTAACCAGTTTTTCAATGGTGTAATGGTTTAACATAGAAAACTTACCGTTGGCTCTCGATTCTAATCTATTACTCCGATTTGCAAACGGATTTCACTGAAGCTGTAACTTTCATCCCAGAACATAGTTTAGGGGCCATTACCTCTTCAACTATAGTCATTTTTCTTTCGATTGCAAACGTAACCAGTTTTTCAATGGTGTAATGGTTTAACATAGAAAACTTACCGTTGGCTCTCGATTCTAATCTATCACTCCGATTTGCAAACGGATTTCACTGAAGCTGTAACTTTCATCCCAGAACATAGTTTAGGGGCCATTACCTCTTCAACTATAGTCATTTTTCTTTCGATTGCAAACGTAACCAGTTTTTCAATGGTGTAATGGTTTAACATAGAAAACTTACCGTTGGCTCTCGATTCTAATCTATCACTCCGATTTGCAAACGGATTTCACTGAAGCTGTAACTTTCATCCCAGAACATAGTTTAGGGGCCATTACCTCTTCAACTATAGACATTTTTCTTTCGATTGCAAACGTAACCAGTTTTTCAATGGTGTAATGGTTTAACATAGAAAACTTACCGTTGGCTCTCGATTCTAATCTATCACTCCGATTTGCAAACGGATTTCACTGAAGCTGTAACTTTCATCCCAGAACATAGTTTAGGGGCCATTACCTCTTCAACTATAGTCATTTTTCTTTCGATTGCAAACGTAACCAGTTTTTCAATGGTGTAATGGTTTAACATAGAAAACTTACCGTTGGCTCTCGATTCTAATCTATCACTCCGATTTGCAAACGGATTTCACTGAAGCTGTAACTTTCATCCCAGAACATAGTTTAGGGGCCATTACCTCTTCAACTATAGTCATTTTTCTTTCGATTGCAAACGTAACCAGTTTTTCAATGGTGTAATGGTTTAACATAGAAAACTTACCGTTGGCTCTCGATTCTAATCTATCACTCCGATTTGCAAACGGATTTCACTGAAGCTGTAACTTTCATCCCAGAACATAGTTTAGGGGCCATTACCTCTTCAACTATAGTCATTTTTCTTTCGATTGCAAACGTAACCAGTTTTTCAATGGTGTAATGGTTTAACATAGAAAACTTACCGTTGGCTCTCGATTCTAATCTATCACTCCGATTTGCAAATGGATTTCACTGAAGCTGTAACTTTCATCCCAGAACATAGTTTAGGGGCCATTACCTCTTCAACTATAGTCATTTTTCTTTCGATTGCAAACGTAACCAGTTTTTCAATGGTGTAATGGTTTAACATAGAAAACTTACCGTTGGCTCTCGATTCTAATCTATCACTCCGATTTGCAAACGGATTTCACTGAAGCTGTAACTTTCATCCCAGAACATAGTTTAGGGGCCATTACCTCTTCAACTATAGTCATTTTTCTTTCGATTGCAAACGTAACCAGTTTTTCAATGGTGTAATGGTTTAACATAGAAAACTTACCGTTGGCTCTCGATTCTAATCTATCACTCCGATTTGCAAACGGATTTCACTGAAGCTGTAACTTTCATCCCAGAACATAGTTTAGGGGCCATTACCTCTTCAACTATAGACATTTTTCTTTCGATTGCAAACGTAACCAGTTTTTCAATGGTGTAATGGTTTAACATAGAAAACTTACCGTTGGCTCTCGATTCTAATCTATCACTCCGATTTGCAAACGGATTTCACTGAAGCTGTAACTTTCATCCCAGAACATAGTTTAGGGGCCATTACCTCTTCAACTATAGTCATTTTTCTTTCGATTGCAAACGTAACCAGTTTTTCAATGGTGTAATGGTTTAACATAGAAAACTTACCGTTGGCTCTCGATTCTAATCTATCACTCCGATTTGCAAACGGATTTCACTGAAGCTGTAACTTTCATCCCAGAACATAGTTTAGGGGCCATTACCTCTTCAACTATAGTCATTTTTCTTTCGATTGCAAACGTAACCAGTTTTTCAATGGTGTAATGGTTTAACATAGAAAACTTACCGTTGGCTCTCGATTCTAATCTATCACTCCGATTTGCAAACGGATTTCACTGAAGCTGTAACTTTCATCCCAGAACATAGTTTAGGGGCCATTACCTCTTCAACTATAGTCATTTTTCTTTCGATTGCAAACGTAACCAGTTTTTCAATGGTGTAATGGTTTAACATAGAAAACTTACCGTTGGCTCTCGATTCTAATCTATCACTCCGATTTGCAAATGGATTTCACTGAAGCTGTAACTTTCATCCCAGAACATAGTTTAGGGGCCATTACCTCTTCAACTATAGTCATTTTTCTTTCGATTGCAAACGTAACCAGTTTTTCAACGGTGTAATGGTTTAACATAGAAAACTTACCGTTGGCTCTCGATTCTAATCTATCACTCCGATTTGCAAACGGATTTCACTGAAGCTGTAACTTTCATCCCAGAACATAGTTTAGGGGCCATTACCTCTTCAACTATAGTCATTTTTCTTTCGATTGCAAACGTAACCAGTTTTTCAATGGTGTAATGGTTTAAAATAGAAAACTTACCGTTGGCTCTCGATTCTAATCTATCACTCCAATTTGCAAACGGATTTCACTGAAGCTGTAACTTTCATCCCAGAACATAGTTTAGGGGCCATTACCTCTTCAACTATAGTCATTTTTCTTTCGATTGCAAACGTAACCAGTTTTTCAATGGTGTAATGGTTTAACCACTTTACCCCCGCGCGTACGGATTTCTCCGCCCCTTTTTCCATCCTTTCACCCCCAGGGACGGAGAAATCCGTACTCTGCGCACTCCCGCCGCTGTCCGCGCTCCCGCTCGTAAACACGCCGCCCGCCGCTAGTAAACACGCCGCCGCCCGCTCGCCCGGAGATCAATGAACGGGAAAATCCATTCCCGTTCGTTGATCTCAGCCCCGCAATGATCTGCTGCCGCTCGGCTGAGCAGCCCGATCATTGTGAAAAAATAACAAAGTCCCAGCCTCTTTCTACTTCCTGCAAGAGTCCAGAAGGACGCTTGCAGGTGGTATGAAACAAATTGGTTATGGTGCCATCTTGTGGCCAAATAGTAAAACTACATCCTAACCATTTTTTACACACAAATAAACTTGTTTTACACAAAAAATTAACTCCTTACCTCCCACACCCCCCAATTTTTTTTTTTGTAATTAAAAAAAAAATAAAAAATTTACAATTTAAAAAAAATACATAAATAGTTACCTTAGGGACTGAACTTTTTAAATATTTATGTCAAGAGGGTATAACACTGTTACTTTATAAACTATGGGCTTGTAATTAGGGATGGACGCAAAACTGAAAAAAATGCACCTTTATTTCCAACTAAAATATTGGCGGCAAACATTGTGATAGGGACATAATTTAAACGGTTTTATAACCGGGATAAATAGGCATATACATTTAATGGGTTTTAATTACAGTAGCATGCATTATTTAAAAACTATAAAGGCCGAAAACTGAAAAATAATAATTTTTTTCCCACATTTTTTCCTATTTTCCCATTAAAACACATTTAGAATAAAATTATTCTTGGCATAATGTCCCACCTAAAGAAAGCCTAATTGGTGGCGAAAAAAACAAGATATAGTTCATTTCATTGCGATAAGTAATGATAAAATTATAGACGAATGAATGGAAGGAGCGCTGAAAGGTGAAAATTGCTCTGGTGGTCAGGGGGTAAAACCCCTCAGTTGGGAAGTGGTTAACATAGAAAACTTACCGTTGGCTCTCGATTCTAATCTATCACTCCGATTTGCAAACGGATTTCACTGAAGCTGTAACTTTCATCCCAGAACATAGTTTAGGGGCCATTACCTCTTCAACTATAGTCATTTTTCTTTCGATTGCAAACGTAACCAGTTTTTTAATGGTGTAATGGTTTAACATAGAAAACTTACCGTTGGCTCTCGATTCTAATCTATCACTCCGATTTGCAAACGGATTTCACTGAAGCTGTAACTTTCATCCCAGAACATAGTTTAGGGGCCATTACCTCTTCAACTATAGTCATTTTTCTTTCGATTGCAAACGTAACCAGTTTTTCAATGGTGTAATGGTTTAACATAGAAAACTTACCGTTGGCTCTCGATTCTAATCTATCACTCCGATTTGCAAACGGATTTCACTGAAGCTGTAACTTTCATCCCAGAACATAGTTTAGGGGCCATTACCTCTTCAACTATAGTC
Source organism: Hyperolius riggenbachi (assembly GCF_040937935.1). Taxonomy (NCBI): domain Eukaryota; kingdom Metazoa; phylum Chordata; class Amphibia; order Anura; family Hyperoliidae; genus Hyperolius; species Hyperolius riggenbachi. Next base: position 147,083 of record NW_027152372.1, read on the forward strand.
ATTTTTCTTTCGATTGCAAACGTAACCAGTTTTTCAATGGTGTAATGGTTTAACATAGAAAACTTACCGTTGGCTCTCGATTCTAATCTATCACTCCGATTTGCAAACGGATTTCACTGAAGCTGTAACTTTCATCCCAGAACATAGTTTAGGGGCCATTACCTCTTCAACTATAGTCATTTTCTTTCGATTGCAAACGTAACCAGTTTTTCAATGGTGTAATGGTTTAACATAGAAAACTTACCGTTGGCTCTCGATTCTAATCTATCACTCCGATTTGCAAATGGATTTCACTGAAGCTGTAACTTTCATCCCAGAACATAGTTTAGGGGCCATTACCTCTTCAACTATAGTCATTTTTCTTTCGATTGCAAACGTAACCAGTTTTTCAATGGTGTAATGGTTTAACATAGAAAACTTACCGTTGGCTCTCGATTCTAATCTATTACTCCGATTTGCAAACGGATTTCACTGAAGCTGTAACTTTCATCCCAGAACATAGTTTAGGGGCCATTACCTCTTCAACTATAGTCATTTTTCTTTCGATTGCAAACGTAACCAGTTTTTCAATGGTGTAATGGTTTAACATAGAAAACTTACCGTTGGCTCTCGATTCTAATCTATCACTCCGATTTGCAAACGGATTTCACTGAAGCTGTAACTTTCATCCCAGAACATAGTTTAGGGGCCATTACCTCTTCAACTATAGTCATTTTTCTTTCGATTGCAAACGTAACCAGTTTTTCAATGGTGTAATGGTTTAACATAGAAAACTTACCGTTGGCTCTCGATTCTAATCTATCACTCCGATTTGCAAACGGATTTCACTGAAGCTGTAACTTTCATCCCAGAACATAGTTTAGGGGCCATTACCTCTTCAACTATAGACATTTTTCTTTCGATTGCAAACGTAACCAGTTTTTCAATGGTGTAATGGTTTAACATAGAAAACTTACCGTTGGCTCTCGATTCTAATCTATCACTCCGATTTGCAAACGGATTTCACTGAAGCTGTAACTTTCATCCCAGAACATAGTTTAGGGGCCATTACCTCTTCAACTATAGTCATTTTTCTTTCGATTGCAAACGTAACCAGTTTTTCAATGGTGTAATGGTTTAACATAGAAAACTTACCGTTGGCTCTCGATTCTAATCTATCACTCCGATTTGCAAACGGATTTCACTGAAGCTGTAACTTTCATCCCAGAACATAGTTTAGGGGCCATTACCTCTTCAACTATAGTCATTTTTCTTTCGATTGCAAACGTAACCAGTTTTTCAATGGTGTAATGGTTTAACATCGAAAACTTACCGTTGGCTCTCGATTCTAATCTATCACTCCGATTTGCAAACGGATTTCACTGAAGCTGTAACTTTCATCCCAGAACATAGTTTAGGGGCCATTACCTCTTCAACTATAGTCATTTTTCTTTCGATTGCAAACGTAACCAGTTTTTCAATGGTGTAATGGTTTAACATAGAAAACTTACCGTTGGCTCTCGATTCTAATCTATCACTCCGATTTGCAAACGGATTTCACTGAAGCTGTAACTTTCATCCCAGAACATAGTTTAGGGGCCATTACCTCTTCAACTATAGTCATTTTTCTTTCGATTGCAAACGTAACCAGTTTTTCAATGGTGTAATGGTTTAACATAGAAAACTTACCGTTGGCTCTCGATTCTAATCTATCACTCCGATTTGCAAACGGATTTCACTGAAGCTGTAACTTTCATCCCAGAACATAGTTTAGGGGCCATTACCTCTTCAACTATAGTCATTTTTCTTTCGATTGCAAACGTAACCAGTTTTTCAATGGTGTAATGGTTTAAAATAGAAAACTTACCGTTGGCTCTCGATTCTAATCTATCACTCCAATTTGCAAACGGATTTCACTGAAGCTGTAACTTTCATCCCAGAACATAGTTTAGGGGCCATTACCTCTTCAACTATAGTCATTTTTCTTTCGATTGCAAACGTAACCAGTTTTTCAATGGTGTAATGGTTTAACCACTTTACCCCCGCGCGTACGGATTTCTCCGCCCCTTTTTCCATCCTTTCACCCCCAGGGACGGAGAAATCCGTACTCTGCGCACTCCCGCCGCTGTCCGCGCTCCCGCTCGTAAACACGCCGCCCGCCGCTAGTAAACACGCCGCCGCCCGCTCGCCCGGAGATCAATGAACGGGAAAATCCATTCCCGTTCGTTGATCTCAGCCCCGCAATGATCTGCTGCCGCTCGGCTGAGCAGCCCGATCATTGTGAAAAAATAACAAAGTCCCAGCCTCTTTCTACTTCCTGCAAGAGTCCAGAAGGACGCTTGCAGGTGGTATGAAACAAATTGGTTATGGTGCCATCTTGTGGCCAAATAGTAAAACTACATCCTAACCATTTTTTACACACAAATAAACTTGTTTTACACAAAAAATTAACTCCTTACCTCCCACACCCCCCAATTTTTTTTTTTGTAATTAAAAAAAAAATAAAAAATTTACAATTTAAAAAAAATACATAAATAGTTACCTTAGGGACTGAACTTTTTAAATATTTATGTCAAGAGGGTATAACACTGTTACTTTATAAACTATGGGCTTGTAATTAGGGATGGACGCAAAACTGAAAAAAATGCACCTTTATTTCCAACTAAAATATTGGCGGCAAACATTGTGATAGGGACATAATTTAAACGGTTTTATAACCGGGATAAATAGGCATATACATTTAATGGGTTTTAATTACAGTAGCATGCATTATTTAAAAACTATAAAGGCCGAAAACTGAAAAATAATAATTTTTTTCCCACATTTTTTCCTATTTTCCCATTAAAACACATTTAGAATAAAATTATTCTTGGCATAATGTCCCACCTAAAGAAAGCCTAATTGGTGGCGAAAAAAACAAGATATAGTTCATTTCATTGCGATAAGTAATGATAAAATTATAGACGAATGAATGGAAGGAGCGCTGAAAGGTGAAAATTGCTCTGGTGGTCAGGGGGTAAAACCCCTCAGTTGGGAAGTGGTTAACATAGAAAACTTACCGTTGGCTCTCGATTCTAATCTATCACTCCGATTTGCAAACGGATTTCACTGAAGCTGTAACTTTCATCCCAGAACATAGTTTAGGGGCCATTACCTCTTCAACTATAGTCATTTTTCTTTCGATTGCAAACGTAACCAGTTTTTTAATGGTGTAATGGTTTAACATAGAAAACTTACCGTTGGCTCTCGATTCTAATCTATCACTCCGATTTGCAAACGGATTTCACTGAAGCTGTAACTTTCATCCCAGAACATAGTTTAGGGGCCATTACCTCTTCAACTATAGTCATTTTTCTTTCGATTGCAAACGTAACCAGTTTTTCAATGGTGTAATGGTTTAACATAGAAAACTTACCGTTGGCTCTCGATTCTAATCTATCACTCCGATTTGCAAACGGATTTCACTGAAGCTGTAACTTTCATCCCAGAACATAGTTTAGGGGCCATTACCTCTTCAACTATAGTCATTTTTCTTTCGATTGCAAACGTAACCAGTTTTTCAATGGTGTAATGGTTTAACATAGTAAACTTACCGTTGGCTCTCGATTCTAATCTATCACTCCGATTTGCAAACGGATTTCACTGAAGCTGTAACTTTCATCCCAGAACATAGTTTAGGGGCCATTACCTCTTCAACTATAGTCATTTTTCTTTCGATTGCAAACGTAACCAGTTTTTCAATGGTGTAATGGTTTAACATAGAAAACTTACCGTTGGCTCTCGATTCTAATCTATCACTCCGATTTGCAAACGGATTTCACTGAAGCTGTAACTTTCATCCCAGAACATAGTTTAGGGGCCATTACCTCTTCAACTATAGTCATTTTTCTTTCGATTGCAAACGTAACCAGTTTTTCAATGGTGTAATGGTTTAACATAGAAAACTTACCGTTGGCTCTCGATTCTAATCTATCACTCCGATTTGCAAACGGATTTCACTGAAGCTGTAACTTTCATCCCAGAACATAGTTTAGGGGCCATTACCTCTTCAACTATAGTCATTTTTCTTTCGATTGCAAACGTAACCAGTTTTTCAATGGTGTAATGGTTTAACATAGAAAACTTACCGTTGGCTCTCGATTCTAATCTATCACTCCGATTTGCAAACGGATTTCACTGAAGCTGTAACTTTCATCCCAGAACATAGTTTAGGGGCCATTACCTCTTCAACTATAGTCATTTTTCTTTCGATTGCAAACGTAACCAGTTTTTCAATGGTGTAATGGTTTAACATAGAAAACTTACCGTTGGCTCTCGATTCTAATCTATCACTCCGATTTGCAAACGGATTTCACTGAAGCTGTAACTTTCATCCCAGAACATAGTTTAGGGGCCATTACCTCTTCAACTATAGTCATTTTTCTTTCGATTGCAAACGTAACCAGTTTTTCAATGGTGTAATGGTTTAACATAGAAAACTTACCGTTGGCTCTCGATTCTAATCTATCACTCCGATTTGCAAACGGATTTCACTGAAGCTGTAACTTTCATCCCAGAACATAGTTTAGGGGCCATTACCTCTTCAACTATAGTCATTTTTCTTTCGATTGCAAACGTAACCAGTTTTTCAATGGTGTAATGGTTTAACATAGAAAACTTACCGTTGGCTCTCGATTCTAATCTATCACTCCGATTTGCAAACGGATTTCCCTGAAGCTGTAACTTTCATCCCAGAACATAGTTTAGGGGCCATTACCTCTTCAACTATAGTCATTTTTCTTTCGATTGCAAACGTAACCAGTTTTTCAATGGTGTAATGGTTTAACATAGAAAACTTAGCGTTGGCTCTCGATTCTAATCTATCACTCCGATTTGCAAACGGATTTCACTAAAGCTGTAACTTTCATCCCAGAACATAGTTTAGGGGCCATTACCTCTTCAACTATAGTCATTTTTCTTTCGATTGCAAACGTAACCAGTTTTTCAATGGTGTAATGATTTAACATAGAAAACTTACCGTTGGCTCTCGATTCTAATCTATCACTCCGATTTGCAAACGGATTTCACTGAAGCTGTAACTTTCATCCCAGAACATAGTTTAGGAGCCATTACCTCTTCAACTATAGTCATTTTTCTTTCGATTGCAAACGTAACCAGTTTTTCAATGGTGTAATGGTTTAACATAGAAAACTTACCGTTGGCTCTCGATTCTAATCTATCACTCCGATTTGCAAACGGATTTCACTGAAGCTGTAACTTTCATCCCAGAACTTACTTTAGGGGCCATTACCTCTTCAACTATAGTCATTTTTCTTTCGATTGCAAACGTAACCAGTTTTTCAATGGTGTAATGGTTTAACATAGAAAACTTACCGTTGGCTCTCGATTCTAATCTATCACTCCGATTTGCAAACGGATTTCACTGAAGCTGTAACTTTCATCCCAGAACATAGTTTAGGGGCCATTACCTCTTCAACTATAGTCATTTTTCTTTCGATTGCAAACGTAACCAGTTTTTCAATGGTGTAATGGTTTAACATAGAAAACTTACCGTTGGCTCTCGATTCTAATCTATCACTCCGATTTGCAAACGGATTTCACTGAAGCTGTAACTTTCATCCCAGAACATAGTTTAGGGGCCATTACCTCTTCAACTATAGTCATTTTTCTTTCGATTGCAAACGTAACCAGTTTTTCAATGGTGTAATGGTTTAACATAGAAAACTTACCGTTGGCTCTCGATTCTAATCTATCACTCCGATTTGCAAACGGATTTCACTGAAGCTGTAACTTTCATCCCAGAACTTACTTTAGGGGCCATTACCTCTTCAACTATAGTCATTTTTCTTTCGATTGCAAACTTAACCAGTTTTTCAATGGTGTAATGGTTTAACATAGAAAACTTACCGTTGGCTCTCGATTCTAATCTATCACTCTCGATTTGCAAACGGATTTCACTGAAGCTGTAACTTTCATCCCAGAACATAGTTTAGGGGCCATTACCTCTTCAACTATAGTCATTTTTCTTTCGATTGCAAACGTAACCAGTTTTTCAATGGTGTAATGGTTTAACATAGAAAACTTACCGTTGGCTCTCGATTCTAATCTATCACTCCGATTTGCAAACGGATTTCACTGAAGCTGTAACTTTCATCCCAGAACATAGTTTAGGGGCCATTACCTCTTCAACTATAGTCATTTTTCTTTCGATTGCAAACGTAACCAGTTTTTCAATGGTGTAATGGTTTAACATAGAAAACTTACCGTTGGCTCTCGATTCTAATCTATCACTCCGATTTGCAAACGGATTTCACTGAAGCTGTAACTTTCATCCCAGAACATAGTTTAGGGGCCATTACCTCTTCAACTATAGTCATTTTTCTTTCGATTGCAAACGGTGAACCAGTTTTTCAATGGTGTAATGGTTTAACATAGAAAACTTACCGTTGGCTCTCGATTCTAATCTATCACTCCGATTTGCAAACGGATTTCACTGAAGCTGTAACTTTCATCCCAGAACATAGTTTAGGGGCCATTACCTCTTCAACTATAGTCATTTTTCTTTCGATTGCAAACGTAACCAGTTTTTCAATGGTGTAATGGTTTAACATAGAAAACTTACCGTTGGCTCTCGATTCTAATCTATCACTCCGATTTGCAAACGGATTTCACTGAAGCTGTAACTTTCATCCCAGAACATAGTTTAGGGGCCATTACCTCTTCAACTATAGTCATTTTTCTTTCGATTGCAAACGTAACCAGTTTTTCAATGGTGTAATGGTTTAACATAGAAAACTTACCGTTGGCTCTCGATTCTAATCTATCACTCCGATTTGCAAACGGATTTCACTGAAGCTGTAACTTTCATCCCAGAACATAGTTTAGGGGCCATTACCTCTTCAACTATAGTCATTTTTCTTTCGATTGCAAACGTAACCAGTTTTTCAATGGTGTAATGGTTTAACATAGAAAACTTACCGTTGGCTCTCGATTCTAATCTATCACTCCGATTTGCAAACGGATTTCACTGAAGCTGTAACTTTCATCCCAGAACATAGTTTAGGGGCCATTACCTCTTCAACTATAGTCATTTTTCTTTCGATTGCAAACGTAACCAGTTTTTCAATGGTGTAATGGTTTAACATAGAAAACTTACCGTTGGCTCTCGATTCTAATCTATCACTCCGATTTGCAAACGGATTTCACTGAAGCTGTAACTTTCATCCCAGAACATAGTTTAGGGGCCATTACCTCTTCAACTATAGTCATTTTTCTTTCGATTGCAAACGTAACCAGTTTTTCAATGGTGTAATGGTTTAACATAGAAAACTTACCGTTGGCTCTCGATTCTAATCTATCACTCCGATTTGCAAACGGATTTCACTGAAGCTGTAACTTTCATCCCAGAACATAGTTTAGGGGCCATTACCTCTTCAACTATAGTCATTTTTCTTTCGATTGCAAACGTAACCAGTTTTTCAATGGTGTAATGGTTTAACATAGAAAACTTACCGTTGGCTCTCGATTCTAATCTATCACTCCGATTTGCAAACGGATTTCACTGAAGCTGTAACTTTCATCCCAGAACATAGTTTAGGGGCCATTACCTCTTCAACTATAGTCATTTTTCTTTCGATTGCAAACGTAACCAGTTTTTCAATGGTGTAATGGTTTAACATAGAAAACTTACCGTTGGCTCTCGATTCTAATCTATCACTCCGATTTGCAAACGGATTTCACTGAAGCTGTAACTTTCATCCCAGAACATAGTTTAGGGGCCATTACCTCTTCAACTATAGTCATTTTTCTTTCGATTGCAAACGTAACCAGTTTTTCAATGGTGTAATGGTTTAACATAGAAAACTTACCGTTGGCTCTCGATTCTAATCTATCACTCCGATTTGCAAACGGATTTCACTGAAGCTGTAACTTTCATCCCAGAACATAGTTTAGGGGCCATTACCTCTTCAACTATAGTCATTTTTCTTTCGATTGCAAACGTAACCAGTTTTTCCAATGGTGTAATGGTTTAACATAAACTTACCGTTGGCTCTCGATTCTAATCTATCACTCCGATTTGCAAACGGATTTCACTGAAGCTGTAACTTTCATCCCAGAACATAGTTTAGGGGCCATTACCTCTTCAACTATAGTCATTTTTCTTTCGATTGCAAACGTAACCAGTTTTTCAATGGTGTAATGGTTTAACATAGAAAACTTACCGTTGGCTCTCGATTCTAATCTATCACTCCGATTTGCAAACGGATTTCACTGAAGCTGTAACTTTCATCCCAGAACATAGTTTAGGGGCCATTACCTCTTCAACTATAGTCATTTTTCTTTCGATTGCAAACGTAACCAGTTTTTCAATGGTGTAATGGTTTAACATAGAAAACTTACCGTTGGCTCTCGATTCTAATCTATCACTCCGATTTGCAAACGGATTTCACTGAAGCTGTAACTTTCATCCCAGAACATAGTTTAGGGGCCATTACCTCTTCAACTATAGTCATTTTTCTTTCGATTGCAAACGTAACCAGTTTTTCAATGGTGTAATGGTTTAACATAGAAAACTTACCGTTGGCTCTCGATTCTAATCTATCACTCCGATTTGCAAACGGATTTCACTGAAGCTGTAACTTTCATCCCAGAACATAGTTTAGGGGCCATTACCTCTTCAACTATAGTCATTTTTCTTTCGATTGCAAACGTAACCAGTTTTTCAATGGTGTAATGGTTTAACATAGAAAACTTACCGTTGGCTCTCGATTCTAATCTATCACTCCGATTTGCAAACGGATTTCACTGAAGCTGTAACTTTCATCCCAGAACATAGTTTAGGGGCCATTACCTCTTCAACTATAGTCATTTTTCTTTCGATTGCAAACGTAACCAGTTTTTCAATGGTGTAATGGTTTAACATAGAAAACTTACCGTTGGCTCTCGATTCTAATCTATCACTCCGATTTGCAAACGGATTTCACTGAAGCTGTAACTTTCATCCCAGAACATAGTTTAGGGGCCATTACCTCTTCAACTATAGTCATTTTTCTTTCGATTGCAAACGTAACCAGTTTTTCAATGGTGTAATGGTTTAACATAGAAAACTTACCGTTGGCTCTCGATTCTAATCTATCACTCCGATTTGCAAACGGATTTCACTGAAGCTGTAACTTTCATCCCAGAACATAGTTTAGGGGCCATTACCTCTTCAACTATAGTCATTTTTCTTTCGATTGCAAACGTAACCAGTTTTTCAATGGTGTAATGGTTTAACATAGAAAACTTACCGTTGGCTCTCGATTCTAATCTATCACTCCGATTTGCAAACGGATTTCACTGAAGCTGTAACTTTCATCCCAGAACATAGTTTAGGGGCCATTACCTCTTCAACTATAGTCATTTTTCTTTCGATTGCAAACGTAACCAGTTTTTCAATGGTGTAATGGTTTAACATAGAAAACTTACCGTTGGCTCTCGATTCTAATCTATCACTCCGATTTGCAAACGGATTTCACTGAAGCTGTAACTTTCATCCCAGAACATAGTTTAGGGGCCATTACCTCTTCAACTATAGTCATTTTTCTTTCGATTGCAAACGTAACCAGTTTTTCAATGGTGTAATGGTTTAACATAGAAAACTTACCGTTGGCTCTCGATTCTAATCTATCACTCCGATTTGCAAACGGATTTCACTGAAGCTGTAACTTTCATCCCAGAACATAGTTTAGGGGCCATTACCTCTTCAACTATAGTCATTTTTCTTTCGATTGCAAACGTAACCAGTTTTTCAATGGTGTAATGGTTTAACATAGAAAACTTACCGTTGGCTCTCGATTCTAATCTATCACTCCGATTTGCAAACGGATTTCACTGAAGCTGTAACTTTCATCCCAGAACATAGTTTAGGGGCCATTACCTCTTCAACTATAGTCATTTTTCTTTCGATTGCAAACGTAACCAGTTTTTCAATGGTGTAATGGTTTAACATAGAAAACTTACCGTTGGCTCTCGATTCTAATCTATCACTCCGATTTGCAAACGGATTTCACTGAAGCTGTAACTTTCATCCCAGAACATAGTTTAGGGGCCATTACCTCTTCAACTATAGTCATTTTTCTTTCGATTGCAAACGTAACCAGTTTTTCAATGGTGTAATGGTTTAACATAGAAAACTTACCGTTGGCTCTCGATTCTAATCTATCACTCCGATTTGCAAACGGATTTCACTGAAGCTGTAACTTTCATCCCAGAACATAGTTTAGGGGCCATTACCTCTTCAACTATAGTCATTTTTCTTTCGATTGCAAACGTAACCAGTTTTTCAATGGTGTAATGGTTTAACATAGAAAACTTACCGTTGGCTCTCGATTCTAATCTATCACTCCGATTTGCAAACGGATTTCACTGAAGCTGTAACTTTCATCCCAGAACATAGTTTAGGGGCCATTACCTCTTCAACTATAGTCATTTTTCTTTCGATTGCAAACGTAACCAGTTTTTCAATGGTGTAATGGTTTAACATAGAAAACTTACCGTTGGCTCTCGATTCTAATCTATCACTCCGATTTGCAAACGGATTTCACTGAAGCTGTAACTTTCATCCCAGAACATAGTTTAGGGGCCATTACCTCTTCAACTATAGTCATTTTTCTTTCGATTGCAAACGTAACCAGTTTTTCAATGGTGTAATGGTTTAACATAGAAAACTTACCGTTGGCTCTCGATTCTAATCTATCACTCCGATTTGCAAACGGATTTCACTGAAGCTGTAACTTTCATCCCAGAACATAGTTTAGGGGCCATTACCTCTTCAACTATAGTCATTTTTCTTTCGATTGCAAACGTAACCAGTTTTTCAATGGTGTAATGGTTTAACATAGAAAACTTACCGTTGGCTCTCGATTCTAATCTATCACTCCGATTTGCAAACGGATTTCACTGAAGCTGTAACTTTCATCCCAGAACATAGTTTAGGGGCCATTACCTCTTCAACTATAGTCATTTTTCTTTCGATTGCAAACGTAACCAGTTTTTCAATGGTGTAATGGTTTAACATAGAAAACTTACCGTTGGCTCTCGATTCTAATCTATCACTCCGATTTGCAAACGGATTTCACTGAAGCTGTAACTTTCATCCCAGAACATAGTTTAGGGGCCATTACCTCTTCAACTATAGTCAGTTTTCTTTCGATTGCAAACGTAACCAGTTTTTCAATGGTGTAATGGTTTAACATAGAAAACTTACCGTTGGCTCTCGATTCTAATCTATCACTCCGATTTGCAAACGGATTTCACTGAAGCTGTAACTTTCATCCCAGAACATAGTTTAGGGGCCATTACCTCTTCAACTATAGTCATTTTTCTTTCGATTGCAAACGTAACCAGTTTTTCAATGGTGTAATGGTTTAACATAGAAAACTTACCGTTGGCTCTCGATTCTAATCTATCACTCCGATTTGCAAACGGATTTCACTGAAGCTGTAACTTTCATCCCAGAACATAGTTTAGGGGCCATTACCTCTTCAACTATAGTCATTTTTCTTTCGATTGCAAACGTAACCAGTTTTTCAATGGTGTAATGGTTTAACATAGAAAACTTACCGTTGGCTCTCGATTCTAATCTATCACTCCGATTTGCAAACGGATTTCACTGAAGCTGTAACTTTCATCCCAGAACATAGTTTAGGGGCCATTACCTCTTCAACTATAGTCATTTTTCTTTCGATTGCAAACGTAACCAGTTTTTCAATGGTGTAATGGTTTAACATAGAAAACTTACCGTTGGCTCTCGATTCTAATCTATCACTCCGATTTGCAAACGGATTTCACTGAAGCTGTAACTTTCATCCCAGAACATAGTTTAGGGGCCATTACCTCTTCAACTATAGTCATTTTTCTTTCGATTGCAAACGTAACCAGTTTTTCAATGGTGTAATGGTTTAACATAGAAAACTTACCGTTGGCTCTCGATTCTAATCTATCACTCCGATTTGCAAACGGATTTCACTGAAGCTGTAACTTTCATCCCAGAACATAGTTTAGGGGCCATTACCTCTTCAACTATAGTCATTTTTCTTTCGATTGCAAACGTAACCAGTTTTTCAATGGTGTAATGGTTTAACATAGAAAACTTACCGTTGGCTCTCGATTCTAATCTATCACTCCGATTTGCAAACGGATTTCACTGAAGCTGTAACTTTCATCCCAGAACATAGTTTAGGGGCCATTACCTCTTCAACTATAGTCATTTTTCTTTCGATTGCAAACGTAACCAGTTTTTCAATGGTGTAATGGTTTAACATAGAAAACTTACCGTTGGCTCTCGATTCTAATCTATCACTCCGATTTGCAAACGGATTTCACTGAAGCTGTAACTTTCATCCCAGAACATAGTTTAGGGGCCATTACCTCTTCAACTATAGTCATTTTTCTTTCGATTGCAAACGTAACCAGTTTTTCAATGGTGTAATGGTTTAACATAGAAAACTTACCGTTGGCTCTCGATTCTAATCTATCACTCCGATTTGCAAACGGATTTCACTGAAGCTGTAACTTTCATCCCAGAACATAGTTTAGGGGCCATTACCTCTTCAACTATAGTCATTTTTCTTTCGATTGCAAACGTAACCAGTTTTTCAATGGTGTAATGGTTTAACATAGAAAACTTACCGTTGGCTCTCGATTCTAATCTATCACTCCGATTTGCAAACGGATTTCACTGAAGCTGTAACTTTCATCCCAGAACATAGTTTAGGGGCCATTACCTCTTCAACTATAGTCATTTTTCTTTCGATTGCAAACGTAACCAGTTTTTCAATGGTGTAATGGTTTAACATAGAAAACTTACCGTTGGCTCTCGATTCTAATCTATCACTCCGATTTGCAAACGGATTTCACTGAAGCTGTAACTTTCATCCCAGAACATAGTTTAGGGGCCATTACCTCTTCAACTATAGTCATTTTTCTTTCGATTGCAAACGTAACCAGTTTTTCAATGGTGTAATGGTTTAACATAGAAAACTTACCGTTGGCTCTCGATTCTAATCTATCACTCCGATTTGCAAACGGATTTCACTGAAGCTGTAACTTTCATCCCAGAACATAGTTTAGGGGCCATTACCTCTTCAACTATAGTCATTTTTCTTTCGATTGCAAACGTAACCAGTTTTTCAATGGTGTAATGGTTTAACATAGAAAACTTACCGTTGGCTCTCGATTCTAATCTATCACTCCGATTTGCAAACGGATTTCACTGAAGCTGTAACTTTCATCCCAGAACATAGTTTAGGGGCCATTACCTCTTCAACTATAGTCATTTTTCTTTCGATTGCAAACGTAACCAGTTTTTCAATGGTGTAATGGTTTAACATAGAAAACTTACCGTTGGCTCTCGATTCTAATCTATCACTCCGATTTGCAAACGGATTTCACTGAAGCTGTAACTTTCATCCCAGAACATAGTTTAGGGGCCATTACCTCTTCAACTATAGTCATTTTTTCTTTCGATTGCAAACGTAACCAGTTTTTCAATGGTGTAATGGTTTAACATAGAAAACTTACCGTTGGCTCTCGATTCTAATCTATCACTCCGATTTGCAAACGGATTTCACTGAAGCTGTAACTTTCATCCCAGAACATAGTTTAGGGGCCATTACCTCTTCAACTATAGTCATTTTTCTTTCGATTGCAAACGTAACCAGTTTTTCAATGGTGTAATGGTTTAACATAGAAAACTTACCGTTGGCTCTCGATTCTAATCTATCACTCCGATTTGCAAACGGATTTCACTGAAGCTGTAACTTTCATCCCAGAACATAGTTTTAGGGGCCATTACCTCTTCAACTATAGTCATTTTTCTTTCGATTGCAAACGTAACCAGTTTTTCAATGGTGTAATGGTTTAACATACAAAACTTACCGTTGGCTCTCGAATCTAATCTATCACTCCGATTTGCAAACGGATTTCACTGAAGCTGTAACTTTCATCCCAAAACATAGTTTAGGGGCCATTACCTCTTCAACTATAGTCATTTTTCTTTCGATTGCAAACGTAACCAGTTTTTCAATGGTGTAATGGTTTAACATAGAAAACTTACCGTTGGCTCTCGATTCTAATCTATCACTCCGATTTGCAAACGGATTTCACTGAAGCTGTAACTTTCATCCCAGAACATAGTTTAGGGGCCATTACCTCTTCAACTATAGTCATTTTTCTTTCGATTGCAAACGTAACCAGTTTTTCAATGGTGTAATGGTTTAACATACAAAACTTACCGTTGGCTCTCGATTCTAATCTATCACTCCGATTTGCAAACGGATTTCACTGAAGCTGTAACTTTCATCCCAGAACATAGTTTAGGGGCCATTACCTCTTCAACTATAGTCATTTTTCTTTCGATTGCAAACGTAACCAGTTTTTCAATGGTGTAATGGTTTAACATAGAAAACTTACCGTTGGCTCTCGATTCTAATCTATCACTCCGATTTGCAAACGGATTTCACTGAAGCTGTAACTTTCATCCCAGAACATAGTTTAGGGGCCATTACCTCTTCAACTATAGTCATTTTTCTTTCGATTGCAAACGTAACCAGTTTTTCAATGGTGTAATGGTTTAACATAGAAAACTTACCGTTGGCTCTCGATTCTAATCTATCACTCCGATTTGCAAACGGATTTCACTGAAGCTGTAACTTTCATCCCAGAACATAGTTTAGGGGCCATTACCTCTTCAACTATAGTCATTTTTCTTTCGATTGCAAACGTAACCAGTTTTTCAATGGTGTAATGGTTTAACATAGATAACTTACCGTTGGCTCTCGATTCTAATCTATCACTCCGATTTGCAAACGGATTTCACTGAAGCTGTAACTTTCATCCCAGAACATAGTTTAGGGGCCATTACCTCTTCAACTATAGTCATTTTTCTTTCGATTGCAAACGTAACCAGTTTTTCAATGGTGTAATGGTTTAACATAGAAAACTTACCGTTGGCTCTCGATTCTAATCTATCACTCCGATTTGCAAACGGATTTCACTGAAGCTGTAACTTTCATCCCAGAACATAGTTTAGGGGCCATTACCTCTTCAACTATAGTCATTTTTCTTTCGATTGCAAACGTAACCAGTTTTTCAATGGTGTAATGGTTTAACATAGAAAACTTACCGTTGGCTCTCGATTCTAATCTATCACTCCGATTTGCAAACGGATTTCACTGAAGCTGTAACTTTCATCCCAGAACATAGTTTAGGGGCCATTACCTCTTCAACTATAGTCATTTTTCTTTCGATTGCAAACGTAACCAGTTTTTCAATGGTGTAATGGTTTAACATAGAAAACTTACCGTTGGCTCTCGATTCTAATCTATCACTCCGATTTGCAAACGGATTTCACTGAAGCTGTAACTTTCATCCCAGAACATAGTTTAGGGGCCATTACCTCTTCAACTATAGTCATTTTTCTTTCGATTGCAAACGTAACCAGTTTTTCAATGGTGTGGGGGGCGTGGCCAGCTGCAGAGGGAGATGGCTGTGTAAGTCTATAGCTCTCTGCTAAAACTGCCCTGTAAAGCGACTCACAGCAACAAAGATGACCCCTTTTTCCAGCATACCTACTAATTAACACCTGCTGAACAAGATGGACTAAGATTTAACAGCTTTTAACAAAGGGAAACTGCTTAATTCAAGGAAAGCTGCTGAAGTCTCCCATGGATTATAAAATCAAGATGGCTGCCGGTTTTCACAGAAAATAGCAAATTACAGCAAAAATACTCCACAAAACTGAGATCTGAAAAGCTCCACAGAAGCATCACAGCAAGACTGACACAGTGGACCCCTTCAAGAAAGAAAACAATCAAAATTCAGCAAAACGAAGGTAAATTTCAGAATCCAATATGGCCGCCGCTAATGCAGGCCCTGGAGCTCCCATCTAGCCCCTGTATATCCCCCCTGCCATCCCCTAGAGCCCTGGGAAGCCCCCTCACATCTCCCCCACCTCTGCCCTGCTCCACCGTCTGAGCGGTGTGTAGAACGGGCAGGCAGCGGCAAGCTACGAGATTCAGCAGCGGCAAAGCTGACCTCTGAACTTCCCGGCCGTACGCGTACGTTTTTACGCATTGCCATAGACTTCCATAGCGGTACGCGTACATCTGTTTGACGCCATACGGCTTGCCCATAGCGGCCGTTTTTACGCATTGCCATAGACTTCCATAGCGGTACGCGTACACCTGTTTGACGCTATACGGATTATCCAAAGCGGCCTTTTTTACGCATTCCCATAGACTGCCATAGTTTTTGCGTACATCTCTTTGACGCCATACGGATTACTTCTATAGGCCAACGTGTAATTTTTTGACGCATTCCCCCTATCACTTTACATAGAGGAAAGTGTATTTCTGTTAACATATCTCTGATTGAACATATCAAAGACTAAAGAATCAACGAAAATGGCAGAACATGCAGAATACACGGAAAGAGAATGGCAAACACAGAGACAAAGAACAGGAAAAAGGTACAACTCCCCAGCATTAAGGAAATTATCGCCACTATATGTGGGAGAAAAACAAAGCCCCAGACATCAACATGATCAATCCGAACAGGGAAACTATTCCTACCATACACCTTCTCCTCAGCTTTTAAGGAACAGATATGCTCCACTTACTCCCTATACTAGAGGTCACCAAGCACAATATTCCGAGGACAGCGATGAGGAAGAATTTCAACAGCAAAGGAAGATGAAAAAATCCCGTGAGAGAAGCCCTTTAAAACCAGGACTTACCACACTTCCTGAAGCAAAAGAGGATACTCAGAATACTCACATAACCCAAGATCTAATCAAAACTCCACCAAACGCAACTACTGCTCTTACCAATCCCACCTCTGACCTCTTAACAACAATTGAACCAACAGACGAACCTATGTCACAAAAAATTTTCATAAACTATTTTACAAACTTTATGACGCAATTTAGAACAGCGATACAGAAAGATATAGGAGAAGTGAGAAGTGGCATGCATGCTTTAATAGGTCATGTGGCACAGATAGCAGAAAAGACAGATGCCAGAATAGAGACATTGGAGAAAAAAATGGAGGAAATGTATATTGCTCACAACAACCTGGTAGATTCCCATAAAGAAGTACTAGAACAGAACAAAGAACTATCAGCTCAAAATAAGTGGATGAAGGAAAAGATAATCGATAGCGAAGACAGAAACAGACGGAATAATATAAAATTAAGAGGAGTGCCGGAATCTGTTGGTAAAGATGACTTGAAAGACTACGTTAAAGACGTTCTCAAAACCACTTATCCTGAATTGAAAGAAAATGAGCTGATCATCGACAGGGCTCACCGTCTGCCCAAACCTCCACATATTTCCAGACAACTGCCACGGGACGTGATCACACGAATCCATTTCTTCCACGCAAAAGAAAAACTCCTCTCAGCTACAAGAGGAGGGAAAAAGCTTCCTCAACCCTATCAAGACCTGGTACTATACCAGAACCTTTCACAAGCAACACTTCAGGCAAGAAGGACATTTGCTCAGATAACAGCAACTCTGAGATATAGAAAAATTGAATACTCATGGGGATTCCCTATAAAGCTTTTAATAATTGACAATGGAGTAACCTACGTTGCTAAAACCCCCAAGGAAGCTTCAGACATCTTGGCTGGATGGGAAATACCCATTCTAGCCCCTAAAGACCGCAGGGACAGACCAATACACCAGGACAAGCTAAGGTACCAAGTATCACTGTCCAAACAGCTTTCTTCCCCAAGACGACCTGATAAGACTGATTCTCCACAGAACATGGATACTTCCAAACCATCCGATCAGCAGGAGGGAAATAACCAAGCTGGGGCTTCCTCTGACATTTGAAAGAAATGGGCATTTAGCCACTAACATCCCAGAACATAGTTTAGGGGCCATTACCTCTTCAACTATAGTCATTTTTCTTTCGATTGCAAACGTAACCAGTTTTTCAATGGTGTAATGGTTTAACATAGAAAACTTACCGTTGGCTCTCGATTCTAATCTATCACTCCGATTTGCAAACGGATTTCACTGAAGCTGTAACTTTCATCCCAGAACATAGTTTAGGGGCCATTACCTCTTCAACTATAGTCATTTTTCTTTCGATTGCAAACGTAACCAGTTTTTCAATGGTGTAATGGTTTAACATAGAAAACTTACCGTTGGCTCTCGATTCTAATCTATCACTCCGATTTGCAAACGGATTTCACTGAAGCTGTAACTTTCATCCCAGAACATAGTTTAGGGGCCATTACCTCTTCAACTATAGTCATTTTTCTTTCGATTGCAAACGTAACCAGTTTTTCAATGGTGTAATGGTTTAACATAGAAAACTTACCGTTGGCTCTCGATTCTAATCTATCACTCCGATTTGCAAACGGATTTCACTGAAGCTGTAACTTTCATCCCAGAACATAGTTTAGGGGCCATTACCTCTTCAACTATAGTCATTTTTCTTTCGATTGCAAACGTAACCAGTTTTTCAATGGTGTAATGGTTTAACATAGAAAACTTACCGTTGGCTCTCGATTCTAATCTATCACTCCGATTTGCAAACGGATTTCACTGAAGCTGTAACTTTCATCCCAGAACATAGTTTAGGGGCCATTACCTCTTCAACTATAGTCATTTTTCTTTCGATTGCAAACGTAACCAGTTTTTCAATGGTGTAATGGTTTAACATAGAAAACTTACCGTTGGCTCTCGATTCTAATCTATCACTCCGATTTGCAAACGGATTTCACTGAAGCTGTAACTTTCATCCCAGAACATAGTTTAGGGGCCATTACCTCTTCAACTTTAGTCATTTTTCTTTCGATTGCAAACGTAACCAGTTTTTCAATGGTGTAGTGGTTTAACATAGAAAACTTACCGTTGGCTCTCGATTCTAATCTATCACTCCGATTTGCAAACGGATTTCACTGAAGCTGTAACTTTCATCCCAGAACATAGTTTAGGGGCCATTAACTCTTCAACTATAGTCATTTTTCTTTCGATTGCAAACGTAACCAGTTTTTCAATGGTGTAATGGTTTAACATAGAAAACTTACCGTTGGCTCTCGATTCTAATCTATCACTCCGATTTGCAAACGGATTTCACTGAAGCTGTAACTTTCATCCCAGAACATAGTTTAGGGGCCATTACCTCTTCAACTATAGTCATTTTTCTTTCGATTGCAAACGTAACCAGTTTTTCAATGGTGTAATGGTTTAACATAGAAAACTTACCGTTGGCTCTCGATTCTAATCTATCACTCCGATTTGCAAACGGATTTCACTGAAGCTGTAACTTTCATCCCAGAACATAGTTTAGGGGCCATTACCTCTTCAACTATAGTCATTTTTCTTTCGATTGCAAACGTAACCAGTTTTTCAATGGTGTAATGGTTTAACATAGAAAACTTACCGTTGGCTCTCGATTCTAATCTATCACTCCGATTTGCAAACGGATTTCACTGAAGCTGTAACTTTCATCCCAGAACATAGTTTAGGGGCCATTACCTCTTCAACTATAGTCATTTTTCTTTCGATTGCAAACGTAACCAGTTTTTCAATGGTGTAATGGTTTAACATAGAAAACTTACCGTTGGTTCTCGATTCTAATCTATCACTCCGATTTGCAAACGGATTTCACTGAAGCTGTAACTTTCATCCCAGAACATAGTTTAGGGGCCATTACCTCTTCAACTATAGTCATTTTTCTTTCGATTGCAAACGTAACCAGTTTTTCAATGGTGTAATGGTTTAACATAGAAAACTTACCGTTGGCTCTCGATTCTAATCTATCACTCCGATTTGCAAACGGATTTCACTGAAGCTGTAACTTTCATCCCAGAACATAGTTTAGGGGCCATTACCTCTTCAACTATAGTCATTTTTCTTTCGATTGCAAACGTAACCAGTTTTTCAATGGTGTAATGGTTTAACATAGAAAACTTACCGTTGGCTCTCGATTCTAATCTATCACTCCGATTTGCAAACGGATTTCACTGAAGCTGTAACTTTCATCCCAGAACATAGTTTAGGGGCCATTACCTCTTCAACTATAGTCATTTTTCTTTCGATTGCAAACGTAACCAGTTTTTCAATGGTGTAATGGTTTAACATAGAAAACTTACCGTTGGCTCTCGATTCTAATCTATCACTCCGATTTGCAAACGGATTTCACTGAAGCTGTAACTTTCATCCCAGAACATAGTTTAGGGGCCATTACCTCTTCAACTATAGTCTTTTTTCTTTCGATTGCAAACGTAACCAGTTTTTCAATGGTGTAATGGTTTAACATAGAAAACTTACCGTTGGCTCTCGATTCTAATCTATCACTCCGATTTGCAAACGGATTTCACTGAAGCTGTAACTTTCATCCCAGAACATAGTTTAGGGGCCATTACCTCTTCAACTATAGTCATTTTTCTTTCGATTGCAAACGTAACCAGTTTTTCAATGGTGTAATGGTTTAACATAGAAAACTTACCGTTGGCTCTCGATTCTAATCTATCACTCCGATTTGCAAACGGATTTCACTGAAGCTGTAACTTTCATCCCAGAACATAGTTTAGGGGCCATTACCTCTTCAACTATAGTCATTTTTCTTTCGATTGCAAACGTAACCAGTTTTTCAATGGTGTAATGGTTTAACATAGAAAACTTACCGTTGGCTCTCGATTCTAATCTATCACTCCGATTTGCAAACGGATTTCACTGAAGCTGTAACTTTCATCCCAGAACATAGTTTAGGGGCCATTACCTCTTCAACTATAGTCTTTTTTCTTTCGATTGCAAACGTAACCAGTTTTTCAATGGTGTAATGGTTTAACATAGAAAACTTACCGTTGGCTCTCGATTCTAATCTATCACTCCGATTTGCAAACGGATTTCACTGAAGCTGTAACTTTCATCCCAGAACATAGTTTAGGGGCCATTACCTCTTCAACTATAGTCATTTTTCTTTCGATTGCAAACGTAACCAGTTTTTCAATGGTGTAATGGTTTAACATAGAAAACTTACCGTTGGCTCTCGATTCTAATCTATCACTCCGATTTGCAAACGGATTTCACTGAAGCTGTAACTTTCATCCCAGAACATAGTTTAGGGGCCATTACCTCTTCAACTATAGTCATTTTTCTTTCGATTGCAAACGTAACCAGTTTTTCAATGGTGTTACCGTTGGCTCTCGATTCTAATCTATCACTCCGATTTGCAAACGGATTTCACTGAAGCTGTAACTTTCATCCCAGAACATAGTTTAGGGGCCATTACCTCTTCAACTATAGTCATTTTTCTTTCGATTGCAAACGTAACCAGTTTTTCAATGGTGTAATGGTTTAACATAGAAAACTTACCGTTGGCTCTCGATTCTAATCTATCACTCCGATTTGCAAACGGATTTCACTGAAGCTGTAACTTTCATCCCAGAACATAGTTTAGGGGCTACCTCTTCAACTATAGTCATTTTTCTTTCGATTGCAAACGTAACCAGGTTTTCAATGGTGTAATGGTTTAACATAGAAAACTTACCGTTGGCTCTCGATTCTAATCTATCACTCCGATTTGCAAACGGATTTCACTGAAGCTGTAACTTTCATCCCAGAACATAGTTTAGGGGCCATTACCTCTTCAACTATAGTCATTTTTCTTTCGATTGCAAACGTAACCAGTTTTTCAATGGTGTAATGGTTTAACATAGAAAACTTACCGTTGGCTCGCGATTCTAATCTATCACTCCGGTTTGCAAACGGATTTCACTGAAGCTGTAACTTTCATCCCAGAACATAGTTTAGGGGCCATTACCTCTTCAACTATAGTCATTTTTCTTTCGATTGCAAACGTAACCAGTTTTTCAATGGTGTAATGGTTTAACATAGAAAACTTACCGTTGGCTCTCGATTCTAATCTATCACTCCGATTTGCAAACGGATTTCACTGAAGCTGTAACTTTCATCCCAGAACATAGTTTAGGGGCCATTACCTCTTCAACTATAGTCATTTTTCTTTCGATTGCAAACGTAACCAGTTTTTCAATGGTGTAATGGTTTAACATAGAAAACTTACCGTTGGCTCTCGATTCTAATCTATCACTCCGATTTGCAAACGGATTTCACTGAAGCTGTAACTTTCATCCCAGAACATAGTTTAGGGGCCATTACCTCTTCAACTATAGTCATTTTTCTTTCGATTGCAAACGTAACCAGTTTTTCAATGGTGTAATGGTTTAACATAGAAAACTTACCGTTGGCTCTCGATTCTAATCTATCACTCCGATTTGCAAACGGATTTCACTGAAGCTGTAACTTTCATCCCAGAACATAGTTTAGGGGCCATTACCTCTTCAACTATAGTCATTTTTCTTTCGATTGCAAACGTAACCAGTTTTTCAATGGTGTAATGGTTTAACATACAAAACTTACCGTTGGCTCTCGATTCTAATCTATCACTCCGATTTGCAAACGGATTTCACTGAAGCTGTAACTTTCATCCCAGAACATAGTTTAGGGGCCATTACCTCTTCAACTATAGTCTTTTTTCTTTCGATTGCAAACGTAACCAGTTTTTCAATGGTGTAATGGTTTAACATAGAAAACTTACCGTTGGCTCTCGATTCTAATCTATCACTCCGATTTGCAAACGGATTTCACTGAAGCTGTAACTTTCATCCCAGAACATAGTTTAGGGGCCATTACCTCTTCAACTATAGTCATTTTTCTTTCGATTGCAAACGTAACCAGTTTTTCAATGGTGTAATGGTTTAACATAGAAAACTTACCGTTGGCTCTCGATTCTAATCTATCACTCCGATTTGCAAACGGATTTCACTGAAGCTGTAACTTTCATCCCAGAACATAGTTTAGGGGCCATTACCTCTTCAACTATAGTCATTTTTCTTTCGATTGCAAACGTAACCAGTTTTTCAATGGTGTTACCGTTGGCTCTCGATTCTAATCTATCACTCCGATTTGCAAACGGATTTCACTGAAGCTGTAACTTTCATCCCAGAACATAGTTTAGGGGCCATTACCTCTTCAACTATAGTCATTTTTCTTTCGATTGCAAACGTAACCAGTTTTTCAATGGTGTAATGGTTTAACATAGAAAACTTACCGTTGGCTCTCGATTCTAATCTATCACTCCGATTTGCAAACGGATTTCACTGAAGCTGTAACTTTCATCCCAGAACATAGTTTAGGGGCTACCTCTTCAACTATAGTCATTTTTCTTTCGATTGCAAACGTAACCAGGTTTTCAATGGTGTAATGGTTTAACATAGAAAACTTACCGTTGGCTCTCAATTCTAATCTATCACTCCGATTTGCAAACGGATTTCACTGAAGCTGTAACTTTCATCCCAGAACATAGTTTAGGGGCCATTACCTCTTCAACTATAGTCATTTTTCTTTCGATTGCAAACGTAACCAGTTTTTCAATGGTGTAATGGTTTAACATAGAAAACTTACCGTTGGCTCTCGGTTCTAATCTATCACTCCGATTTGCAAACGGATTTCACTGAAGCTGTAACTTTCATCCCAGAACATAGTTTAGGGGCCATTACCTCTTCAACTATAGTCATTTTTCTTTCGATTGCAAACTTAACAAGTTTTTCAATGGTGTAATGGTTTAACATAGAAAACTTACCGTTGGCTCTCGATTCTAATCTATCACTCCGATTTGCAAACGGATTTCACTGAAGCTGTAACTTTCATCCCAGAACATAGTTTAGGGGCCATTACCTCTTCAACTATAGTCATTTTTCTTTCAATTGCAAACGTAACCAGTTTTTCAATGGTGTAATGGTTTAACATAGAAAAATTACCGTTGGCTCTAGATTCTAATCTATCACTCCGATTTGCAAACGGATTTCACTGAAGCTGTAACTTTCATCCCAGAACATAGTTTAGGGGCCATTACTTCTTCAACTATAGTCATTTTTCTTTCAATTGCAAACGTAACCAGTTTTTCAATGGTGTAATGGTTTAACATAGAAAACTTACCGTTGGCTCTCGATTCTAATCTATCACTCCGATTTGCAAACGGATTTCACTGAAGCTGTAACTTTCATCCCAGAACATAGTTTAGGGGCCATTACCTCTTCAACTATAGTCATTTTTCTTTCGATTGCAAACGTAACCAGTTTTTCAATGGTGTAATGGTTTAACATAGAAAACTTACCGTTGGCTCTCGATTCTAATCTATCACTCCGATTTGCAAACGGATTTCACTGAAGCTGTAACTTTCATCCCAGAACATAGTTTAGGGGCCATTACCTCTTCAACTATAGTCATTTTTCTTTCGATTGCAAACGTAACCAGTTTTTCAATGGTGTAATGGTTTAACATAGAAAACTTACCGTTGGCTCTCGATTCTAATCTATCACTCCGATTTGCAAACGGATTTCACTGAAGCTGTAACTTTCATCCCAGAACATAGTTTAGGGGCCATTACCTCTTCAACTATAGTCATTTTTCTTTCGATTGCAAACGTAACCAGTTTTTCAATGGTGTAATGGTTTAACATAGAAAACTTGCCGTTGGCTCTCGATTCTAATCTATCACTCCGATTTGCAAACGGATTTCACTGAAGCTGTAACTTTCATCCCAGAACATAGTTTAGGGGCCATTACCTCTTCAACTATAGTCATTTTTCTTTGGATTGCAAACGTAACCAGTTTTTCAATGGTGTAATGGTTTAACATAGAAAACTTACCTTTGGCTCTCGATTCTAATCTATCACTCCGATTTGCAAACGGATTTCACTGAAGCTGTAACTTTCATCCCAGAACATAGTTTAGGGGCCATTACCTCTTCAACTATAGTCATTTTTCTTTCGATTGCAAACGTAACCAGTTTTTCAATGGTTGATCCAGGGATGTTGATCCAGGGATTTTATCTGATTGCCATCTGGAGTCGGGAAGGAATTTTCCCCTTTAGGGGCTAATTGGACCATGCCTTGTAAGGGTTTTTTCGCCTTCCTCTGGATCAACAGGGATATGGGAGGGAGCAGGCTGGTGTTGTACTTTATACTGGTTGAACTCGATGGACGTATGTCTTTTTTCAACCAAAATAACTATGTAACTATGTAACTATGTAATGGTTTAACATAGAAAACTTACCGTTGGCTCTCGATTCTAATCTATCACTCCGATTTGCAAACGGATTTCACTGAAGCTGTAACTTTCATCCCAGAACATAGTTTAGGGGCCATTACCTCTTCAACTATAGTCATTTTTCTTTCGATTGCAAACGTAACCAGTTTTTCAATGGTGTAATGGTTTAACATAGAAAACTTACCGTTGGCTCTCGATTCTAATCTATCACTCCGATTTGCAAACGGATTTCACTGAAGCTGTAACTTTCATCCCAGAACATAGTTTAGGGGCCATTACCTCTTCAACTATAGTCATTTTTCTTTCGATTGCAAACGTAACCAGTTTTTCAATGGTGTAATGGTTTAACATAGAAAACTTACCGTTGGCTCTCGATTCTAATCTATCACTCCGATTTGCAAACGGATTTCACTGAAGCTGTAACTTTCATCCCAGAACATAGTTTAGGGGCCATTACCTCTTCAACTATAGTCATTTTTCTTTCGATTGCAAACGTAACCAGTTTTTCAATGGTGTAATGGTTTAACATAGAAAACTTACCGTTGGCTCTCGGTTCTAATCTATCACTCCGATTTGCAAACGGATTTCACTGAAGCTGTAACTTTCATCCCAGAACATAGTTTAGGGGCCATTACCTCTTCAACTATAGTCATTTTTCTTTCGATTGCAAACGTAACCAGTTTTTCAATGGTGTAATGGTTTAACATAGAAAACTTGCCGTTGGCTCTCGATTCTAATCTATCACTCCGATTTGCAAACGGATTTCACTGAAGCTGTAACTTTCATCCCAGAACATAGTTTAGGGGCCATTACCTCTTCAACTATAGTCATTTTTCTTTGGATTGCAAACGTAACCAGTTTTTCAATGGTGTAATGGTTTAACATAGAAAACTTACCGTTGGCTCTAGATTCTAATCTATCACTCCGATTTGCAAACGGATTTCACTGAAGCTGTAACTTTCATCCCAGAACATAGTTTAGGGGCCATTACTTCTTCAACTATAGTCATTTTTCTTTCAATTGCAAACGTAACCAGTTTTTCAATGGTGTAATGGTTTAACATAGAAAACTTACCGTTGGCTCTCGATTCTAATCTATCACTCCGATTTGCAAACGGATTTCACTGAAGCTGTAACTTTCATCCCAGAACATAGTTTAGGGGCCATTACCTCTTCAACTATAGTCATTTTTCTTTCGATTGCAAACGTAACCAGTTTTTCAATGGTGTAATGGTTTAACATAGAAAACTTACCGTTGGCTCTCGATTCTAATCTATCACTCCGATTTGCAAACGGATTTCACTGAAGCTGTAACTTTCATCCCAGAACATAGTTTAGGGGCCATTACCTCTTCAACTATAGTCATTTTTCTTTCGATTGCAAACGTAACCAGTTTTTCAATGGTGTAATGGTTTAACATAGAAAACTTACCGTTGGCTCTCGATTCTAATCTATCACTCCGATTTGCAAACGGATTTCACTGAAGCTGTAACTTTCATCCCAGAACATAGTTTAGGGGCCATTACCTCTTCAACTATAGTCATTTTTCTTTCGATTGCAAACGTAACCAGTTTTTCAATGGTGTAATGGTTTAACATAGAAAACTTGCCGTTGGCTCTCGATTCTAATCTATCACTCCGATTTGCAAACGGATTTCACTGAAGCTGTAACTTTCATCCCAGAACATAGTTTAGGGGCCATTACCTCTTCAACTATAGTCATTTTTCTTTGGATTGCAAACGTAACCAGTTTTTCAATGGTGTAATGGTTTAACATAGAAAACTTACCTTTGGCTCTCGATTCTAATCTATCACTCCGATTTGCAAACGGATTTCACTGAAGCTGTAACTTTCATCCCAGAACATAGTTTAGGGGCCATTACCTCTTCAACTATAGTCATTTTTCTTTCGATTGCAAACGTAACCAGTTTTTCAATGCTTGATCCAGGGATGTTGATCCAGGGATTTTATCTGATTGCCATCTGGAGTCGGGAAGGAATTTTCCCCTTTAGGGGCTAATTGGACCATGCCTTGTAAGGGTTTTTTCGCCTTCCTCTGGATCAACAGGGATATGGGAGGGAGCAGGCTGGTGTTGTACTTTATACTGGTTGAACTCGATGGACGTATGTCTTTTTTCAACCAAAATAACTATGTAACTATGTAACTATGTAATGGTTTAACATAGAAAACTTACCGTTGGCTCTCGATTCTAATCTATCACTCCGATTTGCAAACGGATTTCACTGAAGCTGTAACTTTCATCCCAGAACATAGTTTAGGGGCCATTACCTCTTCAACTATAGTCATTTTTCTTTCGATTGCAAACGTAACCAGTTTTTCAATGGTGTAATGGTTTAACATAGAAAACTTACCGTTGGCTCTCGATTCTAATCTATCACTCCGATTTGCAAACGGATTTCACTGAAGCTGTAACTTTCATCCCAGAACATAGTTTAGGGGCCATTACCTCTTCAACTATAGTCATTTTTCTTTCGATTGCAAACGTAACCAGTTTTTCAATGGTGTAATGGTTTAACATAGAAAACTTACCGTTGGCTCTCGATTCTAATCTATCACTCCGATTTGCAAACGGATTTCACTGAAGCTGTAACTTTCATCCCAGAACATAGTTTAGGGGCCATTACCTCTTCAACTATAGTCATTTTTCTTTCGATTGCAAACGTAACCAGTTTTTCAATGGTGTAATGGTTTAACATAGAAAACTTACCGTTGGCTCTCGGTTCTAATCTATCACTCCGATTTGCAAACGGATTTCACTGAAGCTGTAACTTTCATCCCAGAACATAGTTTAGGGGCCATTACCTCTTCAACTATAGTCATTTTTCTTTCGATTGCAAACTTAACAAGTTTTTCAATGGTGTAATGGTTTAACATAGAAAACTTACCGTTGGCTCTCGATTCTAATCTATCACTCCGATTTGCAAACGGATTTCACTGAAGCTGTAACTTTCATCCCAGAACATAGTTTAGGGGCCATTACCTCTTCAACTATAGTCATTTTTCTTTCGATTGCAAACGTAACCAGTTTTTCAATAATGGTTTAACATACAAAACTTACCGCTGGCTCTAGATTCTAATCTATCACTCCGATTTGCAAACGGATTTCACTGAAGCTGTAACTTTCATCCCAGAACATAGTTTAGGGGCCATTACTTCTTCAACTATAGTCATTTTTCTTTCAATTGCAAACGTAACCAGTTTTTCAATGGTGTAATGGTTTAACATAGAAAACTTACCGTTGGCTCTAGATTCTAATCTATCACTCCGATTTGCAAACGGATTTCACTGAAGCTGTAACTTTCATCCCAGAACATAGTTTAGGGGCCATTACCTCTTCAACTATAGTCATTTTTCTTTCAATTGCAAACGTAACCAGTTTTTCAATGGTGTAATGGTTTAACATAGAAAACTTACCGTTGGCTCTAGATTCTAATCTATCACTCCGATTTGCAAACGGATTTCACTGAAGCTGTAACTTTCATCCCAGAACATAGTTTAGGGGCCATTACTTCTTCAACTATAGTCATTTTTCTTTCAATTGCAAACGTAACCAGTTTTTCAATGGTGTAATGGTTTAACATAGAAAACTTACCGTTGGCTCTCGATTCTAATCTATCACTCCGATTTGCAAACGGATTTCACTGAAGCTGTAACTTTCATCCCAGAACATAGTTTAGGGGCCCTTACCTCTTCAACTATAGTCATTTTTCTTTCGATTGCAAACGTAACCAGTTTTTCAATGGTGTAATGGTTTAACATAGAAAACTTACCGTTGGCTCTCGATTCTAATCTATCACTCCGATTTGCAAACGGATTTCACTGAAGCTGTAACTTTCATCCCAGAACATAGTTTAGGGGCCATTACCTCTTCAACTATAGTCATTTTTCTTTCGATTGCAAACGTAACCAGTTTTTCAATGGTGTAATGGTTTAACATAGAAAACTTACTGTTGGCTCTCGATTCTAATCTATCACTCCGATTTGCAAACGGATTTCACTGAAGCTGTAACTTTCATCCCAGAACATAGTTTAGGGGCCATTACCTCTTCAACTATAGTCATTTTTCTTTCGATTGCAAACGTAACCAGTTTTTCAATGGTGTAATGGTTTAACATAGAAAACTTGCCGTTGGCTCTCGATTCTAATCTATCACTCCGATTTGCAAACGGATTTCACTGAAGCTGTAACTTTCATCCCAGAACATAGTTTAGGGGCCATTACCTCTTCAACTATAGTCATTTTTCTTTGGATTGCAAACGTAACCAGTTTTTCAATGGTGTAATGGTTTAACATAGAAAACTTACCTTTGGCTCTCGATTCTAATCTATCACTCCGATTTGCAAACGGATTTCACTGAAGCTGTAACTTTCATCCCAGAACATAGTTTAGGGGCCATTACCTCTTCAACTATAGTCATTTTTCTTTCGATTGCAAACGTAACCAGTTTTTCAATGGTTGATCCAGGGATGTTGATCCAGGGATTTTATCTGATTGCCATCTGGAGTCGGGAAGGAATTTTCCCCTTTAGGGGCTAATTGGACCATGCCTTGTAAGGGTTTTTTCGCCTTCCTCTGGATCAACAGGGATATGGGAGGGAGCAGGCTGGTGTTGTACTTTATACTGGTTGAACTCGATGGACGTATGTCTTTTTTCAACCAAAATAACTATGTAACTATGTAACTATGTAATGGTTTAACATAGAAAACTTACCGTTGGCTCTCGATTCTAATCTATCACTCCGATTTGCAAACGGATTTCACTGAAGCTGTAACTTTCATCCCAGAACATAGTTTAGGGGCCATTACCTCTTCAACTATAGTCATTTTTCTTTCGATTGCAAACGTAACCAGTTTTTCAATGGTGTAATGGTTTAACATAGAAAACTTACCGTTGGCTCTCGATTCTAATCTATCACTCCGATTTGCAAACGGATTTCACTGAAGCTGTAACTTTCATCCCAGAACATAGTTTAGGGGCCATTACCTCTTCAACTATAGTCATTTTTCTTTCGATTGCAAACGTAACCAGTTTTTCAATGGTGTAATGGTTTAACATAGAAAACTTACCGTTGGCTCTCGATTCTAATCTATCACTCCGATTTGCAAACGGATTTCACTGAAGCTGTAACTTTCATCCCAGAACATAGTTTAGGGGCCATTACCTCTTCAACTATAGTCATTTTTCTTTCGATTGCAAACGTAACCAGTTTTTCAATGGTGTAATGGTTTAACATAGAAAACTTACCGTTGGCTCTCGGTTCTAATCTATCACTCCGATTTGCAAACGGATTTCACTGAAGCTGTAACTTTCATCCCAGAACATAGTTTAGGGGCCATTACCTCTTCAACTATAGTCATTTTTCTTTCGATTGCAAACGTAACCAGTTTTTCAATGGTGTAATGGTTTAACATAGAAAACTTGCCGTTGGCTCTCGATTCTAATCTATCACTCCGATTTGCAAACGGATTTCACTGAAGCTGTAACTTTCATCCCAGAACATAGTTTAGGGGCCATTACCTCTTCAACTATAGTCATTTTTCTTTGGATTGCAAACGTAACCAGTTTTTCAATGGTGTAATGGTTTAACATAGAAAACTTACCGTTGGCTCTAGATTCTAATCTATCACTCCGATTTGCAAACGGATTTCACTGAAGCTGTAACTTTCATCCCAGAACATAGTTTAGGGGCCATTACTTCTTCAACTATAGTCATTTTTCTTTCAATTGCAAACGTAACCAGTTTTTCAATGGTGTAATGGTTTAACATAGAAAACTTACCGTTGGCTCTCGATTCTAATCTATCACTCCGATTTGCAAACGGATTTCACTGAAGCTGTAACTTTCATCCCAGAACATAGTTTAGGGGCCATTACCTCTTCAACTATAGTCATTTTTCTTTCGATTGCAAACGTAACCAGTTTTTCAATGGTGTAATGGTTTAACATAGAAAACTTACCGTTGGCTCTCGATTCTAATCTATCACTCCGATTTGCAAACGGATTTCACTGAAGCTGTAACTTTCATCCCAGAACATAGTTTAGGGGCCATTACCTCTTCAACTATAGTCATTTTTCTTTCGATTGCAAACGTAACCAGTTTTTCAATGGTGTAATGGTTTAACATAGAAAACTTACCGTTGGCTCTCGATTCTAATCTATCACTCCGATTTGCAAACGGATTTCACTGAAGCTGTAACTTTCATCCCAGAACATAGTTTAGGGGCCATTACCTCTTCAACTATAGTCATTTTTCTTTCGATTGCAAACGTAACCAGTTTTTCAATGGTGTAATGGTTTAACATAGAAAACTTGCCGTTGGCTCTCGATTCTAATCTATTACTCCGATTTGCAAACGGATTTCACTGAAGCTGTAACTTTCATCCCAGAACATAGTTTAGGGGCCATTACCTCTTCAACTATAGTCATTTTTCTTTGGATTGCAAACGTAACCAGTTTTTCAATGGTGTAATGGTTTAACATAGAAAACTTACCTTTGGCTCTCGATTCTAATCTATCACTCCGATTTGCAAACGGATTTCACTGAAGCTGTAACTTTCATCCCAGAACATAGTTTAGGGGCCATTACCTCTTCAACTATAGTCATTTTTCTTTCGATTGCAAACGTAACCAGTTTTTCAATGCTTGATCCAGGGATGTTGATCCAGGGATTTTATCTGATTGCCATCTGGAGTCGGGAAGGAATTTTCCCCTTTAGGGGCTAATTGGACCATGCCTTGTAAGGTTTTTTTCGCCTTCCTCTGGATCAACAGGGATATGGGAGGGAGCAGGCTGGTGTTGTACTTTATACTGGTTGAACTCGATGGACGTATGTCTTTTTTCAACCAAAATAACTATGTAACTATGTAACTATGTAATGGTTTAACATAGAAAACTTACCGTTGGCTCTCGATTCTAATCTATCACTCCGATTTGCAAACGGATTTCACTGAAGCTGTAACTTTCATCCCAGAACATAGTTTAGGGGCCATTACCTCTTCAACTATAGTCATTTTTCTTTCGATTGCAAACGTAACCAGTTTTTCAATGGTGTAATGGTTTAACATAGAAAACTTACCGTTGGCTCTCGATTCTAATCTATCACTCCGATTTGCAAACGGATTTCACTGAAGCTGTAACTTTCATCCCAGAACATAGTTTAGGGGCCATTACCTCTTCAACTATAGTCATTTTTCTTTCGATTGCAAACGTAACCAGTTTTTCAATGGTGTAATGGTTTAACATAGAAAACTTACCGTTGGCTCTCGATTCTAATCTATCACTCCGATTTGCAAACGGATTTCACTGAAGCTGTAACTTTCATCCCAGAACATAGTTTAGGGGCCATTACCTCTTCAACTATAGTCATTTTTCTTTCGATTGCAAACGTAACCAGTTTTTCAATGGTGTAATGGTTTAACATAGAAAACTTACCGTTGGCTCTCGGTTCTAATCTATCACTCCGATTTGCAAACGGATTTCACTGAAGCTGTAACTTTCATCCCAGAACATAGTTTAGGGGCCATTACCTCTTCAACTATAGTCATTTTTCTTTCGATTGCAAACTTAACAAGTTTTTCAATGGTGTAATGGTTTAACATAGAAAACTTACCGTTGGCTCTCGATTCTAATCTATCACTCCGATTTGCAAACGGATTTCACTGAAGCTGTAACTTTCATCCCAGAACATAGTTTAGGGGCCATTACCTCTTCAACTATAGTCATTTTTCTTTCGATTGCAAACGTAACCAGTTTTTCAATAATGGTTTAACATACAAAACTTACCGCTGGCTCTAGATTCTAATCTATCACTCCGATTTGCAAACGGATTTCACTGAAGCTGTAACTTTCATCCCAGAACATAGTTTAGGGGCCATTACTTCTTCAACTATAGTCATTTTTCTTTCAATTGCAAACGTAACCAGTTTTTCAATGGTGTAATGGTTTAACATAGAAAACTTACCGTTGGCTCTAGATTCTAATCTATCACTCCGATTTGCAAACGGATTTCACTGAAGCTGTAACTTTCATCCCAGAACATAGTTTAGGGGCCATTACTTCTTCAACTATAGTCATTTTTCTTTCAATTGCAAACGTAACCAGTTTTTCAATGGTGTAATGGTTTAACATAGAAAACTTACCGTTGGCTCTAGATTCTAATCTATCACTCCGATTTGCAAACGGATTTCACTGAAGCTGTAACTTTCATCCCAGAACATAGTTTAGGGGCCATTACTTCTTCAACTATAGTCATTTTTCTTTCAATTGCAAACGTAACCAGTTTTTCAATGGTGTAATGGGTTAACATAGAAAACTTACCGTTGGCTCTAGATTCTAATCTATCACTCCGATTTGCAAACGGATTTCACTGAAGCTGTAACTTTCATCCCAGAACATAGTTTAGGGGCCATTACTTCTTCAAATATAGTCATTTTTCTTTCAATTGCAAACGTAACCAGTTTTTCAATGGTGTAATGGTTTAACATAGAAAACTTACCGTTGGCTCTCGATTCTAATCTATCACTCCGATTTGCAAACGGATTTCACTGAAGCTGTAACTTTCATCCCAGAACATAGTTTAGGGGCCATTACCTCTTCAACTATAGTCATTTTTCTTTCGATTGCAAACGTAACCAGTTTTTCAATGGTGTAATGGTTTAACATAGAAAACTTACCGTTGGCTCTCAATTCTAATCTATCACTCCGATTTGCAAACGGATTTCACTGAAGCTGTAACTTTCATCCCAGAACATAGTTTAGGGGCCATTACCTCTTCAACTATAGTCATTTTTCTTTCG
The DNA here is from genome assembly GCF_040937935.1 of Hyperolius riggenbachi. Taxonomy (NCBI): domain Eukaryota; kingdom Metazoa; phylum Chordata; class Amphibia; order Anura; family Hyperoliidae; genus Hyperolius; species Hyperolius riggenbachi. Next base: position 181,004 of record NW_027152372.1, read on the forward strand.
ATTGCAAACGTAACCAGTTTTTCAATGGTGTAATGGTTTAACATAGAAAACTTACCGTTGGCTCTCGATTCTAATCTATCACTCCGATTTGCAAACGGATTTCACTGAAGCTGTAACTTTCATCCCAGAACATAGTTTAGGGGCCATTACCTCTTCAACTATAGTCATTTTTCTTTGGATTGCAAACGTAACCAGTTTTTCAATGGTGTAATGGTTTAACATAGAAAACTTACCTTTGGCTCTCGATTCTAATCTATCACTCCGATTTGCAAACGGATTTCACTGAAGCTGTAACTTTCATCCCAGAACATAGTTTAGGGGCCATTACCTCTTCAACTATAGTCATTTTTCTTTCGATTGCAAACGTAACCAGTTTTTCAATGGTTGATCCAGGGATGTTGATCCAGGGATTTTATCTGATTGCCATCTGGAGTCGGGAAGGAATTTTCCCCTTTAGGGGCTAATTGGACCATGCCTTGTAAGGGTTTTTTCGCCTTCCTCTGGATCAACAGGGATATGGGAGGGAGCAGGCTGGTGTTGTACTTTATACTGGTTGAACTCGATGGACGTATGTCTTTTTTCAACCAAAATAACTATGTAACTATGTAACTATGTAATGGTTTAACATAGAAAACTTACCGTTGGCTCTCGATTCTAATCTATCACTCCGATTTGCAAACGGATTTCACTGAAGCTGTAACTTTCATCCCAGAACATAGTTTAGGGGCCATTACCTCTTCAACTATAGTCATTTTTCTTTCGATTGCAAACGTAACCAGTTTTTCAATGGTGTAATGGTTTAACATAGAAAACTTACCGTTGGCTCTCGATTCTAATCTATCACTCCGATTTGCAAACGGATTTCACTGAAGCTGTAACTTTCATCCCAGAACATAGTTTAGGGGCCATTACCTCTTCAACTATAGTCATTTTTCTTTCGATGGCAAACGTAACCAGTTTTTCAATGGTGTAATGGTTTAACATAGAAAACCTACCGTTGGCTCTCGATTCTAATCTATCACTCCGATTTGCAAACGGATTTCACTGAAGCTGTAACTTTCATCCCAGAACATAGTTTAGGGGCCATTACCTCTTCAACTATAGTCATTTTTCTTTGGATTGCAAACGTAACCAGTTTTTCAATGGTGTAATGGTTTAACATAGAAAACTTACCTTTGGCTCTCGATTCTAATCTATCACAACGATTTGCAAACGGATTTCACTGAAGCTGTAACTTTCATCCCAGAACATAGTTTAGGGGCCATTACCTCTTCAACTATAGTCATTTTTCTTTCGATTGCAAACGTAACCAGTTTTTCAATGGTTGATCCAGGGATGTTGATCCAGGGATTTTATCTGATTGCCATCTGGAGTCGGGAAGGAATTTTCCCCTTTAGGGGCTAATTGGACCATGCCTTGTAAGGGTTTTTTCGCCTTCCTCTGGATCAACAGGGATATGGGAGGGAGCAGGCTGGTGTTGTACTTTATACTGGTTGAACTCGATGGACGTATGTCTTTTTTAAACCAAAATAACTATGTAACTATGTAACTATGTAATGGTTTAACATAGAAAACTTACCGTTGGCTCTCGATTCTAATCTATCACTCCGATTTGCAAACGGATTTCACTGAAGCTGTAACTTTCATCCCAGAACATAGTTTAGGGGCCATTACCTCTTCAACTATAGTCATTTTTCTTTCGTTTCAAGGGTGTTTATTAAGAAAAATCACATGACAATACAGGTGAGATCGTATATTCCCCACATGCGGGGAGTTTCAAATAATTGCTTATCACGTGAACTAACCATTGCCAATCAAAAACTTTCAAGTTAAAAAGTAATGAATATATCAAATCTAAATGTTGATTGTAAGATTCTAAATTTTTCGTCTTTATGAACATGGAAAAGGGGAAGAATGGGTGGGGAGAAGGGAGGAAGAGCTGAGGGTGGGGAGGGATGGGGAATATAGGGATGCACCTAGGGTGGAAGTACACATCATGCCATAGGTGACATCCCAGGATAGAAAAGGGTAGAGAAGGGGTAGGGAAAGAGTGAGTTGAGAAAGCATGTTATTCCAACTGTAATCACATTGCCGACATGCCACCCCCCGTGCCCCCAACAGGAAGCAACGCCCCCATTCTGTCAGAGGAAAAGCATATTAGTAAAATTTATAACTCCAACGAGAGTGTATAGGAAATTAGAATGTATGGAGAACATGGAAAAGGCCAAGATTCTCCTGCCAGTCAATCCATGGATCCCACACTTTATAAAAGTTTTCTAGGGTGTCAAAGATCTTAGCCCGTATGTGCTCCGATGCCATGGTGTTGTTGAGTTCCCTGAAGACTGTTTCCACCGATAAGCATTTTTTCCTCCAATTACGTGCTAAATGCCTTTTAGCCTGTGCTGCAGTATATTGAATGAATTTATGTGTGGCATATTTAAGCGCAGCAGGTCTATTTCCAAGCAGTAGGACGGAGGGGTCTAGATCTGTTTGGATTTTGGTGATTAATTTGATCTTAGACCACACACCCTTCCAAAATTGTTGTGCTTTTGGGCAGGCCCACCAAGTGTGCCATAGATCTCCAGTTTGATTGCATTTGCGAAAGCATAGATCCGTGGAGGAAGGATTAAAAAGATTTAGCTTATAAGGAGTAAGATAAACTCTGTGGAGCAGCTTCAGGGATGTCTCGATTGACGAGTAGAACAAGGAGCCTCGCATCAATGAGGTACAGCAGTGGGCCCATCTAGCTTCAGTGAGCTCGAATCCACACTCTCTCTCCCAGTCAAGCTGGGGCTTAAGTTTGCCATCCAGGACCGGGTGAGAGAGCATGGAATATACGTCTGATATGAATCCTCTATCCATGGGTCGATTTTTACACCTGATTTCAAATGGCGAGTATGTTAAAATAGTCTTGTAAGGATCTAAGGTGTTCAGATATTTAAAGATCTCATAAAGCCTGTCCAACTCTGCCTTAGGGATTCCATATTTTTCACAGAATTGTCTCGGTGTGCATATCTTAAAAGCTAATAAGAATTTTCCCACCCTGGTCAGCCCATTTTGGATCCACCATTTATATTGAGCTGGTTTTAGGCCTGGAGGGAAATCAGGGTTAGATATAATACTAGTCATGCAAGAGACCTGTGATTGTAAAGTGTATATGTGTCTGGATTTAGACCATAGACTTAGGGCATATGCTGAGATAGGGGAGGCTTTAGCAATCTTATGTAAGGGAATGGTGCGCGCCCACATGAGTCCTGCCATGGATGAGGGGGCCACCAAAAGAGATTCTATTTCGACCCATAGAGGAGCCACCTCTGTGGGGACATTGACACTTGCTAGCTGGGTGAGTCTCGCTGCTTTATAGTAGTTAAAGAGTAGTGGGGCATTCAGGCCCCCGAGATCCCTGGATCTAGCCAAAGTTATGTACTTGATCCTGGCCTTTCGGTTTCTCCAGATGAAACGTTGAATTAATGTTTGCAAACGTTGTATCGGTCCTTTCGTAATTGAGATAGGTATGGTTCTAAAGAGGTACAACAATCTTGGTAATAATGTCATCCTGACCGCTGCTACTCTTCCCAACATTGAAAGGGGATAGTCAGTCCAGGTCTCCAAGTCCTTGGCTAATTTAGTATACATGGGTGGATAATTAGTAGGATATAAATTTTGTGGATCTACTGTTAATTTAATGCCCAGGTAATTAATGTATTTAGGTTGATAGGTGAGTCCGAAAGAGTTTGCCAAAGCTGTTGCCTGGGCTTGGGGGGTGTGGGACATCATTAATTCGGATTTGTCTAAATTTAATTTAAATCCGGAGAAGGTCGAAAAGTGCTTTATTTCGTCTATAAGTTTTGGGATTGACGTATGAGGAGACGTCAAGGTCAGGAGTATATCGTCGGCGAAGAGTGATAGTTTGTATTCCTTTGATTTGATTTTCACCCCCGAGATCTCAGGTGTTCTCCTTATTTTCTCCGCCAAAGGCTCCATGACCAGTGCAAAGATCCCTGGGGAGAGAGGACATCCCTGCCTTGTACCTCTCTGGATTGGGAATGTGGTTCTCAAAGAGGCAGGCATTTTGAGGGCAGCCGAGGGGGAAGAGTATAGGGCCCTTATCGCGTTTAGGTAGTTTCCCCCAATTCCGTACTGTTGCAATACCGCCAACATGTATGGCCACTTAATAAGGTCAAAGGCCTTTTCCATATCTAAAGATAGGGTGGCCACACATGTTGCCGTTCGTTTACAAAAGTGTTGTAAGTTGACAATTTTCCTGATATTGTCAGGTGCTTGTCTCATTGGGATGAAGCCTACTTGATCCCTATTAATAAGTGCTGGCAAAATTTTGTTGATTCTCTCTGCTAGGATGGAGGTAAAAATTTTGTAGTCCACTCCCAAAAGGGAGATAGGACGATAGTTTTTGGGGAGTAGTGGGTCTCTCTGGGGTTTTGGAATGACGACAATTGCCGAGGATAGGAATTCGGATGGGGGAGTATTGCCTTTCAGAATATGATTATAGAATTTAAGTAAGTGGGGTGAAAGAGTTGTCTCAAATTTTTTGTAATAAAGGGCCGTTAGGCCGTCTGGTCCGGGAGCCTTTGAGCGCTTAGTCTTTTTAATCGCTTGGTGAAGTTCCTCTAGGGAGATGTCTGCATTGAGCATAGTTAATGTGGCGTCAGTTAGTCTTTTTTTAACGGTGTCATCTAAGTACTGTTGTCTTTGTCGGGAGTGGGAGTTTGGGGAGTCATCAGAATATAGATTCTTGTAGTATTCTGAGAAGGTATCATAGATTTTGTCGGGGCTAGATGTAATCTTCCCATTCTTGTCCCTAACTTTAACCACTCTATTGATAGATTGCTGCGCTCTTAGCTTGGATGCTAACCATCTTTTCGGTTTATTGATCTGGTCATATGCTGTAGCTGCTGACCAGCGTAGGGCTTTTTCTACCTCAGAATTGAGTATGACGTCTAGTTGGAGTTGGAGATCCTGTATCTGCTTGAGTAGGTATCTAGAGGGTTGAATCTGATTGGCCAAATGGAGTTTTAAGATTTTATACTCTAAATTGGATAGGACTTCCTTCCTTTCTTTTTTAAATTTGGAGGCGATCTGGATGAAGTTGCCTCTTATGACGGCCTTATGGGCAAGCCACACCATGGCCGGTGAAATCTCATCCGAGGCATTATGGAGGAAGTAGTCATCCAGAGAGGATTCCACTTTCGCAAAGATTTCCGTATTATATAATAATGATTCATTTAATCGCCAGGGTGATTTTTGAGTTGTGAGGGTCAAGGATTGGAATGATGCTAGGACAGGATCGTGGTCTGACCATGGGCACAATAATATCCTGGAGCATATTAAAGAAGGAACTGAGTGAGCAGAAACTAAGATCAGGTCGATTCTTGAGTAAGAATTGTGTGGTGCGGACATGTGCGTGTACCCCTTTTTTTCGCCATTATATTCCCTCCATATGTCCGTGAGTGAATGAAGCTTTAGTAATTTGTCAAAGAATTGGGTAATTCTTTTGGCATCAGAGGGGCGTACAGGGTGTGTTCTATCTCGAGAATTATTAGGGGCCATATTAAAGTCCCCTGCCCAAATGAGGGAATCATAATTTAGCGTTACCAAGAGGTCCGATATCTTAGAGGCTACTAGAAGAGATTTATCTGGGGGGGCATACATGTTGACTATGCACAAAATTTTGTCTTGGTGCCGCCCCAGTAGAATATTATGGGTGCCTTCATCATCTTTGATATGTGTTATTAATTCGAACGGGAAAGAGTTTGCCAACATGGTCATAACTCCTCTCTGTTTTTTGCCATAATTAGAGAGGAATATCCTCTGATATTGGGTGTGAAAGAATTTGGGATGGGACTTATCGGTGAAATGGGTTTCTTGAATGCATATCACATCTGGGTGGAGTCTTACTAGTTCTGTGATTGCCTTTTTCCTTTTGTGGGGAGAATTGAGGCCTCTGACGTTATGGCTAATCACATTATATGGTTTAGTGCTCGTCATGGGTAGTGATATATCCAAGTAGTTGTGTTATGAGCACATGTACCAGAGCATATTAAGGCATTGCGAACTATCGAGCCCCGGGTGGGAAGCAAGCGGCAGCAAAGGGGGGAGGAAAGTGAATTCTCAACTCTTGGGGAATGGGAATGAGTTATACATACCAGTGTACAATCTGGGGGGGAAGGAGAAGCACAAGTGTGCAGAAGTAATGACTGAAAAAGAGCCCACACTATCAGCGTGGGCCGTAGTCCAGGCATCACCCTAAGCTTGGGGGACAGCAACAGTGGTCCCAGCTTGATCTGCCTTATAACCTAGAGAAAAAAAAAACATATTAAGTCAATACACCAGGCATCGGGGCATATGTGGCACCAACACGTCCTGAGGACAACTAATTAACTGTTAACTTAAGCATAATACAACATATATCACCCAAGAGGGCGAGGATCATATATAGTCTGGAGAAACCGTCCTTCCAGATTCGAACTTGGTAGCTCGTGTTGAAGCAGTGATGAGAGTGTTATGCCCAACAGCCTAGAAGAGGGCGTCATCCGGTTATTAAAAAACCGAAGGAAACAATATAGTCTTAGATGAAAATGTAGGGAATGTCATCCGATAAATATGCTATGAGAGCATTACCCACATCATAAAGGGGTTTCATTATCGAATATCCCAGGAGAGAATTACGTCAAGAGAGGCTTATAAGATCGAACCAGCTCTGGTCAGGCGGCATCCATATCAAGGGCCCTTGGTCGTATGGATGAGGATCCTCTTGCAGTGGTCCAAGATTGGACTGGCCTCCCAGTACGTCTGGGTTTAGGCTGTTGGTTCGGAGGCGTAGGTAGGGTAAAGGGTATGTCCGCTTCTGTTAGAATTTTGGCGACCTCTTCTGGCCTCTTGCAGGTATGGATTTTATTGTTGATTTTGAAGGTGATCATGAAGGGGAATCCCCATCTGTAGCGTATGTCTTGTTGTTGTAAGGCTAGTGTGTATGGCCTCATCTCTCGTCGCTTGAGTATGGTGGTTGGGGCCAGATCCGCAAATATTTGAACGGAGGTCGGGACGTCCGGAAGAGTTGTCAAGCCCCGAGCAGCCAACAGGATCTTGTCTCGGATATCCTCAGAGTAAAATTTTGCAATGATGTCTCTGGGTAGCTCTGGATTGCGCATTTTAACCAAGGATCTATGGATGCGGACCACTCGGAGTTGCGCAGAGTCGAGATGTGGCAGGAGGGCCCCAAAGAGGTTCGCTGCTACCGCTTCTAGGTCCGTGAACGATTCCGGGAGACCCCGCAGACGTACATTGGAGCGACGGCTCCTGTTCTCCAAATCCTCCAGTTTGGCTTCCGCCTCGTCCAGGCGTTCGTCGTGTTCATCTATTTTGAGCCTGTCCTCATTGATTGCTTTTACCATCTCGTCTGATTGGTGTTCTAAAATATCAACTCGTTGACCTACATCCGCAATCTGTTCAGATAGCTCATTGACCGCCCCACGAAGCTCTTCTTTAAATACAGACCGCATCATTGCCATCAGTTGCTCCGTAGACATTCCGGTTGGCAAATTTTCTGCATGTGGAGGGAGTCCAGAGATCTGTTGAGGATGCGTATTTCCTTGGCCCTTATGCGTACTGTCCTCCGGGTTTTGTGGACTTTTGGCTTGGTTGGAACGCGTACTTTCATGCCCGCTATGCGTATGTTCATGCTGCTGATGCGTACTTTCGAGATTGCTGCTATGCGTACTTTTATGCGTACATTCATGCTGATGATGCGTACTTTCGGGATTGCCGCTATGCGTACTTTCATGCCCGCCATGCGTACGTTCATGCTGCTGACGCGTATTTTCGGGCTTGCCGGAATGCGTACGTTCATGCCCGCTATGCGTACTGCCATGTGTAAGATGCGTATTTTTACTATTGGCATGCGTACTTTTGGATGCGGCATGCGTATTTTTCGGCGGTGCGGCGGCCCGCACGGCTTGACTTGCTGTGGGCTTTGGGGAGGTTTGGGGTGCTCGTTTTGGGGTCTCCAGGGGTGCGGGGGCCTGGGGGGACCTCTTAGAGGATCCTGAGATAGGTGGGCTGTCAGGATGGCACATACCTTCTAGTGAAAGGCTTCTGGCCTCTCCCTCTGTGTGGGCCTTGGCAGCCATCTTGGAGAATCTTCTCCTGAACTTGAGCGGCGAAAGAAGTGGCCTGGAGGATGAACGACTTCTGATGGGATATTGTTGTGGAGATCCAAGCATTCCTGGGATCCTTATGAATCCGGGGATATATATCTTGCCCCGATCGGTGCAGTATTGCTGTGGCAATCAAGCTGGGAAGCAGGAGCTCACTGGAGATGCATCCACTTCAGTAAGCGCCTCACTAGCGCCCCCCGTCATTTTTCTTTCGATTGCAAACGTAACCAGTTTTTCAATGGTGTAATGGTTTAACATAGAAAACTTACCGTTGGCTCTCGATTCTAATCTATCACTCCGATTTGCACACGGATTTCACTGAAGCTGTAACTTTCATCCCAGAACATAGTTTAGGGGCCATTACCTCTTCAACTATAGTCATTTTTCTTTCGATTGCAAACGTAACCAGTTTTTCAATGGTGTAATGGTTTAACATAGAAAACTTACCGTTGGCTCTCGATTCTAATCTATCACTCCGATTTGCAAACGGATTTCACTGAAGCTGTAACTTTCATCCCAGAACATAGTTTAGGGGCTACCTCTTCAACTATAGTCATTTTTCTTTCGATTGCAAACGTAACCAGTTTTTCAATGGTGTAATGGTTTAACATAGAAAACTTACCGTTGGCTCTCAATTCTAATCTATCACTCCGATTTGCAAACGGATTTCACTGAAGCTGTAACTTTCATCCCAGAACATAGTTTAGGGGCCATTACCTCTTCAACTATAGTCATTTTTCTTTCGATTGCAAACGTAACCAGTTTTTCAATGGTGTAATGGTTTAACATAGAAAACTTACCGTTGGCTCTCGGTTCTAATCTATCACTCCGATTTGCAAACGGATTTCACTGAAGCTGTAACTTTCATCCCAGAACATAGTTTAGGGGCCATTACCTCTTCAACTATAGTCATTTTTCTTTCGATTGCAAACTTAACAAGTTTTTCAATGGTGTAATGGTTTAACATAGAAAACTTACCGTTGGCTCTCGATTCTAATCTATCACTCCGATTTGCAAACGGATTTCACTGAAGCTGTAACTTTCATCCCAGAACATAGTTTAGGGGCCATTACCTCTTCAACTATAGTCATTTTTCTTTCGATTGCAAACGTAACCAGTTTTTCAATAATGGTTTAACATACAAAACTTACCGCTGGCTCTAGATTCCAATCTATCACTCCGATTTGCAAACGGATTTCACTGAAGCTGTAACTTTCATCCCAGAACATAGTTTAGGGGCCATTACTTCTTCAACTATAGTCATTTTTCTTTCAATTGCAAACGTAACCAGTTTTTCAATGGTGTAATGGTTTAACATAGAAAACTTACCGTTGGCTCTAGATTCTAATCTATCACTCCGATTTGCAAACGGATTTCACTGAAGCTGTAACTTTCATCCCAGAACATAGTTTAGGGGCCATTACTTCTTCAACTATAGTCATTTTTCTTTCAATTGCAAACGTAACCAGTTTTTCAATGGTGTAATGGTTTAACATAGAAAACTTACCGTTGGCTCTAGATTCTAATCTATCACTCCGATTTGCAAACGGATTTCACTGAAGCTGTAACTTTCATCCCAGAACATAGTTTAGGGGCCATTACTTCTTCAACTATAGTCATTTTTCTTTCAATTGCAAACATAACCAGTTTTTCAATGGTGTAATGGGTTAACATAGAAAACTTACCGTTGGCTCTAGATTCTAATCTATCACTCCGATTTGCAAACGGATTTCACTGAAGCTGTAACTTTCATCCCAGAACATAGTTTAGGGGCCATTACTTCTTCAACTACAGTCATTTTTCTTTCAATTGCAAACGTAACCAGTTTTTCAATGGTGTAATGGTTTAACATAGAAAACTTACCGTTGGCTCTAGATTCTAATCTATCACTCCGATTTGCAAACGGATTTCACTGAAGCTGTAACTTTCATCCCAGAACATAGTTTAGGGGCCATTACTTCTTCAACTATAGTCATTTTTCTTTCAATTGCAAACATAACCAGTTTTTCAATGGTGTAATGGGTTAACATAGAAAACTTACCGTTGGCTCTAGATTCTAATCTATCACTCCGATTTGCAAACGGATTTCACTGAAGCTGTAACTTTCATCCCAGAACATAGTTTAGGGGCCATTACTTCTTCAACTATAGTCATTTTTCTTTCAATTGCAAACGTAACCAGTTTTTCAATGGTGTAATGGTTTAACATAGAAAACTTACCGTTGGCTCTAGATTCTAATCTATCACTCCGATTTGCAAACGGATTTCACTGAAGCTGTAACTTTCATCCCAGAACATAGTTTAGGGGCCATTACTTCTTCAAATATAGTCATTTTTCTTTCAATTGCAAACGTAACCAGTTTTTCAATGGTGTAATGGTTTAACATAGAAAACTTACCGTTGGCTCTCGATTCTAATCTATCACTCCGATTTGCAAACGGATTTCACTGAAGCTGTAACTTTCATCCCAGAACATAGTTTAGGGGCCATTACCTCTTCAACTATAGTCATTTTTCTTTCGACTGCAAACGTAACCAGTTTTTCAATGGTGTAATGGTTTAACATAGAAAACTTACCGTTGGCTCTCAATTCTAATCTATCACTCCGATTTGCAAACGGATTTCACTGAAGCTGTAACTTTCATCCCAGAACATAGTTTAGGGGCCATTACCTCTTCAACTATAGTCATTTTTCTTTCGATTGCAAACGTAACCAGTTTTTCAATGGTGTAATGGTTTAACATAGAAAACTTACCGTTGGCTCTCGATTCTAATCTATCACTCCGATTTGCAAACGGATTTCACTGAAGCTGTAACTTTCATCCCAGAACATAGTTTAGGGGCCATTACCTCTTCAACTATAGTCATTTTTCTTTGGATTGCAAACGTAACCAGTTTTTCAATGGTGTAATGGTTTAACATAGAAAACTTACCTTTGGCTCTCGATTCTAATCTATCACTCCGATTTGCAAACGGATTTCACTGAAGCTGTAACTTTCATCCCAGAACATAGTTTAGGGGCCATTACCTCTTCAACTATAGTCATTTTTCTTTCGATTGCAAACGTAACCAGTTTTTCAATGGTTGATCCAGGGATGTTGATCCAGGGATTTTATCTGATTGCCATCTGGAGTCGGGAAGGAATTTTCCCCTTTAGGGGCTAATTGGACCATGCCTTGTAAGGGTTTTTTCGCCTTCCTCTGGATCAACAGGGATATGGGAGGGAGCAGGCTGGTGTTGTACTTTATACTGGTTGAACTCGATGGACGTATGTCTTTTTTCAACCAAAATAACTATGTAACTATGTAACTATGTAATGGTTTAACATAGAAAACTTACCGTTGGCTCTCGATTCTAATCTATCACTCCGATTTGCAAACGGATTTCACTGAAGCTGTAACTTTCATCCCAGAACATAGTTTAGGGGCCATTACCTCTTCAACTATAGTCATTTTTCTTTCGATTGCAAACGTAACCAGTTTTTCAATGGTGTAATGGTTTAACATAGAAAACTTACCGTTGGCTCTCGATTCTAATCTATCACTCCGATTTGCAAACGGATTTCACTGAAGCTGTAACTTTCATCCCAGAACATAGTTTAGGGGCCATTACCTCTTCAACTATAGTCATTTTTCTTTCGATTGCAAACGTAACCAGTTTTTCAATGGTGTAATGGTTTAACATAGAAAACTTACCGTTGGCTCTCGATTCTAATCTATCACTCCGATTTGCAAACGGATTTCACTGAAGCTGTAACTTTCATCCCAGAACATAGTTTAGGGGCTACCTCTTCAACTATAGTCATTTTTCTTTCGATTGCAAACGTAACCAGTTTTTCAATGGTGTAATGGTTCAACATAGAAAACTTACCGTTGGCTCTCAATTCTAATCTATCACTCCGATTTGCAAACGGATTTCACTGAAGCTGTAACTTTCATCCCAGAACATAGTTTAGGGGCCATTACCTCTTCAACTATAGTCATTTTTCTTTCGATTGCAAACGTAACCAGTTTTTCAATGGTGTAATGGTTTAACATAGAAAACTTACCGTTGGCTCTCGGTTCTAATCTATCACTCCGATTTGCAAACGGATTTCACTGAAGCTGTAACTTTCATCCCAGAACATAGTTTAGGGGCCATTACCTCTTCAACTATAGTCATTTTTCTTTCGATTGCAAACTTAACAAGTTTTTCAATGGTGTAATGGTTTAACATAGAAAACTTACCGTTGGCTCTCGATTCTAATCTATCACTCCGATTTGCAAACGGATTTCACTGAAGCTGTAACTTTCATCCCAGAACATAGTTTAGGGGCCATTACCTCTTCAACTATAGTCATTTTTCTTTCGATTGCAAACGTAACCAGTTTTTCAATAATGGTTTAACATACAAAACTTACCGCTGGCTCTAGATTCTAATCTATCACTCCGATTTGCAAACGGATTTCACTGAAGCTGTAACTTTCATCCCAGAACATAGTTTAGGGGCCATTACTTCTTCAACTATAGTCATTTTTCTTTCAATTGCAAACGTAACCAGTTTTTCAATGGTGTAATGGTTTAACATAGAAAACTTACCGTTGGCTCTAGATTCTAATCTATCACTCCGATTTGCAAACGGATTTCACTGAAGCTGTAACTTTCATCCCAGAACATAGTTTAGGGGCCATTACTTCTTCAACTATAGTCATTTTTCTTTCAATTGCAAACGTAACCAGTTTTTCAATGGTGTAATGGTTTAACATAGAAAACTTACCGTTGGCTCTCGATTCTAATCTATCACTCCGATTTGCAAACGGATTTCACTGAAGCTGTAACTTTCATCCCAGAACATAGTTTAGGGGCCATTACCTCTTCAACTATAGTCATTTTTCTTTCGATTGCAAACGTAACCAGTTTTTCAATGGTGTAATGGTTTAACATAGAAAACTTACCGTTGGCTCTCGATTCTAATCTATCACTCCGATTTGCAAACGGATTTCACTGAAGCTGTAACTTTCATCCCAGAACATAGTTTAGGGGCCATTACCTCTTCAACTATAGTCATTTTTCTTTCGATTGCAAACGTAACCAGTTTTTCAATGGTGTAATGGTTTAACATAGAAAACTTACCGTTGGCTCTCGATTCTAATCTATCACTCCGATTTGCAAACGGATTTCACTGAAGCTGTAACTTTCATCCCAGAACATAGTTTAGGGGCCATTACCTCTTCAACTATAGTCATTTTTCTTTCGATTGCAAACGTAACCAGTTTTTCAATGGTGTAATGGTTTAACATAGAAAACTTGCCGTTGGCTCTCGATTCTAATCTATCACTCCGATTTGCAAACGGATTTCACTGAAGCTGTAACTTTCATCCCAGAACATAGTTTAGGGGCCATTACCTCTTCAACTATAGTCATTTTTCTTTGGATTGCAAACGTAACCAGTTTTTCAATGGTGTAATGGTTTAACATAGAAAACTTACCTTTGGCTCTCGATTCTAATCTATCACTCCGATTTGCAAACGGATTTCACTGAAGCTGTAACTTTCATCCCAGAACATAGTTTAGGGGCCATTACCTCTTCAACTATAGTCATTTTTCTTTCGATTGCAAACGTAACCAGTTTTTCAATGCTTGATCCAGGGATGTTGATCCAGGGATTTTATCTGATTGCCATCTGGAGTCGGGAAGGAATTTTCCCCTTTAGGGGCTAATTGGACCATGCCTTGTAAGGGTTTTTTCGCCTTCCTCTGGATCAACAGGGATATGGGAGGGAGCAGGCTGGTGTTGTACTTTATACTGGTTGAACTCGATGGACGTATGTCTTTTTTCAACCAAAATAACTATGTAACTATGTAACTATGTAATGGTTTAACATAGAAAACTTACCGTTGGCTCTCGATTCTAATCTATCACTCCGATTTGCAAACGGATTTCACTGAAGCTGTAACTTTCATCCCAGAACATAGTTTAGGGGCCATTACCTCTTCAACTATAGTCATTTTTCTTTCGATTGCAAACGTAACCAGTTTTTCAATGGTGTAATGGTTTAACATAGAAAACTTACCGTTGGCTCTCGATTCTAATCTATCACTCCGATTTGCAAACGGATTTCACTGAAGCTGTAACTTTCATCCCAGAACATAGTTTAGGGGCCATTACCTCTTCAACTATAGTCATTTTTCTTTCGATTGCAAACGTAACCAGTTTTTCAATGGTGTAATGGTTTAACATAGAAAACTTACCGTTGGCTCTCGATTCTAATCTATCACTCCGATTTGCAAACGGATTTCACTGAAGCTGTAACTTTCATCCCAGAACATAGTTTAGGGGCTACCTCTTCAACTATAGTCATTTTTCTTTCGATTGCAAACGTAACCAGTTTTTCAATGGTGTAATGGTTTAACATAGAAAACTTACCGGTGGCTCTCAATTCTAATCTATCACTCCGATTTGCAAACGGATTTCACTGAAGCTGTAACTTTCATCCCAGAACATAGTTTAGGGGCCATTACCTCTTCAACTATAGTCATTTTTCTTTCGATTGCAAACGTAACCAGTTTTTCAATGGTGTAATGGTTTAACATAGAAAACTTACCGTTGGCTCTCGGTTCTAATCTATCACTCCGATTTGCAAACGGATTTCACTGAAGCTGTAACTTTCATCCCAGAACATAGTTTAGGGGCCATTACCTCTTCAACTATAGTCATTTTTCTTTCGATTGCAAACGTAACCAGTTTTTCAATGGTGTAATGGTTTAACATAGAAAACTTACCGTTGGCTCTCGATTCTAATCTATCACTCCGATTTGCAAACGGATTTCACTGAAGCTGTAACTTCCATCCCAGAACATAGTTTAGGGGCCATTACCTCTTCAACTATAGTCATTTTTCTTTCGATTGCAAACGTAACCAGTTTTTCAATAATGGTTTAACATACAAAACTTACCGCTGGCTCTAGATTCTAATCTATCACTCCGATTTGCAAACGGATTTCACTGAAGCTGTAACTTTCATCCCAGAACATAGTTTAGGGGCCATTACTTCTTCAACTATAGTCATTTTTCTTTCAATTGCAAACGTAACCAGTTTTTCAATGGTGTAATGGTTTAACATAGAAAACTTACCGTTGGCTCTAGATTCTAATCTATCACTCCGATTTGCAAACGGATTTCACTGAAGCTGTAACTTTCATCCCAGAACATAGTTTAGGGGCCATTACTTCTTCAACTATAGTCATTTTTCTTTCAATTGCAAACGTAACCAGTTTTTCAATGGTGTAATGGTTTAACATAGAAAACTTACCGTTGGCTCTCGATTCTAATCTATCACTCCGATTTGCAAACGGATTTCACTGAAGCTGTAACTTTCATCCCAGAACATAGTTTAGGGGCCATTACCTCTTCAACTATAGTCATTTTTCTTTCGATTGCAAACGTAACCAGTTTTTCAATGGTGTAATGGTTTAACATAGAAAACTTACCGTTGGCTCTCGATTCTAATCTATCACTCCGATTTGCAAACGGATTTCACTGAAGCTGTAACTTTCATCCCAGAACATAGTTTAGGGGCCATTACCTCTTCAACTATAGTCATTTTTCTTTCGATTGCAAACGTAACCAGTTTTTCAATGGTGTAATGGTTTAACATAGAAAACTTACCGTTGGCTCTCGATTCTAATCTATCACTCCGATTTGCAAACGGATTTCACTGATGCTGTAACTTTCATCCCAGAACATAGTTTAGGGGCCATTACCTCTTCAACTATAGTCATTTTTCTTTCGATTGCAAACGTAACCAGTTTTTCAATGGTGTAATGGTTTAACATAGAAAACTTGCCGTTGGCTCTCGATTCTAATCTATCACTCCGATTTGCAAACGGATTTCACTGAAGCTGTAACTTTCATCCCAGAACATAGTTTAGGGGCCATTACCTCTTCAACTATAGTCATTTTTCTTTGGATTGCAAACGTAACCAGTTTTTCAATAATGGTTTAATATACAAAACTTACCGCTGGCTCTAGATTCCAATCTATCACTCCGATTTGCAAACGGATTTCACTGAAGCTGTAACTTTCATCCCAGAACATAGTTTAGGGGCCATTACTTCTTCAACTATAGTCATTTTTCTTTCAATTGCAAACGTAACCAGTTTTTCAATGGTGTAATGGTTTAACATAGAAAACTTACCGTTGGCTCTAGATTCTAATCTATCACTCCGATTTGCAAACGGATTTCACTGAAGCTGTAACTTTCATCCCAGAACATAGTTTAGGGGCCATTACTTCTTCAACTATAGTCATTTTTCTTTCAATTGCAAACGTAACCAGTTTTTCAATGGTGTAATGGTTTAACATAGAAAACTTACCGTTGGCTCTAGATTCTAATCTATCACTCCGATTTGCAAACGGATTTCACTGAAGCTGTAACTTTCATCCCAGAACATAGTTTAGGGGCCATTACTTCTTCAACTATAGTCATTTTTCTTTCAATTGCAAACATAACCAGTTTTTCAATGGTGTAATGGGTTAACATAGAAAACTTACCGTTGGCTCTAGATTCTAATCTATCACTCCGATTTGCAAACGGATTTCACTGAAGCTGTAACTTTCATCCCAGAACATAGTTTAGGGGCCATTACTTCTTCAACTATAGTCATTTTTCTTTCAATTGCAAACGTAACCAGTTTTTCAATGGTGTAATGGTTTAACATAGAAAACTTACCGTTGGCTCTAGATTCTAATCTATCACTCCGATTTGCAAACGGATTTCACTGAAGCTGTAACTTTCATCCCAGAACATAGTTTAGGGGCCATTACTTCTTCAAATATAGTCATTTTTCTTTCAATTGCAAACGTAACCAGTTTTTCAATGGTGTAATGGTTTAACATAGAAAACTTACCGTTGGCTCTCGATTCTAATCTATCACTCCGATTTGCAAACGGATTTCACTGAAGCTGTAACTTTCATCCCAGAACATAGTTTAGGGGCCATTACCTCTTCAACTATAGTCATTTTTCTTTCGATTGCAAACGTAACCAGTTTTTCAATGGTGTAATGGTTTAACATAGAAAACTTACCGTTGGCTCTCAATTCTAATCTATCACTACGATTTGCAAACGGATTTCACTGAAGCTGTAACTTTCATCCCAGAACATAGTTTAGGGGCCATTACCTCTTCAACTATAGTCATTTTTCTTTCGATTGCAAACGTAACCAGTTTTTCAATGGTGTAATGGTTTAACATAGAAAACTTACCGTTGGCTCTCGATTCTAATCTATCACTCCGATTTGCAAACGGATTTCACTGAAGCTGTAACTTTCATCCCAGAACATAGTTTAGGGGCCATTACCTCTTCAACTATAGTCATTTTTCTTTGGATTGCAAACGTAACCAGTTTTTCAATGGTGTAATGGTTTAACATAGAAAACTTACCTTTGGCTCTCGATTCTAATCTATCACTCCGATTTGCAAACGGATTTCACTGAAGCTGTAACTTTCATCCCAGAACATAGTTTAGGGGCCATTACCTCTTCAACTATAGTCATTTTTCTTTCGATTGCAAACGTAACCAGTTTTTCAATGGTTGATCCAGGGATGTTGATCCAGGGATTTTATCTGATTGCCATCTGGAGTCGGGAAGGAATTTTCCCCTTTAGGGGCTAATTGGACCATGCCTTGTAAGGGTTTTTTCGCCTTCCTCTGGATCAACAGGGATATGGGAGGGAGCAGGCTGGTGTTGTACTTTATACTGGTTGAACTCGATGGACGTATGTCTTTTTTCAACCAAAATAACTATGTAACTATGTAACTATGTAATGGTTTAACATAGAAAACTTACCGTTGGCTCTCGATTCTAATCTATCACTCCGATTTGCAAACGGATTTCACTGAAGCTGTAACTTTCATCCCAGAACATAGTTTAGGGGCCATTACCTCTTCAACTATAGTCATTTTTCTTTCGATTGCAAACGTAACCAGTTTTTCAATGGTGTAATGGTTTAACATAGAAAACTTACCGTTGGCTCTCGATTCTAATCTATCACTCCGATTTGCAAACGGATTTCACTGAAGCTGTAACTTTCATCCCAGAACATAGTTTAGGGGCCATTACCTCTTCAACTATAGTCATTTTTCTTTCGATTGCAAACGTAACCAGTTTTTCAATGGTGTAATGGTTTAACATAGAAAACTTACCGTTGGCTCTCGATTCTAATCTATCACTCCGATTTGCAAACGGATTTCACTGAAGCTGTAACTTTCATCCCAGAACATAGTTTAGGGGCTACCTCTTCAACTATAGTCATTTTTCTTTCGATTGCAAACGTAACCAGTTTTTCAATGGTGTAATGGTTTAACATAGAAAACTTACCGTTGGCTCTCAATTCTAATCTATCACTCCGATTTGCAAACGGATTTCACTGAAGCTGTAACTTTCATCCCAGAACATAGTTTAGGGGCCATTACCTCTTCAACTATAGTCATTTTTCTTTCGATTGCAAACGTAACCAGTTTTTCAATGGTGTAATGGTTTAACATAGAAAACTTACCGTTGGCTCTCGGTTCTAATCTATCACTCCGATTTGCAAACGGATTTCACTGAAGCTGTAACTTTCATCCCAGAACATAGTTTAGGGGCCATTACCTCTTCAACTATAGTCATTTTTCTTTCGATTGCAAACTTAACAAGTTTTTCAATGGTGTAATGGTTTAACATAGAAAACTTACCGTTGGCTCTCGATTCTAATCTATCACTCCGATTTGCAAACGGATTTCACTGAAGCTGTAACTTTCATCCCAGAACATAGTTTAGGGGCCATTACCTCTTCAACTATAGTCATTTTTCTTTCGATTGCAAACGTAACCAGTTTTTCAATAATGGTTTAACATACAAAACTTACCGCTGGCTCTAGATTCTAATCTATCACTCCGATTTGCAAACGGATTTCACTGAAGCTGTAACTTTCATCCCAGAACATAGTTTAGGGGCCATTACTTCTTCAACTATAGTCATTTTTCTTTCAATTGCAAACGTAACCAGTTTTTCAATGGTGTAATGGTTTAACATAGAAAACTTACCGTTGGCTCTAGATTCTAATCTATCACTCCGATTTGCAAACGGATTTCACTGAAGCTGTAACTTTCATCCCAGAACATAGTTTAGGGGCCATTACTTCTTCAACTATAGTCATTTTTCTTTCAATTGCAAACGTAACCAGTTTTTCAATGGTGTAATGGTTTAACATAGAAAACTTACCGTTGGCTCTCGATTCTAATCTATCACTCCGATTTGCAAACGGATTTCACTGAAGCTGTAACTTTCATCCCAGAACATAGTTTAGGGGCCATTACCTCTTCAACTATAGTCATTTTTCTTTCGATTGCAAACGTAACCAGTTTTTCAATGGTGTAATGGTTTAACATAGAAAACTTACCGTTGGCTCTCGATTCTAATCTATCACTCCGATTTGCAAACGGATTTCACTGAAGCTGTAACTTTCATCCCAGAACATAGTTTAGGGGCCATTACCTCTTCAACTATAGTCATTTTTCTTTCGATTGCAAACGTAACCAGTTTTTCAATGGTGTAATGGTTTAACATAGAAAACTTACCGTTGGCTCTCGATTCTAATCTATCACTCCGATTTGCAAACGGATTTCACTGAAGCTGTAACTTTCATCCCAGAACATAGTTTAGGGGCCATTACCTCTTCAACTATAGTCATTTTTCTTTCGATTGCAAACGTAACCAGTTTTTCAATGGTGTAATGGTTTAACATAGAAAACTTGCCGTTGGCTCTCGATTCTAATCTATCACTCCGATTTGCAAACGGATTTCACTGAAGCTGTAACTTTCATCCCAGAACATAGTTTAGGGGCCATTACCTCTTCAACTATAGTCATTTTTCTTTGGATTGCAAACGTAACCAGTTTTTCAATGGTGTAATGGTTTAACATAGAAAACTTACCTTTGGCTCTCGATTCTAATCTATCACTCCGATTTGCAAACGGATTTCACTGAAGCTGTAACTTTCATCCCAGAACATAGTTTAGGGGCCATTACCTCTTCAACTATAGTCATTTTTCTTTCGATTGCAAACGTAACCAGTTTTTCAATGGTTGATCCAGGGATGTTGATCCAGGGATTTTATCTGATTGCCATCTGGAGTCGGGAAGGAATTTTCCCCTTTAGGGGCTAATTGGACCATGCCTTGTAAGGGTTTTTTCGCCTTCCTCTGGATCAACAGGGATATGGGAGGGAGCAGGCTGGTGTTGTACTTTATACTGGTTGAACTCGATGGACGTATGTCTTTTTTCAACCAAAATAACTATGTAACTATGTAACTATGTAATGGTTTAACATAGAAAACTTACCGTTGGCTCTCGATTCTAATCTATCACTCCGATTTGCAAACGGATTTCACTGAAGCTGTAACTTTCATCCCAGAACATAGTTTAGGGGCCATTACCTCTTCAACTATAGTCATTTTTCTTTCGATTGCAAACGTAACCAGTTTTTCAATGGTGTAATGGTTTAACATAGAAAACTTACCGTTGGCTCTCGATTCTAATCTATCACTCCGATTTGCAAACGGATTTCACTGAAGCTGTAACTTTCATCCCAGAACATAGTTTAGGGGCTACCTCTTCAACTATAGTCATTTTTCTTTCGATTGCAAACGTAACCAGTTTTTCAATGGTGTAATGGTTTAACATAGAAAACTTACCGTTGGCTCTCAATTCTAATCTATCACTCCGATTTGCAAACGGATTTCACTGAAGCTGTAACTTTCATCCCAGAACATAGTTTAGGGGCCATTACCTCTTCAACTATAGTCATTTTTCTTTCGATTGCAAACGTAACCAGTTTTTCAATGGTGTAATGGTTTAACATAGAAAACTTACCGTTGGCTCTCGGTTCTAATCTATCACTCCGATTTGCAAACGGATTTCACTGAAGCTGTAACTTTCATCCCAGAACATAGTTTAGGGGCCATTACCTCTTCAACTATAGTCATTTTTCTTTCGATTGCAAACTTAACAAGTTTTTCAATGGTGTAATGGTTTAACATAGAAAACTTACCGTTGGCTCTCGATTCTAATCTATCACTCCGATTTGCAAACGGATTTCACTGAAGCTGTAACTTTCATCCCAGAACATAGTTTAGGGGCCATTACCTCTTCAACTATAGTCATTTTTCTTTCGATTGCAAACGTAACCAGTTTTTCAATAATGGTTTAACATACAAAACTTACCGCTGGCTCTAGATTCTAATCTATCACTCCGATTTGCAAACGGATTTCACTGAAGCTGTAACTTTCATCCCAGAACATAGTTTAGGGGCCATTACTTCTTCAACTATAGTCATTTTTCTTTCAATTGCAAACGTAACCAGTTTTTCAATGGTGTAATGGTTTAACATAGAAAACTTACCGTTGGCTCTAGATTCTAATCTATCACTCCGATTTGCAAACGGATTTCACTGAAGCTGTAACTTTCATCCCAGAACATAGTTTAGGGGCCATTACTTCTTCAACTATAGTCATTTTTCTTTCAATTGCAAACGTAACCAGTTTTTCAATGGTGTAATGGTTTAACATAGAAAACTTACCGTTGGCTCTCGATTTTAATCTATCACTCCGATTTGCAAACGGATTTCACTGAAGCTGTAACTTTCATCCCAGAACATAGTTTAGGGGCCATTACCTCTTCAACTATAGTCATTTTTCTTTCGATTGCAAACGTAACCAGTTTTTCAATGGTGTAATGGTTTAACATAGAAAACTTACCGTTGGCTCTCGATTCTAATCTATCACTCCGATTTGCAAACGGATTTCACTGAAGCTGTAACTTTCATCCCAGAACATAGTTTAGGGGCCATTACCTCTTCAACTATAGTCATTTTTCTTTCGATTGCAAACGTAACCAGTTTTTCAATGGTGTAATGGTTTAACATAGAAAACTTACCGTTGGCTCTCGATTCTAATCTATCACTCCGATTTGCAAACGGATTTCACTGAAGCTGTAACTTTCATCCCAGAACATAGTTTAGGGGCCATTACCTCTTCAACTATAGTCATTTTTCTTTCGATTGCAAACGTAACCAGTTTTTCAATGGTGTAATGGTTTAACATAGAAAACTTGCCGTTGGCTCTCGATTCTAATCTATCACTCCGATTTGCAAACGGATTTCACTGAAGCTGTAACTTTCATCCCAGAACATAGTTTAGGGGCCATTACCTCTTCAACTATAGTCATTTTTCTTTGGATTGCAAACGTAACCAGTTTTTCAATGGTGTAATGGTTTAACATAGAAAACTTACCTTTGGCTCTCGATTCTAATCTATCACTCCGATTTGCAAACGGATTTCACTGAAGCTGTAACTTTCATCCCAGAACATAGTTTAGGGGCCATTACCTCTTCAACTATAGTCATTTTTCTTTCGATTGCAAACGTAACCAGTTTTTCAATGGTTGATCCAGGGATGTTGATCCAGGGATTTTATCTGATTGCCATCTGGAGTCGGGAAGGAATTTTCCCCTTTAGGGGCTAATTGGACCATGCCTTGTAAGGGTTTTTTCGCCTTCCTCTGGATCAACAGGGATATGGGAGGGAGCAGGCTGGTGTTGTACTTTATACTGGTTGAACTCGATGGACGTATGTCTTTTTTCAACCAAAATAACTATGTAACTATGTAACTATGTAATGGTTTAACATAGAAAACTTACCGTTGGCTCTCGATTCTAATCTATCACTCCGATTTGCAAACGGATTTCACTGAAGCTGTAACTTTCATCCCAGAACATAGTTTAGGGGCCATTACCTCTTCAACTATAGTCATTTTTCTTTCGATTGCAAACGTAACCAGTTTTTCAATGGTGTAATGGTTTAACATAGAAAACTTACCGTTGGCTCTCGATTCTAATCTATCACTCCGATTTGCAAACGGATTTCACTGAAGCTGTAACTTTCATCCCAGAACATAGTTTAGGGGCCATTACCTCTTCAACTATAGTCATTTTTCTTTCGATTGCAAACGTAACCAGTTTTTCAATGGTGTAATGGTTTAACATAGAAAACTTACCGTTGGCTCTCGATTCTAATCTATCACTCCGATTTGCAAACGGATTTCACTGAAGCTGTAACTTTCATCCCAGAACATAGTTTAGGGGCCATTACCTCTTCAACTATAGTCATTTTTCTTTCGATTGCAAACGTAACCAGTTTTTCAATGGTGTAATGGTTTAACATACAAAACTTACCGTTGGCTCTCAATTCTAATCTATCACTCCGATTTGCAAACGGATTTCACTGAAGCTGTAACTTTCATCCCAGAACATAGTTTAGGGGCCATTACCTCTTCAACTATGGTCATTTTTCTTTCGTTTCAAGGGTTTTTATTAAGCACATGAAACAGTACACAGATAACATAAATCAAAATGACCCCACACATGGGGTGTTGCATAAGATAGCATCAGTATATTAGTTTCCATAAAACATTGTGGACATTTCTCATATCATGGAAAGTATACTTATAGATAGATTTTGTCCATAGCTCTTATAATTTATTTGGGAAAGGGAAGGGAAGACCAGGGAAAAGGGAGAATAAAAGGGGAAGGGTAAGGGAATTTGGAAGGGTAAAGGAGGATCCATGAGTGGATTTGCCACATCATGCCAATGGATCACTCCTGGGGAGGGCTTAGGTAAAGCTAGGAAAAGAAAAAGGGGGGGTTAGGGAAAGGAAAACGGTGAGAAAATTTTTAATAACTCGCTAAACCACTAATCTGCATTCTCTTAGGAGAAGGAGGCCACACCCAACCCTAGACACCAGACGTCATTTTTCTTTCGATTGCAAACGTAACCAGTTTTTCAATGGTGTAATGGTTTAACATAGAAAACTTACCGTTGGCTCTAGGTTCTAATCTATCACTCCGATTTGCAAACGGATTTCACTGAAGCTGTAACTTTCATCCCAGAACATAGTTTAGGGGCCATTACCTCTTCAACTATAGTCATTTTTCTTTCGATTGCAAACTTAACAAGTTTTTCAATGGTGTAATGGTTTAACATAGAAAACTTACCGTTGGCTCTCGATTCTAATCTATCACTCCGATTTGCAAACGGATTTCACTGAAGCTGTAACTTTCATCCCAGAACATAGTTTAGGGGCCATTACCTCTTCAACTATAGTCATTTTTCTTTCGATTGCAAACGTAACCAGTTTTTCAATAATGGTTTAATATACAAAACTTACCGCTGGCTCTAGATTCTAATCTATCACTCCGATTTGCAAACGGATTTCACTGAAGCTGTAACTTTCATCCCAGAACATAGTTTAGGGGCCATTACTTCTTCAACTATAGTCATTTTTCTTTCAATTGCAAACGTAACCAGTTTTTCAATGGTGTAATGGTTTAACATAGAAAACTTACCGTTGGCTCTAGATTCTAATCTATCACTCCGATTTGCAAACGGATTTCACTGAAGCTGTAACTTTCATCCCAGAACATAGTTTAGGGGCCATTACTTCTTCAACTATAGTCATTTTTCTTTCAATTGCAAACGTAACCAGTTTTTCAATGGTGTAATGGTTTAACATAGAAAACGTACCGTTGGCTCTAGATTCTAATCTATCACTCCGATTTGCAAACGGATTTCACTGAAGCTGTAACTTTCATCCCAGAACACAGTTTAGGGGCCATTACCTCTTCAACTATAGTCATTTTTCTTTCGATTGCAAACGTAACCAGTTTTTCAATGGTGTAATGGTTTAACATAAAAAACTTACCGTTGGCTCTCGATTCTAATCTATCACTCCGATTTGCAAACGGATTTCACTGAAGCTGTAACTTTCATCCCAGAACATAGTTTAGGGGCTACCTCTTCAACTATAGTCATTTTTCTTTCGATTGCAAACGTAACCAGTTTTTCAATGGTGTAATGGTTTAACATAGAAAACTTACCGTTGGCTCTCAATTCTAATCTATCACTCCGATTTGCAAACGGATTTCACTGAAGCTGTAACTTTCATCCCAGAACATAGTTTAGGGGCCATTACCTCTTCAACTATAGTCATTTTTCTTTCGATTGCAAACGTAACCAGTTTTTCAATGGTGTAATGGTTTAACATAGAAAACTTACCGTTGGCTCTCGGTTCTAATCTATCACTCCGATTTGCAAACGGATTTCACTGAAGCTGTAACTTTCATCCCAGAACATAGTTTAGGGGCCATTACCTCTTCAACTATAGTCATTTTTCTTTCGATTGCAAACTTAACAAGTTTTTCAATGGTGTAATGGTTTAACATATAAAACTTACCGTTGGCTCTCGATTCTAATCTATCACTCCGATTTGCAAACGGATTTCACTGAAGCTGTAACTTTCATCCCAGAACATAGTTTAGGGGCCATTACCTCTTCAACTATAGTCATTTTTCTTTCGATTGCAAACGTAACCAGTTTTTCAATAATGGTTTAACATACAAAACTTACCGCTGGCTCTAGATTCTAATCTATCACTCCGATTTGCAAACGGATTTCACTGAAGCTGTAACTTTCATCCCAGAACATAGTTTAGGGGCCATTACTTCTTCAACTATAGTCATTTTTCTTTCAATTGCAAACGTAACCAGTTTTTCAATGGTGTAATGGTTTAACATAGAAAACTTACCGTTGGCTCTAGATTCTAATCTATCACTCCGATTTGCAAACGGATTTCACTGAAGCTGTAACTTTCATCCCAGAACATAGTTTAGGGGCCATTACTTCTTCAACTATAGTCATTTTTCTTTCAATTGCAAACGTAACCAGTTTTTCAATGGTGTAATGGTTTAACATAGAAAACTTACCGTTGGCTCTCGATTCTAATCTATCACTCCGATTTGCAAACGGTTTTCACTGAAGCTGTAACTTTCATCCCAGAACATAGTTTAGGGGCCATTACCTCTTCAACTATAGTCATTTTTCTTTCGATTGCAAACGTAACCAGTTTTTCAATGGTGTAATGGTTTAACATAGAAAACTTACCGTTGGCTCTCGATTCTAATCTATCACTCCGATTTGCAAACGGATTTCACTGAAGCTGTAACTTTCATCCCAGAACATAGTTTAGG
This sequence comes from Hyperolius riggenbachi, assembly GCF_040937935.1. Lineage (NCBI taxonomy): Eukaryota > Metazoa > Chordata > Amphibia > Anura > Hyperoliidae > Hyperolius > Hyperolius riggenbachi. The sequence continues at coordinate 207,276 of NW_027152372.1, forward strand.
GGCCATTACCTCTTCAACTATAGTCATTTTTCTTTCGATTGCAAACGTAACCAGTTTTTCAATGGTGTAATGGTTTAACATAGAAAACTTACCGTTGGCTCTCGATTCTAATCTATCACTCCGATTTGCAAACGGATTTCACTGAAGCTGTAACTTTCATCCCAGAACATAGTTTAGGGGCCATTACCTCTTCAACTATAGTCATTTTTCTTTCGATTGCAAACGTAACCAGTTTTTCAATGGTGTAATGGTTTAACATAGAAAACTTGCCGTTGGCTCTCGATTCTAATCTATCACTCCGATTTGCAAACGGATTTCACTGAAGCTGTAACTTTCATCCCAGAACATAGTTTAGGGGCCATTACCTCTTCAACTATAGTCATTTTTCTTTGGATTGCAAACGTAACCAGTTTTTCAATGGTGTAATGGTTTAACATAGAAAACTTACCTTTGGCTCTCGATTCTAATCTATCACTCCGATTTGCAAACGGATTTCACTGAAGCTGTAACTTTCATCCCAGAACATAGTTTAGGGGCCATTACCTCTTCAACTATAGTCATTTTTCTTTCGATTGCAAACGTAACCAGTTTTTCAATGGTTGATCCAGGGATGTTGATCCAGGGATTTTATCTGATTGCCATCTGGAGTCGGGAAGGAATTTTCCCCTTTAGGGGCTAATTGGACCATGCCTTGTAAGGGTTTTTTCGCCTTCCTCTGGATCAACAGGGATATGGGAGGGAGCAGGCTGGTGTTGTACTTTATACTGGTTGAACTCGATGGACGTATGTCTTTTTTCAACCAAAATAACTATGTAACTATGTAACTATGTAATGGTTTAACATAGAAAACTTACCGTTGGCTCTCGATTCTAATCTATCACTCCGATTTGCAAACGGATTTCACTGAAGCTGTAACTTTCATCCCAGAACATAGTTTAGGGGCCATTACCTCTTCAACTATAGTCATTTTTCTTTCGATTGCAAACGTAACCAGTTTTTCAATGGTGTAATGGTTTAACATAGAAAACTTACCGTTGGCTCTCGATTCTAATCTATCACTCCGATTTGCAAACGGATTTCACTGAAGCTGTAACTTTCATCCCAGAACATAGTTTAGGGGCCATTACCTCTTCAACTATAGTCATTTTTCTTTCGATTGCAAACGTAACCAGTTTTTCAATGGTGTAATGGTTTAACATAGAAAACTTACCGTTGGCTCTCGATTCTAATCTATCACTCCGATTTGCAAACGGATTTCACTGAAGCTGTAACTTTCATCCCAGAACATAGTTTAGGGGCCATTACCTCTTCAACTATAGTCATTTTTCTTTCGATTGCAAACGTAACCAGTTTTTCAATGGTGTAATGGTTTAACATACAAAACTTACCGTTGGCTCTCAATTCTAATCTATCACTCCGATTTGCAAACGGATTTCACTGAAGCTGTAACTTTCATCCCAGAACATAGTTTAGGGGCCATTACCTCTTCAACTATAGTCATTTTTCTTTCGATTGCAAACGTAACCAGTTTTTCAATGGTGTAATGGTTTAACATAGAAAACTTACCGTTGGCTCTAGGTTCTAATCTATCACTCCGATTTGCAAACGGATTTCACTGAAGCTGTAACTTTCATCCCAGAACATAGTTTAGGGGCCATTACCTCTTCAACTATAGTCATTTTTCTTTCGATTGCAAACTTAACAAGTTTTTCAATGGTGTAATGGTTTAACATAGAAAACTTACCGTTGGCTCTCGATTCTAATCTATCACTCCGATTTGCAAACGGATTTCACTGAAGCTGTAACTTTCATCCCAGAACATAGTTTAGGGGCCATTACCTCTTCAACTATAGTCATTTTTCTTTTGATTGCAAACGTAACCAGTTTTTCAATAATGGTTTAACATACAAAACTTACCGCTGGCTCTAGATTCTAATCTATCACTCCGATTTGCAAACGGATTTCACTGAAGCTGTAACTTTCATCCCAGAACATAGTTTAGGGGCCATTACTTCTTCAACTATAGTCATTTTTCTTTCAATTGCAAACGTAACCAGTTTTTCAATGGTGTAATGGTTTAACATAGAAAACTTACCGTTGGCTCTAGATTCTAATCTATCACTCCGATTTGCAAACGGATTTCACTGAAGCTGTAACTTTCATCCCAGAACATAGTTTAGGGGCCATTACTTCTTCAACTATAGTCATTTTTCTTTCAATTGCAAACGTAACCAGTTTTTCAATGGTGTAATGGTTTAACATAGAAAACGTACCGTTGGCTCTAGATTCTAATCTATCACTCCGATTTGCAAACGGATTTCACTGAAGCTGTAACTTTCATCCCAGAACATAGTTTAGGGGCCATTACTTCTTCAACTATAGTCATTTTTCTTTCAATTGCAAACATAACCAGTTTTTCAATGGTGTAATGGGTTAACATAGAAAACTTACCGTTGGCTCTAGATTCTAATCTATCACTCCGATTTGCAAACGGATTTCACTGAAGCTGTAACTTTCATCCCAGAACATAGTTTAGGGGCCATTACCTCTTCAACTATAGTCATTTTTCTTTCGATTGCAAACGTAACCAGTTTTTCAATGGTGTAATGGTTTAACATAGAAAACTTACCGTTGGCTCTCGATTCTAATCTATCACTCCGATTTGCAAACGGATTTCACTGAAGCTGTAACTTTCATCCCAGAACATAGTTTAGGGGCTACCTCTTCAACTATAGTCATTTTTCTTTCGATTGCAAACGTAACCAGTTTTTCAATGGTGTAATGGTTTAACATAGAAAACTTACCGTTGGCTCTCAATTCTAATCTATCACTCCGATTTGCAAACGGATTTCACTGAAGCTGTAACTTTCATCCCAGAACATAGTTTAGGGGCCATTACCTCTTCAACTATAGTCATTTTTCTTTCGATTGCAAACGTAACCAGTTTTTCAATGGTGTAATGGTTTAACATAGAAAACTTACCGTTGGCTCTCGGTTCTAATCTATCACTCCGATTTGCAAACGGATTTCACTGAAGCTGTAACTTTCATCCCAGAACATAGTTTAGGGGCCATTACCTCTTCAACTATAGTCATTTTTCTTTCGATTGCAAACTTAACAAGTTTTTCAATGGTGTAATGGTTTAACATAGAAAACTTACCGTTGGCTCTCGATTCTAATCTATCACTCCGATTTGCAAACGGATTTCACTGAAGCTGTAACTTTCATCCCAGAACATAGTTTAGGGGCCATTACTTCTTCAACTATAGTCATTTTTCTTTCAATTGCAAACGTAACCAGTTTTTCAATGGTGTAATGGTTTAACATAGAAAACTTACCGTTGGCTCTAGATTCTAATCTATCACTCCGATTTGCAAACGGATTTCACTGAAGCTGTAACTTTCATCCCAGAACATAGTTTAGGGGCCATTACTTCTTCAACTATAGTCATTTTTCTTTCAATTGCAAACGTAACCAGTTTTTCAATGGTGTAATGGTTTAACATAGAAAACTTACCGTTGGCTCTCGATTCTAATCTATCACTCCGATTTGCAAACGGATTTCACTGAAGCTGTAACTTTCATCCCAGAACATAGTTTAGGGGCCATTACCTCTTCAACTATAGTCATTTTTCTTTCGATTGCAAACGTAACCAGTTTTTCAATGGTGTAATGGTTTAACATAGAAAACTTACCGTTGGCTCTCGATTCTAATCTATCACTCCGATTTGCAAACGGATTTCACTGAAGCTGTAACTTTCATCCCAGAACATAGTTTAGGGGCCATTACCTCTTCAACTATAGTCATTTTTCTTTCGATTGCAAACGTAACCAGTTTTTCAATGGTGTAATGGTTTAACATAGAAAACTTACCGTTGGCTCTCGATTCTAATCTATCACTCCGATTTGCAAACGGATTTCACTGAAGCTGTAACTTTCATCCCAGAACATAGTTTAGGGGCCATTACCTCTTCAACTATAGTCATTTTTCTTTCGATTGCAAACGTAACCAGTTTTTCAATGGTGTAATGGTTTAACATAGAAAACTTGCCGTTGGCTCTCGATTCTAATCTATCACTCCGATTTGCAAACGGATTTCACTGAAGCTGTAACTTTCATCCCAGAACATAGTTTAGGGGCCATTACCTCTTCAACTATAGTCATTTTTCTTTGGATTGCAAACATAACCAGTTTTTCAATGGTGTAATGGTTTAACATAGAAAACTTACCTTTGGCTCTCGATTCTAATCTATCACTCCGATTTGCAAACGGATTTCACTGAAGCTGTAACTTTCATCCCAGAACATAGTTTAGGGGCCATTACCTCTTCAACTATAGTCATTTTTCTTTCGATTGCAAACGTAACCAGTTTTTCAATGGTTGATCCAGGGATGTTGATCCAGGGATTTTATCTGATTGCCATCTGGAGTCGGGAAGGAATTTTCCCCTTTAGGGGCTAATTGGACCATGCCTTGTAAGGGTTTTTTCGCCTTCCTCTGGATCAACAGGGATATGGGAGGGAGCAGGCTGGTGTTGTACTTTATACTGGTTGAACTCGATGGACGTATGTCTTTTTTCAACCAAAATAACTATGTAACTATGTAACTATGTAATGGTTTAACATAGAAAACTTACCGTTGGCTCTCGATTCTAATCTATCACTCCGATTTGCAAACGGATTTCACTGAAGCTGTAACTTTCATCCCAGAACATAGTTTAGGGGCCATTACCTCTTCAACTATAGTCATTTTTCTTTCGATTGCAAACGTAACCAGTTTTTCAATGGTGTAATGGTTTAACATAGAAAACTTACCGTTGGCTCTCGATTCTAATCTATCACTCCGATTTGCAAACGGATTTCACTGAAGCTGTAACTTTCATCCCAGAACATAGTTTAGGGGCCATTACCTCTTCAACTATAGTCATTTTTCTTTCGATTGCAAACGTAACCAGTTTTTCAATGGTGTAATGGTTTAACATAGAAAACTTACCGTTGGCTCTCGATTCTAATCTATCACTCCGATTTGCAAACGGATTTCACTGAAGCTGTAACTTTCATCCCAGAACATAGTTTAGGGGCCATTACCTCTTCAACTATAGTCATTTTTCTTTCGATTGCAAACGTAACCAGTTTTTCAATGGTGTAATGGTTTAACATACAAAACTTACCGTTGGCTCTCAATTCTAATCTATCACTCCGATTTGCAAACGGATTTCACTGAAGCTGTAACTTTCATCCCAGAACATAGTTTAGGGGCCATTACCTCTTCAACTATAGTCATTTTTCTTTCGATTGCAAACGTAACCAGTTTTTCAATGGTGTAATGGTTTAACATAGAAAACTTACCGTTGGCTCTCGGTTCTAATCTATCACTCCGATTTGCAAACGGATTTCACTGAAGCTGTAACTTTCATCCCAGAACATAGTTTAGGGGCCATTACCTCTTCAACTATAGTCATTTTTCTTTCGATTGCAAACTTAACAAGTTTTTCAATGGTGTAATGGTTTAACATAGAAAACTTACCGTTGGCTCTCGATTCTAATCTATCACTCCGATTTGCAAACGGATTTCACTGAAGCTGTAACTTTCATCCCAGAACATAGTTTAGGGGCCATTACCTCTTCAACTATAGTCATTTTTCTTTCGATTGCAAACGTAACCAGTTTTTCAATAATGGTTTAACATACAAAACTTACCGCTGGCTCTAGATTCTAATCTATCACTCCGATTTGCAAACGGATTTCACTGAAGCTGTAACTTTCATCCCAGAACATAGTTTAGGGGCCATTACTTCTTCAACTATAGTCATTTTTCTTTCAATTGCAAACGTAACCAGTTTTTCAATGGTGTAATGGTTTAACATAGAAAACTTACCGTTGGCTCTAGATTCTAATCTATCACTCCGATTTGCAAACGGATTTCACTGAAGCTGTAACTTTCATCCCAGAACATAGTTTAGGGGCCATTACTTCTTCAACTATAGTCATTTTTCTTTCAATTGCAAACGTAACCAGTTTTTCAATGGTGTAATGGTTTAACATAGAAAACTTACCGTTGGCTCTCGATTCTAATCTATCACTCCGATTTGCAAACGGATTTCACTGAAGCTGTAACTTTCATCCCAGAACATAGTTTAGGGGCCATTACCTCTTCAACTATAGTCATTTTTCTTTCGATTGCAAACGTAACCAGTTTTTCAATGGTGTAATGGTTTAACATAGAAAACTTACCGTTGGCTCTCGATTCTAATCTATCACTCCGATTTGCAAACGGATTTCACTGAAGCTGTAACTTTCATCCCAGAACATAGTTTAGGGGCCATTACCTCTTCAACTATAGTCATTTTTCTTTCGATTGCAAACGTAACCAGTTTTTCAATGGTGTAATGGTTTAACATAGAAAACTTACCGTTGGCTCTCGATTCTAATCTATCACTCCGATTTGCAAACGGATTTCACTGAAGCTGTAACTTTCATCCCAGAACATAGTTTAGGGGCCATTACCTCTTCAACTATAGTCATTTTTCTTTCGATTGCAAACGTAACCAGTTTTTCAATGGTGTAATGGTTTAACATAGAAAACTTGCCGTTGGCTCTCGATTCTAATCTATCACTCCGATTTGCAAACGGATTTCACTGAAGCTGTAACTTTCATCCCAGAACATAGTTTAGGGGCCATTACCTCTTCAACTATAGTCATTTTTCTTTGGATTGCAAACATAACCAGTTTTTCAATGGTGTAATGGTTTAACATAGAAAACTTACCTTTGGCTCTCGATTCTAATCTATCACTCCGATTTGCAAACGGATTTCACTGAAGCTGTAACTTTCATCCCAGAACATAGTTTAGGGGCCATTACCTCTTCAACTATAGTCATTTTTCTTTCGATTGCAAACGTAACCAGTTTTTCAATGGTTGATCCAGGGATGTTGATCCAGGGATTTTATCTGATTGCCATCTGGAGTCGGGAAGGAATTTTCCCCTTTAGGGGCTAATTGGACCATGCCTTGTAAGGGTTTTTTCGCCTTCCTCTGGATCAACAGGGATATGGGAGGGAGCAGGCTGGTGTTGTACTTTATACTGGTTGAACTCGATGGACGTATGTCTTTTTTCAACCAAAATAACTATGTAACTATGTAACTATGTAATGGTTTAACATAGAAAACTTACCGTTGGCTCTCGATTCTAATCTATCACTCCGATTTGCAAACGGATTTCACTGAAGCTGTAACTTTCATCCCAGAACATAGTTTAGGGGCCATTACCTCTTCAACTATAGTCATTTTTCTTTCGATTGCAAACGTAACCAGTTTTTCAATGGTGTAATGGTTTAACATAGAAAACTTACCGTTGGCTCTCGATTCTAATCTATCACTCCGATTTGCAAACGGATTTCACTGAAGCTGTAACTTTCATCCCAGAACATAGTTTAGGGGCCATTACCTCTTCAACTATAGTCATTTTTCTTTCGATTGCAAACGTAACCAGTTTTTCAATGGTGTAATGGTTTAACATAGAAAACTTACCGTTGGCTCTCGATTCTAATCTATCACTCCGATTTGCAAACGGATTTCACTGAAGCTGTAACTTTCATCCCAGAACATAGTTTAGGGGCCATTACCTCTTCAACTATAGTCATTTTTCTTTCGATTGCAAACGTAACCAGTTTTTCAATGGTGTAATGGTTTAACATACAAAACTTACCGTTGGCTCTCAATTCTAATCTATCACTCCGATTTGCAAACGGATTTCACTGAAGCTGTAACTTTCATCCCAGAACATAGTTTAGGGGCCATTACCTCTTCAACTATAGTCATTTTTCTTTCGATTGCAAACGTAACCAGTTTTTCAATGGTGTAATGGTTTAACATAGAAAACTTACCGTTGGCTCTAGGTTCTAATCTATCACTCCGATTTGCAAACGGATTTCACTGAAGCTGTAACTTTCATCCCAGAACATAGTTTAGGGGCCATTACCTCTTCAACTATAGTCATTTTTCTTTCGATTGCAAACTTAACAAGTTTTTCAATGGTGTAATGGTTTAACATAGAAAACTTACCGTTGGCTCTCGATTCTAATCTATCACTCCGATTTGCAAACGGATTTCACTGAAGCTGTAACTTTCATCCCAGAACATAGTTTAGGGGCCATTACCTCTTCAACTATAGTCATTTTTCTTTCGATTGCAAACGTAACCAGTTTTTCAATAATGGTTTAACATACAAAACTTACCGCTGGCTCTAGATTCTAATCTATCACTCCGATTTGCAAACGGATTTCACTGAAGCTGTAACTTTCATCCCAGAACATAGTTTAGGGGCCATTACTTCTTCAACTATAGTCATTTTTCTTTCAATTGCAAACGTAACCAGTTTTTCAATGGTGTAATGGTTTAACATAGAAAACTTACCGTTGGCTCTAGATTCTAATCTATCACTCCGATTTGCAAACGGATTTCACTGAAGCTGTAACTTTCATCCCAGAACATAGTTTAGGGGCCATTACTTCTTCAACTATAGTCATTTTTCTTTCAATTGCAAACGTAACCAGTTTTTCAATGGTGTAATGGTTTAACATAGAAAACGTACCGTTGGCTCTAGATTCTAATCTATCACTCCGATTTGCAAACGGATTTCACTGAAGCTGTAACTTTCATCCCAGAACATAGTTTAGGGGCCATTACTTCTTCAACTATAGTCATTTTTCTTTCAATTGCAAACATAACCAGTTTTTCAATGGTGTAATGGGTTAACATAGAAAACTTACCGTTGGCTCTAGATTCTAATCTATCACTCCGATTTGCAAACGGATTTCACTGAAGCTGTAACTTTCATCCCAGAACATAGTTTAGGGGCCATTACTTCTTCAACTATAGTCATTTTTCTTTCAATTGCAAACGTAACCAGTTTTTCAATGGTGTAATGGTTTAACATAGAAAACTTACCGTTGGCTCTCGATTCTAATCTATCACTCCGATTTGCAAACGGATTTCACTGAAGCTGTAACTTTCATCCCAGAACATAGTTTAGGGGCCATTACCTCTTCAACTATAGTCATTTTTCTTTGGATTGCAAACGTAACCAGTTTTTCAATGGTGTAATGGTTTAACATAGAAAACTTACCTTTGGCTCTCGATTCTAATCTATCACTCCGATTTGCAAACGGATTTCACTGAAGCTGTAACTTTCATCCCAGAACATAGTTTAGGGGCCATTACCTCTTCAACTATAGTCATTTTTCTTTCGATTGCAAACGTATCCAGTTTTTCAATGGTTGATCCAGGGATGTTGATCCAGGGATTTTATCTGATTGCCATCTGGAGTCGGGAAGGAATTTTCCCCTTTAGGGGCTAATTGGACCATGCCTTGTAAGGGTTTTTTCGCCTTCCTCTGGATCAACAGGGATATGGGAGGGAGCAGGCTGGTGTTGTACTTTATACTGGTTGAACTCGATGGACGTATGTCTTTTTTCAACCAAAATAACTATGTAACTATGTAACTATGTAATGGTTTAACATAGAAAACTTACCGTTGGCTCTCGATTCTAATCTATCACTCCGATTTGCAAACGGATTTCACTGAAGCTGTAACTTTCATCCCAGAACATAGTTTAGGGGCCATTACCTCTTCAACTATAGTCATTTTTCTTTCGATTGCAAACGTAACCAGTTTTTCAATGGTGTAATGGTTTAACATAGAAAACTTACCGTTGGCTCTCGATTCTAATCTATCACTCCGATTTGCAAACGGATTTCACTGAAGCTGTAACTTTCATCCCAGAACATAGTTTAGGGGCCATTACCTCTTCAACTATAGTCATTTTTCTTTCGATTGCAAACGTAACCAGTTTTTCAATGGTGTAATGGTTTAACATAGAAAACTTACCGTTGGCTCTCGATTCTAATCTATCACTCCGATTTGCAAACGGATTTCACTGAAGCTGTAACTTTCATCCCAGAACATAGTTTAGGGGCTACCTCTTCAACTATAGTCATTTTTCTTTCGATTGCAAACGTAACCAGTTTTTCAATGGTGTAATGGTTTAACATAGAAAACTTACCGTTGGCTCTCAATTCTAATCTATCACTCCGATTTGCAAACGGATTTCACTGAAGCTGTAACTTTCATCCCAGAACATAGTTTAGGGGCCATTACCTCTTCAACTATAGTCATTTTTCTTTCGATTGCAAACGTAACCAGTTTTTCAATGGTGTAATGGTTTAACATAGAAAACTTACCGTTGGCTCTCGGTTCTAATCTATCACTCCGATTTGCAAACGGATTTCACTGAAGCTGTAACTTTCATCCCAGAACATAGTTTAGGGGCCATTACCTCTTCAACTATAGTCATTTTTCTTTCGATTGCAAACTTAACAAGTTTTTCAATGGTGTAATGGTTTAACATAGAAAACTTACCGTTGGCTCTCGATTCTAATCTATCACTCCGATTTGCAAACGGATTTCACTGAAGCTGTAACTTTCATCCCAGAACATAGTTTAGGGGCCATTACCTCTTCAACTATAGTCATTTTTCTTTCGATTGCAAACGTAACCAGTTTTTCAATAATGGTTTAACATACAAAACTTACCGCTGGCTCTAGATTCTAATCTATCACTCCGATTTGCAAACGGATTTCACTGAAGCTGTAACTTTCATCCCAGAACATAGTTTAGGGGCCATTACTTCTTCAACTATAGTCATTTTTCTTTCAATTGCAAACGTAACCAGTTTTTCAATGGTGTAATGGTTTAACATAGAAAACTTACCGTTGGCTCTAGATTCTAATCTATCACTCCGATTTGCAAACGGATTTCACTGAAGCTGTAACTTTCATCCCAGAACATAGTTTAGGGGCCATTACTTCTTCAACTATAGTCATTTTTCTTTCAATTGCAAACGTAACCAGTTTTTCAATGGTGTAATGGTTTAACATAGAAAACTTACCGTTGGCTCTAGATTCTAATCTATCACTCCGATTTGCAAACGGATTTCACTGAAGCTGTAACTTTCATCCCAGAACATAGTTTAGGGGCCATTACTTCTTCAACTATAGTCATTTTTCTTTCAATTGCAAACATAACCAGTTTTTCAATGGTGTAATGGGTTAACATAGAAAACTTACCGTTGGCTCTAGATTCTAATCTATCACTCCGATTTGCAAACGGATTTCACTGAAGCTGTAACTTTCATCCCAGAACATAGTTTAGGGGCCATTACTTCTTCAACTATAGTCATTTTTCTTTCAATTGCAAACGTAACCAGTTTTTCAATGGTGTAATGGTTTAACATAGAAAACTTACCGTTGGCTCTAGATTCTAATCTATCACTCCGATTTGCAAACGGATTTCACTGAAGCTGTAACTTTCATCCCAGAACATAGTTTAGGGGCCATTACTTCTTCAACTATAGTCATTTTTCTTTCAATTGCAAACATAACCAGTTTTTCAATGGTGTAATGGGTTAACATAGAAAACTTACCGTTGGCTCTAGATTCTAATCTATCACTCCGATTTGCAAACGGATTTCACTGAAGCTGTAACTTTCATCCCAGAACATAGTTTAGGGGCCATTACTTCTTCAACTATAGTCATTTTTCTTTCAATTGCAAACGTAACCAGTTTTTCAATGGTGTAATGGTTTAACATAGAAAACTTACCGTTGGCTCTAGATTCTAATCTATCACTCCGATTTGCAAACGGATTTCACTGAAGCTGTAACTTTCATCCCAGAACATAGTTTAGGGGCCATTACTTCTTCAAAAATAGTCATTTTTCTTTCAATTGCAAACGTAACCAGTTTTTCAATGGTGTAATGGTTTAACATAGAAAACTTACCGTTGGCTCTCGATTCTAATCTATCACTCCGATTTGCAAACGGATTTCACTGAAGCTGTAACTTTCATCCCAGAACATAGTTTAGGGGCCATTACCTCTTCAACTATAGTCATTTTTCTTTCGATTGCAAACGTAACCAGTTTTTCAATGGTGTAATGGTTTAACATAGAAAACTTACCGTTGGCTCTCGATTCTAATCTATCACTCCGATTTGCAAACGGATTTCACTGAAGCTGTAACTTTCATCCCAGAACATAGTTTAGGGGCCATTACCTCTTCAACTATAGTCATTTTTCTTTCGATTGCAAACGTAACCAGTTTTTCAATGGTGTAATGGTTTAACATAGAAAACTTACCGTTGGCTCTCAATTCTAATCTATCACTCCGATTTGCAAACGGATTTCACTGAAGCTGTAACTTTCATCCCAGAACATAGTTTAGGGGCCATTACCTCTTCAACTATAGTCATTTTTCTTTCGATTGCAAACGTAACCAGTTTTTCAATGGTGTAATGGTTTAACATAGAAAACTTACCGTTGGCTCTCGATTCTAATCTATCACTCCGATTTGCAAACGGATTTCACTGAAGCTGTAACTTTCATCCCAGAACATAGTTTAGGGGCCATTACCTCTTCAACTATAGTCATTTTTCTTTCGATTGCAAACTTAACAAGTTTTTCAATGGTGTAATGGTTTAACATAGAAAACTTACCGTTGGCTCTCGATTCTAATCTATCACTCCGATTTGCAAACGGATTTCACTGAAGCTGTAACTTTCATCCCAGAACATAGTTTAGGGGCCATTACCTCTTCAACTATAGTCATTTTTCTTTCGATTGCAAACGTAACCAGTTTTCAATGGTGTAATGGTTTAACATACAAAACTTACCGTTGGCTCTCGATTCTAATCTATCACTCCGATTTGCAAACGGATTTCACTGAAGCTGTAACTTTCATCCCAGAACATAGTTTAGGGGCCATTACCTCTTCAACTATAGTCATTTTTCTTTCAATTGCAAACGTAACCAGTTTTTCAATGGTGTAATGGTTTAACATAGAAAACTTACCGCTGGCTCTAGATTCTAATCTATCACTCCGATTTGCAAACGGATTTCACTGACGCTGTAACTTTCATCCCAGAACATAGTTTAGGGGCCATTACTTCTTCAACTATAGTCATTTTTCTTTCAATTGCAAACATAACCAGTTTTTCAATGGTGTAATGGGTTAACATAGAAAACTTACCGTTGGCTCTAGATTCTAATCTATCACTCCGATTTGCAAACGGATTTCACTGAAGCTGTAACTTTCATCCCAGAACATAGTTTAGGGGCCATTACTTCTTCAACTATAGTCATTTTTCTTTCAATTGCAAACGTAACCAGTTTTTCAATGGTGTAATGGTTTAACATAGAAAACTTACCGTTGGCTCTAGATTCTAATCTATCACTCCGATTTGCAAACGGATTTCACTGAAGCTGTAACTTTCATCCCAGAACATAGTTTAGGGGCCATTACCTCTTCAACTATAGTCATTTTTCTTTCGATTGCAAACGTAACCAGTTTTTCAATGGTGTAATGGTTTAACATAGAAAACTTACCGTTGGCTCTCGGTTCTAATCTATCACTCCGATTTGCAAACGGATTTCACTGAAGCTGTAACTTTCATCCCAGAACATAGTTTAGGGGCCATTACCTCTTCAACTATAGTCATTTTTCTTTCGATTGCAAACTTAACAAGTTTTTCAATGGTGTAATGGTTTAACATAGAAAACTTACCGTTGGCTCTCGATTCTAATCTATCACTCCGATTTGCAAACGGATTTCACTGAAGCTGTAACTTTCATCCCAGAACATAGTTTAGGGGCCATTACCTCTTCAACTATAGTCATTTTTCTTTCGATTGCAAACGTAACCAGTTTTTCAATAATGGTTTAACATACAAAACTTACCGCTGGCTCTAGATTCTAATCTATCACTCCGATTTGCAAACGGATTTCACTGAAGCTGTAACTTTCATCCCAGAACATAGTTTAGGGGCCATTACTTCTTCAACTATAGTCATTTTTCTTTCAATTGCAAACGTAACCAGTTTTTCAATGGTGTAATGGTTTAACATAGAAAACTTACCGTTGGCTCTAGATTCTAATCTATCACTCCGATTTGCAAACGGATTTCACTGAAGCTGTAACTTTCATCCCAGAACATAGTTTAGGGGCCATTACTTCTTCAACTATAGTCATTTTTCTTTCAATTGCAAACGTAACCAGTTTTTCAATGGTGTAATGGTTTAACATAGAAAACTTACCGTTGGCTCTCGATTCTAATCTATCACTCCGATTTGCAAACGGATTTCACTGAAGCTGTAACTTTCATCCCAGAACATAGTTTAGGGGCCATTACCTCTTCAACTATAGTCATTTTTCTTTCGATTGCAAACGTAACCAGTTTTTCAATGGTGTAATGGTTTAACATAGAAAACTTACCGTTGGCTCTCGATTCTAATCTATCACTCCGATTTGCAAACGGATTTCACTGAAGCTGTAACTTTCATCCCAGAACATAGTTTAGGGGCCATTACCTCTTCAACTATAGTCATTTTTCTTTCGATTGCAAACGTAACCAGTTTTTCAATGGTGTAATGGTTTAACATAGAAAACTTACCGTTGGCTCTCGATTCTAATCTATCACTCCGATTTGCAAACGGATTTCACTGAAGCTGTAACTTTCATCCCAGAACATAGTTTAGGGGCCATTACCTCTTCAACTATAGTCATTTTTCTTTCGATTGCAAACGTAACCAGTTTTTCAATGGTGTAATGGTTTAACATAGAAAACTTGCCGTTGGCTCTCGATTCTAATCTATCACTCCGATTTGCAAACGGATTTCACTGAAGCTGTAACTTTCATCCCAGAACATAGTTTAGGGGCCATTACCTCTTCAACTATAGTCATTTTTCTTTGGATTGCAAACATAACCAGTTTTTCAATGGTGTAATGGTTTAACATAGAAAACTTACCTTTGGCTCTCGATTCTAATCTATCACTCCGATTTGCAAACGGATTTCACTGAAGCTGTAACTTTCATCCCAGAACATAGTTTAGGGGCCATTACCTCTTCAACTATAGTCATTTTTCTTTCGATTGCAAACGTAACCAGTTTTTCAATGGTTGATCCAGGGATGTTGATCCAGGGATTTTATCTGATTGCCATCTGGAGTCGGGAAGGAATTTTCCCCTTTAGGGGCTAATTGGACCATGCCTTGTAAGGGTTTTTTCGCCTTCCTCTGGATCAACAGGGATATGGGAGGGAGCAGGCTGGTGTTGTACTTTATACTGGTTGAACTCGATGGACGTATGTCTTTTTTCAACCAAAATAACTATGTAACTATGTAACTATGTAATGGTTTAACATAGAAAACTTACCGTTGGCTCTCGATTCTAATCTATCACTCCGATTTGCAAACGGATTTCACTGAAGCTGTAACTTTCATCCCAGAACATAGTTTAGGGGCCATTACCTCTTCAACTATAGTCATTTTTCTTTCGATTGCAAACGTAACCAGTTTTTCAATGGTGTAATGGTTTAACATAGAAAACTTACCGTTGGCTCTCGATTCTAATCTATCACTCCGATTTGCAAACGGATTTCACTGAAGCTGTAACTTTCATCCCAGAACATAGTTTAGGGGCCATTACCTCTTCAACTATAGTCATTTTTCTTTCGATTGCAAACGTAACCAGTTTTTCAATGGTGTAATGGTTTAACATAGAAAACTTACCGTTGGCTCTCGATTCTAATCTATCACTCCGATTTGCAAACGGATTTCACTGAAGCTGTAACTTTCATCCCAGAACATAGTTTAGGGGCCATTACCTCTTCAACTATAGTCATTTTTCTTTCGATTGCAAACGTAACCAGTTTTTCAATGGTGTAATGGTTTAACATACAAAACTTACCGTTGGCTCTCAATTCTAATCTATCACTCCGATTTGCAAACGGATTTCACTGAAGCTGTAACTTTCATCCCAGAACATAGTTTAGGGGCCATTACCTCTTCAACTATAGTCATTTTTCTTTCGATTGCAAACGTAACCAGTTTTTCAATGGTGTAATGGTTTAACATAGAAAACTTACCGTTGGCTCTAGGTTCTAATCTATCACTCCGATTTGCAAACGGATTTCACTGAAGCTGTAACTTTCATCCCAGAACATAGTTTAGGGGCCATTACCTCTTCAACTATAGTCATTTTTCTTTCGATTGCAAACTTAACAAGTTTTTCAATGGTGTAATGGTTTAACATAGAAAACTTACCGTTGGCTCTCGATTCTAATCTATCACTCCGATTTGCAAACGGATTTCACTGAAGCTGTAACTTTCATCCCAGAACATAGTTTAGGGGCCATTACCTCTTCAACTATAGTCATTTTTCTTTCGATTGCAAACGTAACCAGTTTTTCAATAATGGTTTAACATACAAAACTTACCGCTGGCTCTAGATTCTAATCTATCACTCCGATTTGCAAACGGATTTCACTGAAGCTGTAACTTTCATCCCAGAACATAGTTTAGGGGCCATTACTTCTTCAACTATAGTCATTTTTCTTTCAATTGCAAACGTAACCAGTTTTTCAATGGTGTAATGGTTTAACATAGAAAACTTACCGTTGGCTCTAGATTCTAATCTATCACTCCGATTTGCAAACGGATTTCACTGAAGCTGTAACTTTCATCCCAGAACATAGTTTAGGGGCCATTACTTCTTCAACTATAGTCATTTTTCTTTCAATTGCAAACGTAACCAGTTTTTCAATGGTGTAATGGTTTAACATAGAAAACGTACCGTTGGCTCTAGATTCTAATCTATCACTCCGATTTGCAAACGGATTTCACTGAAGCTGTAACTTTCATCCCAGAACATAGTTTAGGGGCCATTACTTCTTCAACTATAGTCATTTTTCTTTCAATTGCAAACATAACCAGTTTTTCAATGGTGTAATGGGTTAACATAGAAAACTTACCGTTGGCTCTAGATTCTAATCTATCACTCCGATTTGCAAACGGATTTCACTGAAGCTGTAACTTTCATCCCAGAACATAGTTTAGGGGCCATTACTTCTTCAACTATAGTCATTTTTCTTTCAATTGCAAACGTAACCAGTTTTTCAATGGTGTAATGGTTTAACATAGAAAACTTACCGTTGGCTCTCGATTCTAATCTATCACTCCGATTTGCAAACGGATTTCACTGAAGCTGTAACTTTCATCCCAGAACATAGTTTAGGGGCCATTACCTCTTCAACTATAGTCATTTTTCTTTGGATTGCAAACGTAACCAGTTTTTCAATGGTGTAATGGTTTAACATAGAAAACTTACCTTTGGCTCTCGATTCTAATCTATCACTCCGATTTGCAAACGGATTTCACTGAAGCTGTAACTTTCATCCCAGAACATAGTTTAGGGGCCATTACCTCTTCAACTATAGTCATTTTTCTTTCGATTGCAAACGTATCCAGTTTTTCAATGGTTGATCCAGGGATGTTGATCCAGGGATTTTATCTGATTGCCATCTGGAGTCGGGAAGGAATTTTCCCCTTTAGGGGCTAATTGGACCATGCCTTGTAAGGGTTTTTTCGCCTTCCTCTGGATCAACAGGGATATGGGAGGGAGCAGGCTGGTGTTGTACTTTATACTGGTTGAACTCGATGGACGTATGTCTTTTTTCAACCAAAATAACTATGTAACTATGTAACTATGTAATGGTTTAACATAGAAAACTTACCGTTGGCTCTCGATTCTAATCTATCACTCCGATTTGCAAACGGATTTCACTGAAGCTGTAACTTTCATCCCAGAACATAGTTTAGGGGCCATTACCTCTTCAACTATAGTCATTTTTCTTTCGATTGCAAACGTAACCAGTTTTTCAATGGTGTAATGGTTTAACATAGAAAACTTACCGTTGGCTCTCGATTCTAATCTATCACTCCGATTTGCAAACGGATTTCACTGAAGCTGTAACTTTCATCCCAGAACATAGTTTAGGGGCCATTACCTCTTCAACTATAGTCATTTTTCTTTCGATTGCAAACGTAACCAGTTTTTCAATGGTGTAATGGTTTAACATAGAAAACTTACCGTTGGCTCTCGATTCTAATCTATCACTCCGATTTGCAAACGGATTTCACTGAAGCTGTAACTTTCATCCCAGAACATAGTTTAGGGGCTACCTCTTCAACTATAGTCATTTTTCTTTCGATTGCAAACGTAACCAGTTTTTCAATGGTGTAATGGTTTAACATAGAAAACTTACCGTTGGCTCTCAATTCTAATCTATCACTCCGATTTGCAAACGGATTTCACTGAAGCTGTAACTTTCATCCCAGAACATAGTTTAGGGGCCATTACCTCTTCAACTATAGTCATTTTTCTTTCGATTGCAAACGTAACCAGTTTTTCAATGGTGTAATGGTTTAACATAGAAAACTTACCGTTGGCTCTCGGTTCTAATCTATCACTCCGATTTGCAAACGGATTTCACTGAAGCTGTAACTTTCATCCCAGAACATAGTTTAGGGGCCATTACCTCTTCAACTATAGTCATTTTTCTTTCGATTGCAAACTTAACAAGTTTTTCAATGGTGTAATGGTTTAACATAGAAAACTTACCGTTGGCTCTCGATTCTAATCTATCACTCCGATTTGCAAACGGATTTCACTGAAGCTGTAACTTTCATCCCAGAACATAGTTTAGGGGCCATTACCTCTTCAACTATAGTCATTTTTCTTTCGATTGCAAACGTAACCAGTTTTTCAATAATGGTTTAACATACAAAACTTACCGCTGGCTCTAGATTCTAATCTATCACTCCGATTTGCAAACGGATTTCACTGAAGCTGTAACTTTCATCCCAGAACATAGTTTAGGGGCCATTACTTCTTCAACTATAGTCATTTTTCTTTCAATTGCAAACGTAACCAGTTTTTCAATGGTGTAATGGTTTAACATAGAAAACTTACCGTTGGCTCTAGATTCTAATCTATCACTCCGATTTGCAAACGGATTTCACTGAAGCTGTAACTTTCATCCCAGAACATAGTTTAGGGGCCATTACTTCTTCAACTATAGTCATTTTTCTTTCAATTGCAAACGTAACCAGTTTTTCAATGGTGTAATGGTTTAACATAGAAAACTTACCGTTGGCTCTAGATTCTAATCTATCACTCCGATTTGCAAACGGATTTCACTGAAGCTGTAACTTTCATCCCAGAACATAGTTTAGGGGCCATTACTTCTTCAACTATAGTCATTTTTCTTTCAATTGCAAACATAACCAGTTTTTCAATGGTGTAATGGGTTAACATAGAAAACTTACCGTTGGCTCTAGATTCTAATCTATCACTCCGATTTGCAAACGGATTTCACTGAAGCTGTAACTTTCATCCCAGAACATAGTTTAGGGGCCATTACTTCTTCAACTATAGTCATTTTTCTTTCAATTGCAAACGTAACCAGTTTTTCAATGGTGTAATGGTTTAACATAGAAAACTTACCGTTGGCTCTAGATTCTAATCTATCACTCCGATTTGCAAACGGATTTCACTGAAGCTGTAACTTTCATCCCAGAACATAGTTTAGGGGCCATTACTTCTTCAACTATAGTCATTTTTCTTTCAATTGCAAACATAACCAGTTTTTCAATGGTGTAATGGGTTAACATAGAAAACTTACCGTTGGCTCTAGATTCTAATCTATCACTCCGATTTGCAAACGGATTTCACTGAAGCTGTAACTTTCATCCCAGAACATAGTTTAGGGGCCATTACTTCTTCAACTATAGTCATTTTTCTTTCAATTGCAAACGTAACCAGTTTTTCAATGGTGTAATGGTTTAACATAGAAAACTTACCGTTGGCTCTAGATTCTAATCTATCACTCCGATTTGCAAACGGATTTCACTGAAGCTGTAACTTTCATCCCAGAACATAGTTTAGGGGCCATTACTTCTTCAAAAATAGTCATTTTTCTTTCAATTGCAAACGTAACCAGTTTTTCAATGGTGTAATGGTTTAACATAGAAAACTTACCGTTGGCTCTCGATTCTAATCTATCACTCCGATTTGCAAACGGATTTCACTGAAGCTGTAACTTTCATCCCAGAACATAGTTTAGGGGCCATTACCTCTTCAACTATAGTCATTTTTCTTTCGATTGCAAACGTAACCAGTTTTTCAATGGTGTAATGGTTTAACATAGAAAACTTACCGTTGGCTCTCGATTCTAATCTATCACTCCGATTTGCAAACGGATTTCACTGAAGCTGTAACTTTCATCCCAGAACATAGTTTAGGGGCCATTACCTCTTCAACTATAGTCATTTTTCTTTCGATTGCAAACGTAACCAGTTTTTCAATGGTGTAATGGTTTAACATAGAAAACTTACCGTTGGCTCTCAATTCTAATCTATCACTCCGATTTGCAAACGGATTTCACTGAAGCTGTAACTTTCATCCCAGAACATAGTTTAGGGGCCATTACCTCTTCAACTATAGTCATTTTTCTTTCGTTTCAAGGGTGTTTATTAGTTGTATAAAGTCACATGAACAAATTATGCATTCAATGCTCATACAGCCCCCTTAGGGGAGAGCAAATGTTTTATACATTGAAGCTTTATGCAAAGTATAGCACAAGTTTAAACAATTAAATGAGCATGAACAATATATAAGATTGCTAGGTAGTGCTTATATAAGTAAACTAAAACAACCTGAGTATTTTTTTAATATTAATCTCATCTCCGGGAAACAAGGAAGATGAGGAGGTGAGAGATAGAAAGGTGTAGAGACATAGAGAAATTAGAGAAAGATGAAAGGCCCAAGGGTGGGGATTCCACATCATGCCATTGGGCACTTCCATGAAGAGAGGAGTTGAGAGTAAGAAAAAGTGAGGAAAGAAAGGAAAGAAAAGTAGAGAGAGCCGGGTAAGCTTAAGTATCTGTCCGACCATCCACCTATTCATCTAGAAAATATTTATAACCAACCATGAACCAAGAGTAGTACAAGTGATCAAGTTAATAAAAACCACCAGAAAAAGTTCCCATTGCCAGAGAGGCCTAAAAGGAGTGCAAGGTGTATGATAGCCCTGCGTTATCCTGCCAGTCGATCCAGGGGCCCCAAGTTTTCATAAACACGTCCAGCGTATCATAGAGTTTAGCTGTTATATGTTCGGACAGCATCACTACATTTAGCTGTTTAAACACTAAATCTTCTGGTATGTTAAGTGATTTCCAGTGAAATGCTAGGTTACGCTTGGCCAAGGCCAAGATGTGATGAAGGAGTTTGTTTTCGCTATTCGAGAAACCAGAAGGTTTATTCCCTAGCAGCGCCACTGTTGGATCGATTTGCGCTGACCTTTGCAGGATTAGGCAGGATTTAGACCAGATATTGGACCAGTAACGGGCAGCTTTAGGGCAAGTCCACCATACGTGGATTAAGTCACCTTTCATTTTACAGCCTCTGTAGCACAAGTCGGACTGGGCCGGATCAAAGGCATGTAGCCTAATAGGGGTGAAATAAGTTCTATGTAAAAGTCTCAACGAGGTTTCGATGGATGTATAATATAAACTACCTTTCAAAAGGGTCGAACAACAGTGAGGCCAACGGTTCTCAGTTATATTAGTCTGCAGGTCCGTCTCCCAGGCTAACATGGAGCTGGTTTTGGGGTCCATTGAGTCCTGTAGTAAGGTATTGTAAATGTCTGAAATCAGACCTTTATCCAAATTTCCATTTTTGCATCTAGTTTCAAAAGGTGTGTATACCAACACCTCCTTTCGAGGGTCAATGGAGTCCAAATATTCAAAAATTTGTGATGCACGATATAGTTCCAAAGGGGGGACCGAGTTTTCAATACAGAAGATTCGCTTGGTCGGGATTTTAAAAGCTGATAGAAATTTCCCTACCGTGTCTAGGGATCTGCTGGTCCACCAACGAAAGGAATTAGGAAGTAAACCAGGGGGGAAGTCTGGATTACCTGTAAGTCTGGTCATACAGCTCGGAATGGCTTGGAGTCTATATTTGTACCTATGCTTGAGCCATAAGGCGAGAGAGTATGCGGTATACGGAGCTGTCTGCTTAAGTTTGTGGTATGGGGGTCTATTGGACCACATTAGGCCTTTCAGTGACAGAGGGTGCACTATGTTTGACTCAATGTCCACCCAAAGTGGTTGTATGAAATTATAATTGGCTACTGCCAACTGCGATAGTCTGGCGGCTGTATAGTAATGCTTTAGAACGGGTACATTCAGACCTCCTAATGTTTTAGGGCGAGAGAGGGTCGCATAACTCAACCTAGCTCTACGGTTTTTCCAGATAAACTGGTGAATCGCCTTTTGAAATGAGGCTAATGCCCCCATTTTAATAGGTATGGGAAGAACTCTGAATAGGTATAGGATTCTCGGGAGGAGTGTCATTTTTACCGCGTTGCATCTTCCTAGTAAAGAGAGCGGGTATGTGGACCAGGTGGCAAGGTCTGCGGTTAATTTTCTGTACATTGAGGGGTAATTTACATCGTATAATTTGGACGGATCTAAAGGTAGGTTAATTCCCAGGTACTTTAGATATTTAGGTTGATGTATAAAACCGAAGGATTGAGCTAAGTTTTGTGCTTCTGTTTGAGAGACACCAGATATCATCATTTCTGACTTGTCTCGGTTTAATTTAAAACCGGAAAAGCCTGAAAAGCGTTGTACAATATCAAGAAGGTTGGGGATAGAGGTGTGTGGTGAAGTGAGAGTCAAGAATATATCATCGGCGAACAAACTTAGTTTATGTTCAGATTTGCCGATTTTGACACCCATTACATCCGGGGAAGTCCGTATTTTTATGGCCAACGGTTCCATGGCGATGGCAAATATTGCCGGGGATAAGGGGCATCCCTGTCTCGTGCCACGTTGTATGGGAAAGTGTGTTATTGATTGAGCTGGGAGTTTAAGATATGCAGAGGGTTTAGAATAAAGGGTTTTTACTGCGTTCATGAACTCACCTTTAAAGCCAAACTTACGAAGCGTGGCAAACATGTATTGCCATTTAATACAATCAAATGCCTTTTCCATGTCTAGGGACAAGGTGGCTAGTCGTTGTGAGGTACGAAGGCAGTGTTGTTGGAGGTTTAGGATTTTTCTGATATTGTCCGGGGCCTGTCGGTGTGGGATGAAGCCTACCTGATCCTTATGAACAAGAGCAGGCATGACGTTATTTATTCTAAGGGCTAAGATAGAGGTAAATAGTTTGTAATCAACGCCAAGTAGCGATATTGGCCTATAATTTTTAGTGGACAGGGGATCCCTAGGAGGTTTTGGTATTACACAAATGGCAGATGTTAAGAAGTCAGAAGGGGGAATACCTCCCTTCATTAAGAAATTAAAAAATCTTAATAGGTATGGAGAGAGTGTATCTTCGAATTTCTTATAGTATATTGATGACAAACCATCCGGGCCTGGGGCTTTAGAACGTTTCAATTTTTTTATGGCATCATGAAGTTCCTCGGATGAAATGGGTGCGTTTAAGGAGGTAATAGAGGTTTGGGACAAAGTAAGTTTTATGGTTTCTTTTAAAAAGGAGTCAATGTCTTTTGCCTCATTAGTGTGAGTCTCATTACTATAAAGCTTCTTATAGTATTGCAGAAAAGTACTGTAAATGTTTTCTGGATTAGATGTTATATTTCCTTTCAGATCACGAATTCTATTTATACTATTTATTGTTTGTTGGGATCGGAGTTTTTTGGCTAACCAGGTATTTGGTTTGTTCAAGTGAGTATACGCTTTTGCTCCTA
Organism: Hyperolius riggenbachi; assembly: GCF_040937935.1. NCBI lineage: Eukaryota > Metazoa > Chordata > Amphibia > Anura > Hyperoliidae > Hyperolius > Hyperolius riggenbachi. Next base: position 230,942 of record NW_027152372.1, read on the forward strand.
ACCATCTTAAGGCTTTTTCTGTATCGGAGCCCAAAATGGTGTTGATTTGAAGCTGAAGGTCAGAAATTTGTTTTGCTAAGAACCGGGATGGGTTGGTTTGATTTATCTCATGGAGTTTTTGTATTTTATATTCTAAATTGGACAGAATTACTCCTTTGTCTCTTTTAAGTTTGGCTGAGATCCTAATTAATTCCCCTCTGATCACTGCCTTGTGAGCGGACCAGCAGACTCCCTGATTTATATCTGGTGTATCGTTCTCCCGAAAATAGTTTTGTAGACACAAGTCAATCTGATCCTTAACCTCGGGATTAATCAACAGAGACTCGTTAAGCCTCCATGGGGCCCTAGTTGTTTTCGGAATTGGTGAGCGCAAGACCACCATAACTGCGTCATGATCGGACCATGTTGTTAGAAGGTGTCTCGAGTATATTAGTGCATCAAGGCAGGAGGAGGTCACCAGGACCAGATCAATTCTGGAGTAGGTATTGTGAGGCTTTGAGTGAAAGGAGTAACCCTTCTTAAGGCCATTGTATTCTCTCCAGGTATCAGAAATTGAATGAGTTCTGAAGAGCTCCTCAAGCCTTTTTTTACTTTTGTTTACTATCGAAGGTGCAGGTGGGGATGACCTATCAAGATTGGCATTTGGGGTGTCATTAAAATCACCTGACCATATGAGGCTGTCAAATTTTAGGGTGAGAAGGATGTCCGAAACTTTTGTTGTGGTCTGAGAACTAGTACTTGGGGGAGCATATAAGTTCACAATACACAATACCTTGTTGTCAAAGTTACCTAAAAGAATTGAATATGTACCAGAGTCATCAGTGAGATGTGAGGTAATTTCTATTGGGAATGTGTTTGAGAACAGGGTGAGGACACCTCTACTTCTCCTTTTATAGGATGAGGTGTAGGATCTTCTATATTTATTGTGGAAAAATTTCGGGACTGCGTTGGGAGAGAAGTGGGTTTCCTGAATACACAGGATATCAGGCCGATTTTTGGTGAGGTCCTTCAGTGCCATGGCGCGTTTGTGGGGGGAGCAAAGGCCTCTGGCATTTTGGGATACTATGGTAATGGGTCTAAAAGACATGGAATACTGGGTGGCCATGGCACATGTTCCTCCTAGAACATGGGGATGAATTATCTAGCGTGGATGGTAAAGGCCGGCATTGTAGCGTGGAGTCTAAAGTCTCCCCTCCAAGGTACCCGGAACCGAGGAGGGGGGAAAAGAGCACAAACAGTGCAATCGTCAGGAAGGTGTGGGGGTCAATAAATTAAATAGTAACCCCGCACTAACCCTACCTTTTGGGAGGCAGCTGTCCACAAAGAGCTTCACCACCTTGAACATTATAGCATTGTAGCATCAATCAGGAAACAATACTTCAAAAACCTGAACAGCAGTCATAAGGTAAACATAGAACTACCATTGTAATAAGAACCTCAGAAAAACGAAAAGGTATAGCTTAAGGCTATTATAACTAAATCGGGTGTATAACCTTCCAATAACACCTTTGCCTGGAGAAGGAAAGGAGTATGTTGTGATGAGTAAGCGGTGTCTTCAGTTCAACATCATAAAGTGAGCTCTTTCTCCGCTTCCAGTTGCCATAGTTTCCTATTCCATAAGGATGGAGTGTAGGCTATAGTCTGGTAAGTTAAAGGTGTAAAATAACCGTAACATGGAAACAATATAGTCTATAGTAGAAGAATTAAACCAAGATTTCAGTTCAGCATCATAAAGTGAGCCTTTTATTCTCTTCTTATCGAGAGTAAGTCCACTCCGGTGAGAGCAGGGCTTGAGTTTTGAACAGTCATCTTGGAATGGGCATCATTTGGGGTAGATTAGGAGAATCATTGGCGAGATGATGATCAGGTCAATTGACCTAAGGTAGATCTGTGGTAAGATCCAGTTGGAGAATCATACAAAGAGTCACCTAGACATCTTCCAGCGGGGGTGGTGAGTCTGCACGAGAGGGGGCTGACTCTTCTTCTTCAGCAGAGACGTTAGAGTGGGGAGGAGATCCCCTCTGTGGAGGAGTCACAGGGTCTCTCCGGTTCCTATTTCTGGCTGGAGAATCTCGGACTCGGGTCCACGAAGTGAGGGCCCGTGTTGCTCTTGTTTGCCCAAGTGACCCAGTGCGTGGTTCCGGTAGGGTGTAGGGAATCTTTAGTTCAGTCAAGGCGTCGGCAGCATCGTCTGTTGTTCTACATGTATATTGCTTACCACCGGTTCGAAATGACAAAGAGAAGGGAAAGTTCCACCGGTATCGTATCGCTTCCTTTTGTAGAGCCAATGTGAATGGTCTCATCATTCTTCTCTTCTGGATCGTTGAAGGTGCCAGATCCGCGAATATCTGAACTGATTGCGGCAGACCGGGGAGGGTGGTCAGGTCTCTTGCGGCAAGGAGAATTTTGTCACGGGTATCTTCTGTGCAGATCTTTGCTATTACATCTCGCGGAAGGTCAGGGTTTCTCGGTCTCACCAGAGCTCTGTGAATCCTAACCACTCGAAGTAATGCTGGGTCCACTTGCGGTAGCAATGTGCTAAAGAGGTTAGCCGCCGTAGCTTCTAGATTTTCAATGCTTTCCGGGAGACCTCGGATTCTAACATTCGCCCTTCTACTACGATTTTCGAGATCCTCTAGTTTGTCCTCCACTGTGTCAATTCTGGAGTCATGTTTTTTGATGGCGCCTGTATTTGTTGCCACTGATGTCGCCAGCTCGTCCGTCTGCGTCTCAAGAGTGTTCACCCTCTCGCCCATATCGGACATTTGCCTGGATAGGTCACAAACAGCCTCTCGTAGCTCTTGTCTGAAAATATTTTTCATGATGACTATAAAATCCGCTGCTGACATGCCTCCTGTGAGTATTGGTGCAGGACAATGAGTGGGGTCTATGCCTGTGTGCGTGATATCCGCATTGGAATTACGCCTGTTTGCATGCGGATGCTCTCCCTGGTTCGCTTGGGATGTTTGGATGGAATCCGTATTTGTACGCATGAGATCTACAGAAGTACGCATGAATTCCTTACCAGTACGCATGGCATCTTCAGCGGAATTACGCATGGAGTCCTTGGTTGTACGCATGGGATCCTCATTTTTACGCATGACGTCAGCGGAGTCACGTGGGACGGAGCTGGTGCTGGCGGCCATCTTAGAGAATCTCCGTCTGGAGCGAAGCGGAGAGAGAAGGGGAATCTTACTTGAGCGGGTCCTTTTTATGTTCTCCCGGGGCTCCTGTTGCATTGCTGGGGGTTTCCCCTTCAAGAATATGTCAGTTGTTCCCCGATCGGTGCGCTGGAATTGCGGTGGTTCTGCTCTTCGTGAGGAGCCTCAGAGAGCACACATCCACTCTCTTCAGCTGCTCAACAGCGCCCCCGTCATTTTTCTTTCGATTGCAAACGTAACCAGTTTTTCAATGGTGTAATGGTTTAACATAGAAAACTTACCGTTGGCTCTCGATTCTAATCTATCACTCCGATTTGCAAACGGATTTCACTGAAGCTGTAACTTTCATCCCAGAACATAGTTTAGGGGCCATTACCTCTTCAACTATAGTCATTTTTCTTTCGATTGCAAACTTAACAAGTTTTTCAATGGTGTAATGGTTTAACATAGAAAACTTACCGTTGGCTCTCGATTCTAATCTATCACTCCGATTTGCAAACGGATTTCACTGAAGCTGTAACTTTCATCCCAGAACATAGTTTAGGGGCCATTACCTCTTCAACTATAGTCATTTTTCTTTCGATTGCAAACGTAACCAGTTTTCAATGGTGTAATGGTTTAACATACAAAACTTACCGTTGGCTCTCGATTCTAATCTATCACTCCGATTTGCAAACGGATTTCACTGAAGCTGTAACTTTCATCCCAGAACATAGTTTAGGGGCCATTACCTCTTCAACTATAGTCATTTTTCTTTCAATTGCAAACGTAACCAGTTTTTCAATGGTGTAATGGTTTAACATAGAAAACTTACCGCTGGCTCTAGATTCTAATCTATCACTCCGATTTGCAAACGGATTTCACTGACGCTGTAACTTTCATCCCAGAACATAGTTTAGGGGCCATTACTTCTTCAACTATAGTCATTTTTCTTTCAATTGCAAACGTAACCAGTTTTTCAATGGTGTAATGGTTTAACATAGAAAACTTACCGTTGGCTCTCGATTCTAATCTATCACTCCGATTTGCAAACGGATTTCACTGAAGCTGTAACTTTCATCCCAGAACATAGTTTAGGGGCCATTACCTCTTCAACTATAGTCATTTTTCTTTGGATTGCAAACGTAACCAGTTTTTCAATGGTGTAATGGTTTAACATAGAAAACTTACCTTTGGCTCTCGATTCTAATCTATCACTCCGATTTGCAAACGGATTTCACTGAAGCTGTAACTTTCATCCCAGAACATAGTTTAGGGGCCATTACCTCTTCAACTATAGTCATTTTTCTTTCGATTGCAAACGTAACCAGTTTTTCAATGGTTGATCCAGGGATGTTGATCCAGGGATTTTATCTGATTGCCATCTGGAGTCGGGAAGGAATTTTCCCCTTTAGGGGCTAATTGGACCATGCCTTGTAAGGGTTTTTTCGCCTTCCTCTGGATCAACAGGGATATGGGAGGGAGCAGGCTGGTGTTGTACTTTATACTGGTTGAACTCGATGGACGTATGTCTTTTTTCAACCAAAATAACTATGTAACTATGTAACTATGTAATGGTTTAACATAGAAAACTTACCGTTGGCTCTCGATTCTAATCTATCACTCCGATTTGCAAACGGATTTCACTGAAGCTGTAACTTTCATCCCAGAACATAGTTTAGGGGCCATTACCTCTTCAACTATAGTCATTTTTCTTTCGATTGCAAACGTAACCAGTTTTTCAATGGTGTAATGGTTTAACATAGAAAACTTACCGTTGGCTCTCGATTCTAATCTATCACTCCGATTTGCAAACGGATTTCACTGAAGCTGTAACTTTCATCCCAGAACATAGTTTAGGGGCCATTACCTCTTCAACTATAGTCATTTTTCTTTCGATTGCAAACGTAACCAGTTTTTCAATGGTGTAATGGTTTAACATAGAAAACTTACCGTTGGCTCTCGATTCTAATCTATCACTCCGATTTGCAAACGGATTTCACTGAAGCTGTAACTTTCATCCCAGAACATAGTTTAGGGGCTACCTCTTCAACTATAGTCATTTTTCTTTCGATTGCAAACGTAACCAGTTTTTCAATGGTGTAATGGTTTAACATAGAAAACTTACCGTTGGCTCTCAATTCTAATCTATCACTCCGATTTGCAAACGGATTTCACTGAAGCTGTAACTTTCATCCCAGAACATAGTTTAGGGGCCATTACCTCTTCAACTATAGTCATTTTTCTTTCGATTGCAAACGTAACCAGTTTTTCAATGGTGTAATGGTTTAACATAGAAAACTTACCGTTGGCTCTCGGTTCTAATCTATCACTCCGATTTGCAAACGGATTTCACTGAAGCTGTAACTTTCATCCCAGAACATAGTTTAGGGGCCATTACCTCTTCAACTATAGTCATTTTTCTTTCGATTGCAAACTTAACAAGTTTTTCAATGGTGTAATGGTTTAACATAGAAAACTTACCGTTGGCTCTCGATTCTAATCTATCACTCCGATTTGCAAACGGATTTCACTGAAGCTGTAACTTTCATCCCAGAACATAGTTTAGGGGCCATTACCTCTTCAACTATAGTCATTTTTCTTTCGATTGCAAACGTAACCAGTTTTTCAATAATGGTTTAACATACAAAACTTACCGCTGGCTCTAGATTCTAATCTATCACTCCGATTTGCAAACGGATTTCACTGAAGCTGTAACTTTCATCCCAGAACATAGTTTAGGGGCCATTACTTCTTCAACTATAGTCATTTTTCTTTCAATTGCAAACGTAACCAGTTTTTCAATGGTGTAATGGTTTAACATAGAAAACTTACCGTTGGCTCTAGATTCTAATTGCAAACGTAACCAGTTTTTCAATGGTGTAATGGTTTAACATAGAAAACTTACCGCTGGCTCTAGATTCTAATCTATCACTCCGATTTGCAAACGGATTTCACTGACGCTGTAACTTTCATCCCAGAACATAGTTTAGGGGCCATTACTTCTTCAACTATAGTCATTTTTCTTTCAATTGCAAACGTAACCAGTTTTTCAATGGTGTAATGGTTTAACATAGAAAACTTACCGTTGGCTCTCGATTCTAATCTATCACTCCGATTTGCAAACGGATTTCACTGAAGCTGTAACTTTCATCCCAGAACATATTTTAGGGGCCATTACCTCTTCAACTATAGTCATTTTTCTTTCGATTGCAAACGTAACCAGTTTTTCAATAATGGTTTAACATACAAAACTTACCGCTGGCTCTAGATTCTAATCTATCACTCCGATTTGCAAACGGATTTCACTGAAGCTGTAACTTTCATCCCAGAACATAGTTTAGGGGCCATTACTTCTTCAACTATAGTCATTTTTCTTTCAATTGCAAACGTAACCAGTTTTTCAATGGTGTAATGGTTTAACATAGAAAACTTACCGTTGGCTCTAGATTCTAATCTATCACTCCGATTTGCAAACGGATTTCACTGAAGCTGTAACTTTCATCCCAGAACATAGTTTAGGGGCCATTACTTCTTCAACTATAGTCATTTTTCTTTCAATTGCAAACGTAACCAGTTTTTCAATGGTGTAATGGTTTAACATAGAAAACGTACCGTTGGCTCTAGATTCTAATCTATCACTCCGATTTGCAAACGGATTTCACTGAAGCTGTAACTTTCATCCCAGAACATAGTTTAGGGGCCATTACTTCTTCAACTATAGTCATTTTTCTTTCAATTGCAAACATAACCAGTTTTTCAATGGTGTAATGGGTTAACATAGAAAACTTACCGTTGGCTCTAGATTCTAATCTATCACTCCGATTTGCAAACGGATTTCACTGAAGCTGTAACTTTCATCCCAGAACATAGTTTAGGGGCCATTACCTCTTCAACTATAGTCATTTTTCTTTCGATTGCAAACGTAACCAGTTTTTCAATGGTTGATCCAGGGATGTTGATCCAGGGATTTTATCTGATTGCCATCTGGAGTCGGGAAGGAATTTTCCCCTTTAGGGGCTAATTGGACCATGCCTTGTAAGGGTTTTTTCGCCTTCCTCTGGATCAACAGGGATATGGGAGGGAGCAGGCTGGTGTTGTACTTTATACTGGTTGAACTCGATGGACGTATGTCTTTTTTCAACCAAAATAACTATGTAACTATGTAACTATGTAATGGTTTAACATAGAAAACTTACCGTTGGCTCTCGATTCTAATCTATCACTCCGATTTGCAAACGGATTTCACTGAAGCTGTAACTTTCATCCCAGAACATAGTTTAGGGGCCATTACCTCTTCAACTATAGTCATTTTTCTTTCGATTGCAAACGTAACCAGTTTTTCAATGGTGTAATGGTTTAACATAGAAAACTTACCGTTGGCTCTCGATTCTAATCTATCACTCCGATTTGCAAACGGATTTCACTGAAGCTGTAACTTTCATCCCAGAACATAGTTTAGGGGCCATTACCTCTTCAACTATAGTCATTTTTCTTTCGATTGCAAACGTAACCAGTTTTTCAATGGTGTAATGGTTTAACATAGAAAACTTACCGTTGGCTCTCGATTCTAATCTATCACTCCGATTTGCAAACGGATTTCACTGAAGCTGTAACTTTCATCCCAGAACATAGTTTAGGGGCTACCTCTTCAACTATAGTCATTTTTCTTTCGATTGCAAACGTAACCAGTTTTTCAATGGTGTAATGGTTTAACATAGAAAACTTACCGTTGGCTCTCAATTCTAATCTATCACTCCGATTTGCAAACGGATTTCACTGAAGCTGTAACTTTCATCCCAGAACATAGTTTAGGGGCCATTACCTCTTCAACTATAGTCATTTTTCTTTCGATTGCAAACGTAACCAGTTTTTCAATGGTGTAATGGTTTAACATAGAAAACTTACCGTTGGCTCTCGGTTCTAATCTATCACTCCGATTTGCAAACGGATTTCACTGAAGCTGTAACTTTCATCCCAGAACATAGTTTAGGGGCCATTACCTCTTCAACTATAGTCATTTTTCTTTCGATTGCAAACTTAACAAGTTTTTCAATGGTGTAATGGTTTAACATAGAAAACTTACCGTTGGCTCTCGATTCTAATCTATCACTCCGATTTGCAAACGGATTTCACTGAAGCTGTAACTTTCATCCCAGAACATAGTTTAGGGGCCATTACCTCTTCAACTATAGTCATTTTTCTTTCGATTGCAAACGTAACCAGTTTTTCAATAATGGTTTAACATACAAAACTTACCGCTGGCTCTAGATTCTAATCTATCACTCCGATTTGCAAACGGATTTCACTGAAGCTGTAACTTTCATCCCAGAACATAGTTTAGGGGCCATTACTTCTTCAACTATAGTCATTTTTCTTTCAATTGCAAACGTAACCAGTTTTTCAATGGTGTAATGGTTTAACATAGAAAACTTACCGTTGGCTCTAGATTCTAATCTATCACTCCGATTTGCAAACGGATTTCACTGAAGCTGTAACTTTCATCCCAGAACATAGTTTAGGGGCCATTACTTCTTCAACTATAGTCATTTTTCTTTCAATTGCAAACGTAACCAGTTTTTCAATGGTGTAATGGTTTAACATAGAAAACTTACCGTTGGCTCTAGATTCTAATCTATCACTCCGATTTGCAAACGGATTTCACTGAAGCTGTAACTTTCATCCCAGAACATAGTTTAGGGGCCATTACTTCTTCAACTATAGTCATTTTTCTTTCAATTGCAAACATAACCAGTTTTTCAATGGTGTAATGGGTTAACATAGAAAACTTACCGTTGGCTCTAGATTCTAATCTATCACTCCGATTTGCAAACGGATTTCACTGAAGCTGTAACTTTCATCCCAGAACATAGTTTAGGGGCCATTACTTCTTCAACTATAGTCATTTTTCTTTCAATTGCAAACGTAACCAGTTTTTCAATGGTGTAATGGTTTAACATAGAAAACTTACCGTTGGCTCTAGATTCTAATCTATCACTCCGATTTGCAAACGGATTTCACTGAAGCTGTAACTTTCATCCCAGAACATAGTTTAGGGGCCATTACTTCTTCAACTATAGTCATTTTTCTTTCAATTGCAAACATAACCAGTTTTTCAATGGTGTAATGGGTTAACATAGAAAACTTACCGTTGGCTCTAGATTCTAATCTATCACTCCGATTTGCAAACGGATTTCACTGAAGCTGTAACTTTCATCCCAGAACATAGTTTAGGGGCCATTACTTCTTCAACTATAGTCATTTTTCTTTCAATTGCAAACGTAACCAGTTTTTCAATGGTGTAATGGTTTAACATAGAAAACTTACCGTTGGCTCTAGATTCTAATCTATCACTCCGATTTGCAAACGGATTTCACTGAAGCTGTAACTTTCATCCCAGAACATAGTTTAGGGGCCATTACTTCTTCAAAAATAGTCATTTTTCTTTCAATTGCAAACGTAACCAGTTTTTCAATGGTGTAATGGTTTAACATAGAAAACTTACCGTTGGCTCTCGATTCTAATCTATCACTCCGATTTGCAAACGGATTTCACTGAAGCTGTAACTTTCATCCCAGAACATAGTTTAGGGGCCATTACCTCTTCAACTATAGTCATTTTTCTTTCGATTGCAAACGTAACCAGTTTTTCAATGGTGTAATGGTTTAACATAGAAAACTTACCGTTGGCTCTCGATTCTAATCTATCACTCCGATTTGCAAACGGATTTCACTGAAGCTGTAACTTTCATCCCAGAACATAGTTTAGGGGCCATTACCTCTTCAACTATAGTCATTTTTCTTTCGATTGCAAACGTAACCAGTTTTTCAATGGTGTAATGGTTTAACATAGAAAACTTACCGTTGGCTCTCAATTCTAATCTATCACTCCGATTTGCAAACGGATTTCACTGAAGCTGTAACTTTCATCCCAGAACATAGTTTAGGGGCCATTACCTCTTCAACTATAGTCATTTTTCTTTCGATTGCAAACGTAACCAGTTTTTCAATGGTGTAATGGTTTAACATAGAAAACTTACCGTTGGCTCTCGATTCTAATCTATCACTCCGATTTGCAAACGGATTTCACTGAAGCTGTAACTTTCATCCCAGAACATAGTTTAGGGGCCATTACCTCTTCAACTATAGTCATTTTTCTTTCGATTGCAAACTTAACAAGTTTTTCAATGGTGTAATGGTTTAACATAGAAAACTTACCGTTGGCTCTCGATTCTAATCTATCACTCCGATTTGCAAACGGATTTCACTGAAGCTGTAACATTCATCCCAGAACATAGTTTAGGGGCCATTACCTCTTCAACTATAGTCATTTTTCTTTCGATTGCAAACGTAACCAGTTTTCAATGGTGTAATGGTTTAACATACAAAACTTACCGTTGGCTCTCGATTCTAATCTATCACTCCGATTTGCAAACGGATTTCACTGAAGCTGTAACTTTCATCCCAGAACATAGTTTAGGGGCCATTACCTCTTCAACTATAGTCATTTTTCTTTCAATTGCAAACGTAACCAGTTTTTCAATGGTGTAATGGTTTAACATAGAAAACTTACCGCTGGCTCTAGATTCTAATCTATCACTCCGATTTGCAAACGGATTTCACTGACGCTGTAACTTTCATCCCAGAACATAGTTTAGGGGCCATTACTTCTTCAACTATAGTCATTTTTCTTTCAATTGCAAACGTAACCAGTTTTTCAATGGTGTAATGGTTTAACATAGAAAACTTACCGTTGGCTCTCGATTCTAATCTATCACTCCGATTTGCAAACGGATTTCACTGAAGCTGTAACTTTCATCCCAGAACATAGTTTAGGGGCCATTACCTCTTCAACTATAGTCATTTTTCTTTGGATTGCAAACGTAACCAGTTTTTCAATGGTGTAATGGTTTAACATAGAAAACTTACCTTTGGCTCTCGATTCTAATCTATCACTCCGATTTGCAAACGGATTTCACTGAAGCTGTAACTTTCATCCCAGAACATAGTTTAGGGGCCATTACCTCTTCAACTATAGTCATTTTTCTTTCGATTGCAAACGTAACCAGTTTTTCAATGGTTGATCCAGGGATGTTGATCCAGGGATTTTATCTGATTGCCATCTGGAGTCGGGAAGGAATTTTCCCCTTTAGGGGCTAATTGGACCATGCCTTGTAAGGGTTTTTTCGCCTTCCTCTGGATCAACAGGGATATGGGAGGGAGCAGGCTGGTGTTGTACTTTATACTGGTTGAACTCGATGGACGTATGTCTTTTTTCAACCAAAATAACTATGTAACTATGTAACTATGTAATGGTTTAACATAGAAAACTTACCGTTGGCTCTCGATTCTAATCTATCACTCCGATTTGCAAACGGATTTCACTGAAGCTGTAACTTTCATCCCAGAACATAGTTTAGGGGCCATTACCTCTTCAACTATAGTCATTTTTCTTTCGATTGCAAACGTAACCAGTTTTTCAATGGTGTAATGGTTTAACATAGAAAACTTACCGTTGGCTCTCGATTCTAATCTATCACTCCGATTTGCAAACGGATTTCACTGAAGCTGTAACTTTCATCCCAGAACATAGTTTAGGGGCCATTACCTCTTCAACTATAGTCATTTTTCTTTCGATTGCAAACGTAACCAGTTTTTCAATGGTGTAATGGTTTAACATAGAAAACTTACCGTTGGCTCTCGATTCTAATCTATCACTCCGATTTGCAAACGGATTTCACTGAAGCTGTAACTTTCATCCCAGAACATAGTTTAGGGGCTACCTCTTCAACTATAGTCATTTTTCTTTCGATTGCAAACGTAACCAGTTTTTCAATGGTGTAATGGTTTAACATAGAAAACTTACCGTTGGCTCTCAATTCTAATCTATCACTCCGATTTGCAAACGGATTTCACTGAAGCTGTAACTTTCATCCCAGAACATAGTTTAGGGGCCATTACCTCTTCAACTATAGTCATTTTTCTTTCGATTGCAAACGTAACCAGTTTTTCAATGGTGTAATGGTTTAACATAGAAAACTTACCGTTGGCTCTCGGTTCTAATCTATCACTCCGATTTGCAAACGGATTTCACTGAAGCTGTAACTTTCATCCCAGAACATAGTTTAGGGGCCATTACCTCTTCAACTATAGTCATTTTTCTTTCGATTGCAAACTTAACAAGTTTTTCAATGGTGTAATGGTTTAACATAGAAAACGTACCGTTGGCTCTCGATTCTAATCTATCACTCCGATTTGCAAACGGATTTCACTGAAGCTGTAACTTTCATCCCAGAACATAGTTTAGGGGCCATTACCTCTTCAACTATAGTCATTTTTCTTTCGATTGCAAACGTAACCAGTTTTTCAATAATGGTTTAACATACAAAACTTACCGCTGGCTCTAGATTCTAATCTATCACTCCGATTTGCAAACGGATTTCACTGAAGCTGTAACTTTCATCCCAGAACATAGTTTAGGGGCCATTACTTCTTCAACTATAGTCATTTTTCTTTCAATTGCAAACGTAACCAGTTTTTCAATGGTGTAATGGTTTAACATAGAAAACTTACCGTTGGCTCTAGATTCTAATTGCAAACGTAACCAGTTTTTCAATGGTGTAATGGTTTAACATAGAAAACTTACCGCTGGCTCTAGATTCTAATCTATCACTCCGATTTGCAAACGGATTTCACTGACGCTGTAACTTTCATCCCAGAACATAGTTTAGGGGCCATTACTTCTTCAACTATAGTCATTTTTCTTTCAATTGCAAACGTAACCAGTTTTTCAATGGTGTAATGGTTTAACATAGAAAACTTACCGTTGGCTCTCGATTCTAATCTATCACTCCGATTTGCAAACGGATTTCACTGAAGCTGTAACTTTCATCCCAGAACATAGTTTAGGGGCCATTACCTCTTCAACTATAGTCATTTTTCTTTGGATTGCAAACGTAACCAGTTTTTCAATGGTGTAATGGTTTAACATAGAAAACTTACCTTTGGCTCTCGATTCTAATCTATCACTCCGATTTGCAAACGGATTTCACTGAAGCTGTAACTTTCATCCCAGAACATAGTTTAGGGGCCATTACCTCTTCAACTATAGTCATTTTTCTTTCGATTGCAAACGTAACCAGTTTTTCAATGGTTGATCCAGGGATGTTGATCCAGGGATTTTATCTGATTGCCATCTGGAGTCGGGAAGGAATTTTCCCCTTTAGGGGCTAATTGGACCATGCCTTGTAAGGGTTTTTTCGCCTTCCTCTGGATCAACAGGGATATGGGAGGGAGCAGGCTGGTGTTGTACTTTATACTGGTTGAACTCGATGGACGTATGTCTTTTTTCAACCAAAATAACTATGTAACTATGTAACTATGTAATGGTTTAACATAGAAAACTTACCGTTGGCTCTCGATTCTAATCTATCACTCCGATTTGCAAACGGATTTCACTGAAGCTGTAACTTTCATCCCAGAACATAGTTTAGGGGCCATTACCTCTTCAACTATAGTCATTTTTCTTTCGATTGCAAACGTAACCAGTTTTTCAATGGTGTAATGGTTTAACATAGAAAACTTACCGTTGGCTCTCGATTCTAATCTATCACTCCGATTTGCAAACGGATTTCACTGAAGCTGTAACTTTCATCCCAGAACATAGTTTAGGGGCCATTACCTCTTCAACTATAGTCATTTTTCTTTCGATTGCAAACGTAACCAGTTTTTCAATGGTGTAATGGTTTAACATAGAAAACTTACCGTTGGCTCTCGATTCTAATCTATCACTCCGATTTGCAAACGGATTTCACTGAAGCTGTAACTTTCATCCCAGAACATAGTTTAGGGGCTACCTCTTCAACTATAGTCATTTTTCTTTCGATTGCAAACGTAACCAGTTTTTCAATGGTGTAATGGTTTAACATAGAAAACTTACCGTTGGCTCTCAATTCTAATCTATCACTCCGATTTGCAAACGGATTTCACTGAAGCTGTAACTTTCATCCCAGAACATAGTTTAGGGGCCATTACCTCTTCAACTATAGTCATTTTTCTTTCGATTGCAAACGTAACCAGTTTTTCAATGGTGTAATGGTTTAACATAGAAAACTTACCGTTGGCTCTCGGTTCTAATCTATCACTCCGATTTGCAAACGGATTTCACTGAAGCTGTAACTTTCATCCCAGAACATAGTTTAGGGGCCATTACCTCTTCAACTATAGTCATTTTTCTTTCGATTGCAAACTTAACAAGTTTTTCAATGGTGTAATGGTTTAACATAGAAAACTTACCGTTGGCTCTCGATTCTAATCTATCACTCCGATTTGCAAACGGATTTCACTGAAGCTGTAACTTTCATCCCAGAACATAGTTTAGGGGCCATTACCTCTTCAACTATAGTCATTTTTCTTTCGATTGCAAACGTAACCAGTTTTTCAATAATGGTTTAACATACAAAACTTACCGCTGGCTCTAGATTCTAATCTATCACTCCGATTTGCAAACGGATTTCACTGAAGCTGTAACTTTCATCCCAGAACATAGTTTAGGGGCCATTACTTCTTCAACTATAGTCATTTTTCTTTCAATTGCAAACGTAACCAGTTTTTCAATGGTGTAATGGTTTAACATAGAAAACTTACCGTTGGCTCTAGATTCTAATCTATCACTCCGATTTGCAAACGGATTTCACTGAAGCTGTAACTTTCATCCCAGAACATAGTTTAGGGGCCATTACTTCTTCAACTATAGTCATTTTTCTTTCAATTGCAAACGTAACCAGTTTTTCAATGGTGTAATGGTTTAACATAGAAAACTTACCGTTGGCTCTAGATTCTAATCTATCACTCCGATTTGCAAACGGATTTCACTGAAGCTGTAACTTTCATCCCAGAACATAGTTTAGGGGCCATTACTTCTTCAACTATAGTCATTTTTCTTTCAATTGCAAACATAACCAGTTTTTCAATGGTGTAATGGGTTAACATAGAAAACTTACCGTTGGCTCTAGATTCTAATCTATCACTCCGATTTGCAAACGGATTTCACTGAAGCTGTAACTTTCATCCCAGAACATAGTTTAGGGGCCATTACTTCTTCAACTATAGTCATTTTTCTTTCAATTGCAAACGTAACCAGTTTTTCAATGGTGTAATGGTTTAACATAGAAAACTTACCGTTGGCTCTAGATTCTAATCTATCACTCCGATTTGCAAACGGATTTCACTGAAGCTGTAACTTTCATCCCAGAACATAGTTTAGGGGCCATTACTTCTTCAAAAATAGTCATTTTTCTTTCAATTGCAAACGTAACCAGTTTTTCAATGGTGTAATGGTTTAACATAGAAAACTTACCGTTGGCTCTAGATTCTAATCTATCACTCCGATTTGCAAACGGATTTCACTGAAGCTGTAACTTTCATCCCAGAACATAGTTTAGGGGCCATTACTTCTTCAACTATAGTCATTTTTCTTTCAATTGCAAACGTAACCAGTTTTTCAATGGTGTAATGGTTTAACATAGAAAACTTACCGTTGGCTCTAGATTCTAATCTATCACTCCGATTTGCAAACGGATTTCACTGAAGCTGTAACTTTCATCCCAGAACATAGTTTAGGGGCCATTACTTCTTCAACTATAGTCATTTTTCTTTCAATTGCAAACGTAACCAGTTTTTCAATGGTGTAATGGTTTAACATAGAAAACTTACCGTTGGCTCTAGATTCTAATCTATCACTCCGATTTGCAAACGGATTTCACTGAAGCTGTAACTTTCATCCCAGAACATAGTTTAAGGGCCATTACTTCTTCAACTATAGTCATTTTTCTTTCAATTGCAAACGTAACCAGTTTTTTTAATGGTGTAATGGTTTAACATAGAAAACTTACCTTTGGCTCTAGATTCTAATCTATCACTCTGATTTGCAAACGGATTTCACTGAAGCTGTAACTTTCATCCCAGAACATAGTTTAGGGGCCATTACTTCTTCAACTATAGTCATTTTTCTTTCAATTGCAAACGTAACCAGTTTTTCAATGGTGTAATGGTTTAACATAGAAAACTTACCGCTGGCTCTAGATTCTAATCTATCACTCCGATTTGCAAACGGATTTCACTGAAGCTGTAACTTTCATCCCAGAACATAGTTTAGGGGCGATTACTTCTTCAACTATAGTCATTTTTCTTTCAATTGCAAACGTAACCAGTTTTTCAATGGTGTAATGGTTTAACATAGAAAACTTACCGTTGGCTCTAGATTCTAATCTATCACTCCGATTTGCAAACGGATTTCACTGAAGCTGTAACATTAATCCCAGAACATAGTTTAGGGGCCATTACTTCTTCAACTATAGTCATTTTTCTTTCAATTGCAAACGTAACCAGTTTTTCAATGGTGTAATGGTTTAACATGGAAAACTTACCGCTGGCTCTAGATTCTAATCTATCACTCCGATTTGCAAACGGATTTTACTGAAGCTGTAACTTTCATCCCAGAACATAGTTTAGGGGCCATTACTTCTTCAACTATAGTCATTTTTCTTTCAATTGCAAACGTAACCAGTTTTTCAATGGTGTAATGGTTTAACATAGAAAACTTACCGTTGGCTCTAGATTCTAATCTATCACTCTGATTTGCAAACGGATTTCACTGAAGCTGTAACTTTCATCCCAGAACATAGTTTAGGGGCCATTACTTCTTCAACTATAGTCATTTTTCTTTCAATTGCAAACGTAACCAGTTTTTCAATGGTGTAATGGTTTAACATAGAAAACTTACCGCTGGCTCTAGATTCTAATCTATCACTCCGATTTGCAAACGGATTTCACTGAAGCTGTAACTTTCATCCCAGAACATAGTTTAGGGGCCATTACTTCTTCAACTATAGTCATTTTTCTTTCAATTGCAAACGTAACCAGTTTTTCAATGGTGTAATGGTTTAACATAGAAAACTTACCATTGGCTCTAGATTCTAATCTATCACTCCGATTTGCAAACGGATTTCACTGAAGCTGTAACTTTCATCCCAGAACATAGTTTAGGGGCCATTACTTCTTCAACTATAGTCATTTTTCTTTCAATTGCAAACGTAACCAGTTATTCAATGGTGTAATGGTTTAACATAGAAAACTTACCATTGGCTCTAGATTCTAATCTATCACTCCGATTTGCAAACGGATTTCACTGAAGCTGTAACTTTCATCCCAGAACATAGTTTAGGGGCGATTACTTCTTCAACTATAGTCATTTTTCTTTCAATTGCAAACGTAACCAGTTTTTCAATGGTGTAATGGTTTAACATAGAAAACTTACCGTTGGCTCTAGATTCTAATCTATCACTCCGATTTGCAAACGGATTTCACTGAAGCTGTAACATTCATCCCAGAACATAGTTTCGGGGCCATTACTTCTTCAACTATAGTCATTTTTCTTTCAATTGCAAACGGAAAACTTACTAAACGGATTTCACTGAAGATGTAACTTTAATCCCAGAACATAGTTTAGGGGCGATTACTTCTTCAACTATAGTCATTTTTCTTTCAATTGCAAACGTAACCAGTTTTTCAATGGTGTAATGGTTTAACATAGAAAACTTACCGCTGGCTCTAGATTCTAATCTATCACTCCGATTTGCAAACGGATTTTACTGAAGCTGTAACTTTCATCCCAGAACATAGTTTAGGGGCCATTACTTCTTCAACTATAGTCATTTTTCTTTCAATTACAAACGTGACCAGTTTTTCAATGGTGTAATGGTTTAACATAGAAAACTTACCGTTGGCTCTAGATTCTAATTTATCACTCCGATTTGCAAACGGATTTCACTGAAGCTGTAACTTTCATTCCAGAACATAGTTTAGGGGCCATTGCTTCTTCAACTATAGTCATTTTTCTTTCAATTGCAAACGTAACCAGTTTTTCAATGGTGTAATGGTTTAACATAGAAAACTTACCGTTGGCTCTAGATTCTAATCTATCACTCTGATTTGCAAACGGATTTCACTGAAGCTGTAACTTTCATCCCAGAACATAGTTTAGGGGCCATTACTTCTTCAACTATAGTCATTTTTCTTTCAATTGCAAACGTAACCAGTTTTTCAATGGTGTAATGGTTTAACATAGAAAACTTACCGCTGGCTCTAGATTCTAATCTATCACTCCGATTTGCAAACGGATTTCACTGAAGCTGTAACTTTCATCCCAGAACATAGTTTAGGGGCCATTACTTCTTCAACTATAGTCATTTTTCTTTCAATTGCAAACGTAACCAGTTTTTCAATGGTGTAATGGTTTAACATAGAAAACTTACCGTTGGCTCTAGATTCTAATCTATCACTCCGATTTGCAAACGGATTTCACTGAAGCTGTAACTTTCATCCCAGAACATAGTTTAGGGGCCATTACGTCTTCAACTATAGTCATTTTTCTTTCAATTGCAAACGTAACCAGTGTTTCAATGGTGTAATGGTTTAACATAGAAAACTTACCGTTGGCTCTAGATTCTAATCTATCACTCCGATTTGCAAACGGATTTCACTGAAGCTGTAACTTTCATCCCAGAACATAGTTTAGGGGCCATTACTTCTTCAACTATAGTCATTTTTCTTTCAATTGCAAACGTAACCAGTTTTTCAATGGTGTAATGGTTTAACATAGAAAACTTACCGTTGGCTCTAGAATCTAATCTATCACTCCGATTTGCAAACGGATTTCACTGAAGCTGTAACTTTCATCCCAGAACATAGTTTAGGGGCCATTACTTCTTCAACTATAGTCATTTTTCTTTCAATTGCAAACGTAACCAGTTTTTCAATGGTGTAATGGTTTAACATAGAAAACTTACCGTTGGCTTTAGATTCTAATCTATCACTCCGATTTGCAAACGGATTTCACTGAAGCTGTAACTTTCATCCCAGAACATAGTTTAGGGGCCATTACTTCTTCAACTATAGTCATTTTTCTTTCAATTGCAAACGTAACCAGTTTTTCAATGGTGTAATGGTTTAACATAGAAAACTTACCGTTGGCTCTCGATTCTAATCTATCACTCCGATTTGCAAACGGATTTCACTGAAGCTGTAACTTTCATCCCAGAACATAGTTTAGGGGCCATTACTTCTTCAACTATAGTCATTTTTCTTTCAATTGCAAACGTAACCAGTTTTTCAATGGTGTAATGGTTTAACATAGAAAACTTACCGTTGGCTCTAGATTCTAATCTATCACTCCGATTTGCAAACGGATTTCACTGAAGCTGTAACTTTCATCCCAGAACATAGTTTAAGGGCCATTACTTCTTCAACTATAGTCATTTTTCTTTCAATTGCAAACGTAACCAGTTTTTTTAATGGTGTAATGGTTTAACATAGAAAACTTACCTTTGGCTCTAGATTCTAATCTATCACTCCGATTTGCAAACGGATTTCACTGAAGCTGTAACTTTCATCCCAGAACATAGTTTAGGGGCCATTACTTCTTCAACTATAGTCATTTTTCTTTCAATTGCAAACGTAACCAGTTTTTCAATGGTGTAATGGTTTAACATAGAAAACTTACCGTTGGCTCTAGATTCTAATCTATCACTCCGATTTGCAAACGGATTTCACTGAAGCTGTAACTTTCATCCCAGAACATAGTTTAGGGGCCATTACTTCTTCAACTATAGTCATTTTTCTTTCAATTGCAAACGTAACCAGTTTTTCAATGGTGTAATGGTTTAACATAGAAAACTTACCGTTGGCTCTAGATTCTAATCTATCACTCCGATTTGCAAACGGATTTCACTGAAGCTGTAACTTTCATCCCAAAACATAGTTTAGGGGCCATTACTTCTTCAACTATAGTCATTTTTCTTTCAATTGCAAAGGTAACCAGTTTTTCAATGGTGTAATGGTTTAACATAGAAAACTTACCGTTGGCTCTAGATTCTAATCTATCACTCCGATTTGCAAACGGATTTCACTGAAGCTGTAACTTTCATCCCAGAACATAGTTTAGGGGCCATTACTTCTTCAACTATAGTCATTTTTCTTTCAATTGCAAACGTAACCAGTTTTTCAATGGTGTAATGGTTTAACATAGAAAACTTACCGTTGGCTCTAGATTCTAATCTATCACTCCGATTTGCAAACGGATTTCACTGAAGCTGTAACTTTCATCCCAAAACATAGTTTAGGGGCCATTACTTCTTCAACTATAGTCATTTTTCTTTCAATTGCAAACGTAACCAGTTTTTCAATGGTGTAATGGTTTAACATAGAAAACTTACCGTTGGCTCTAGATTCTAATCTATCACTCCGATTTGCAAACGGATTTCACTGAAGCTGTAACTTTCATCCCAGAACATAGTTTAGGGGCCATTACTTCTTCAACTATAGTCATTTTTCTTTCAATTGCAAACGTAACCAGTTTTTCAATGGTGTAATGGTTTAACATAGAAAACTTACCGTTGGCTCTAGATTCCAATCTATCACTCCGATTTGCAAACGGATTTCACTGAAGCTGTAACTTTCATCCCAGAACATAGTTTAGGGGCCATTACTTCTTCAACTATAGTCATTTTTCTTTCAATTGCAAACGTAACCAGTTTTTCAATGGTGTAATGGTTTAACATAGAAAACTTACCGTTGGCTCTAGATTCTAATCTATCACTCCGATTTGCAAACGGATTTCACTGAAGCTGTAACTTTCATCCCAGAACATAGTTTAGGGGCCATTACTTCTTCAACTATAGTCATTTTTCTTTCAATTGCAAACGTAACTAGTTTTTCAATGGTGTAATGGTTTAACATAGAAAACTTACCGTTGGCTCTAGATTGTAATCTATCACTCCGATTTGCAAACGGATTTCACTGAAGCTGTAACTTTCATCCCAGAACATAGTTTAAGGCCCATTACTTCTTCAACTATAGTCATTTTTCTTTCGATTGCAAACGTAACCAGTTTTTCAATGGTGTAATGGTTTAACATAGAAAACTTACCGTTGGCTCTAGCTTCTAATCTATCACTCCGATTTGCAAACGGATTTCACTGAAGCTGTAACTTTCATCCCAGAACATAGTTTAGGGGCCATTACTTCTTCAACTATAGTCATTTTTCTTTCAATTGCAAACGTAACCAGTTTTTCAATGGTGTAATGGTTTAACATAGAAAACTTACCGTTGGCTCTAGATTCTAATCTATCACTCCGATTTGCAAACGGATTTCACTGAAGCTGTAACTTTCATCCCAGAACATAGTTTAGGGGCCATTACTTCTTCAACTATAGTCATTTTTCTTTCAATTGCAAACGTAACCAGTTTTTCAATGGTGTAATGGTTTAACATAGAAAACTTACCGTTGGCTCTAGATTCTAATCTATCACTCCGATTTGCAAACGGATTTCACTGAAGCTGTAACTTTCATCCCAGAACATAGTTTAGGGCCCATTACTTCTTCAACTATAGTCATTTTTCTTTCGATTGCAAACGTAACCAGTTTTTCAATGGTGTAATGGTTTAACATAGAAAATTTACCGTTGGCTCTAGATTCCAATCTATCACTCCGATTTGCAAACGGATTTCACTGAAGCTGTAACTTTCATCCCAGAACATAGTTTAGGGGCCATTACTTCTTCAACTATAGTCATTTTTCTTTCAATTGCAAACGTAACCAGTTTTTCAATGGTGTAATGGTTTAACATAGAAAACTTACCGTTGGCTCTAGATTCTAATCTATCACTCCGATTTGCAAACGGATTTCACTGAAGCTGTAACTTTCATCCCAGAACATAGTTTAGGGGCCATTACTTCTTCAACTATAGTCATTTTTCTTTCAATTGCAAACGTAACTAGTTTTTCAATGGTGTAATGGTTTAACATAGAAAACTTACCATTGGCTCTAGATTGTAATCTATCACTCCGATTTGCAAACGGATTTCACTGAAGCTGTAACTTTCATCCCAGAACATAGTTTAGGGCCCATTACTTCTTCAACTATAGTCATTTTTCTTTCGATTGCAAACGTAACCAGTTTTTCAATGGTGTAATGGTTTAACATAGAAAACTTACCGTTGGCTCTAGCTTCTAATCTATCACTCCGATTTGCAAACGGATTTCACTGAAGCTGTAACTTTCATCCCAGAACATAGTTTAGGGGCCATTACTTCTTCAACTATAGTCATTTTTCTTTCAATTGCAAACGTAACCAGTTTTTCAATGGTGTAATGGTTTAACATAGAAAACTTACCGTTGGCTCTAGATTCTAATCTATCACTCCGATTTGCAAACGGATTTCACTGAAGCTGTAACTTTCATCCCAGAACATAGTTTAGGGGCCATTACTTCTTCAACTATAGTCATTTTTCTTTCAATTGCAAACGTAACCAGTTTTTCAATGGTGTAATGGTTTAACATAGGAATCTTACCGTTGGCTCTAGATTCTAATCTATCACTCCGATTTGCAAACGGATTTCACTGAAGCTGTAACTTTCATCCCAGAACATAGTTTAGGGGCCATTACTTCTTCAACTATAGTCATTTTTCTTTCAATTGCAAACGTAACCAGTTTTTCAATGGTGTAATGGTTTAACATAGAAAACTTACCGTTGGCTCTAGATTCTAATCTATCACTCCGATTTGCAAACGGATTTCACTGAAGCTGTAACTTTCATCCCAGAACATAGTTTAGGGGCCATTACGTCTTCAACTATAGTCATTTTTCTTTCAATTGCAAACGTAACCAGTGTTTCAATGGTGTAATGGTTTAACATAGAAAACTTACCGTTGGCTCTAGATTCTAATCTATCACTCCGATTTGCAAACGGATTTCACTGAAGCTGTAACTTTCATCCCAGAACATAGTTTAGGGGCCATTACTTCTTCAACTATAGTCATTTTTCTTTCAATTGCAAACGTAACCAGTTTTTCAATGGTGTAATGGTTTAACATAGAAAACTTACCGTTGGCTCTAGATTCTAATCTATCACTCCGATTTGCAAACGGATTTCACTGAAGCTGTAACTTTCATCCCAGAACATAGTTTAGGGGCCATTACTTCTTCAACTATAGTCATTTTTCTTTCAATTGCAAACGTAACCAGTTTTTCAATGGTGTAATGGTTTAACATAGAAAACTTACCGTTGGCTCTAGATTCTAATCTATCACTCCGATTTGCAAACGGATTTCACTGAAGCTGTAACTTTCATCCCAGAACATAGTTTAGGGGCCATTACTTCTTCAACTATAGTCATTTTTCTTTCAATTGCAAACGTAACCAGTTTTTCAATGGTGTAATGGTTTAACATAGAAAACTTACCGTTGGCTCTAGATTCTAATCTATCACTCCGATTTGCAAACGGATTTCACTGAAGCTGTAACTTTCATCCCAGAACATAGTTTAGGGGCCATTACTTCTTCAACTATAGTCATTTTTCTTTCAATTGCAAACGTAACCAGTTTTTCAATGGTGTAATGGTTTAACATAGAAAACTTACCGTTGGCTCTAGATTCTAATCTATCACTCCGATTTGCAAACGGATTTCACTGAAGCTGTAACTTTCATCCCAGAACATAGTTTAAGGGCCATTACTTCTTCAACTATAGTCATTTTTCTTTCAATTGCAAACGTAACCAGTTTTTTTAATGGTGTAATGGTTTAACATAGAAAACTTACCTTTGGCTCTAGATTCTAATCTATCACTCTGATTTGCAAACGGATTTCACTGAAGCTGTAACTTTCATCCCAGAACATAGTTTAGGGGCCATTACTTCTTCAACTATAGTCATTTTTCTTTCAATTGCAAACGTAACCAGTTTTTCAATGGTGTAATGGTTTAACATAGAAAACTTACCGCTGGCTCTAGATTCTAATCTATCACTCCGATTTGCAAACGGATTTCACTGAAGCTGTAACTTTCATCCCAGAACATAGTTTAGGGGCCATTACTTCTTCAACTATAGTCATTTTTCTTTCAATTGCAAACGTAACCAGTTTTTCAATGGTGTAATGGTTTAACATAGAAAACTTACCATTGGCTCTAGATTCTAATCTATCACTCCGATTTGCAAACGGATTTCACTGAAGCTGTAACTTTCATCCCAGAACATAGTTTAGGGGCGATTACTTCTTCAACTATAGTCATTTTTCTTTCAATTGCAAACGTAACCAGTTTTTCAATGGTGTAATGGTTTAACATAGAAAACTTACCGTTGGCTCTAGATTCTAATCTATCACTCCGATTTGCAAACGGATTTCACTGAAGCTGTAACATTAATCCCAGAACATAGTTTAGGGGCCATTACTTCTTCAACTATAGTCATTTTTCTTTCAATTGCAAACGTAACCAGTTTTTCAATGGTGTAATGGTTTAACATGGAAAACTTACCGCTGGCTCTAGATTCTAATCTATCACTCTGATTTGCAAACGGATTTTACTGAAGCTGTAACTTTCATCCCAGAACATAGTTTAGGGGCCATTACTTCTTCAACTATAGTCATTTTTCTTTCAATTGCAAACGTAACCAGTTTTTCAATGGTGTAATGGTTTAACATAGAAAACTTACCGTTGGCTCTAGATTCTAATCTATCACTCTGATTTGCAAACGGATTTCACTGAAGCTGTAACTTTCATCCCAGAACATAGTTTAGGGGCCATTACTTCTTCAACTATAGTCATTTTTCTTTCAATTGCAAACGTAACCAGTTTTTCAATGGTGTAATGGTTTAACATAGAAAACTTACCGCTGGCTCTAGATTCTAATCTATCACTCCGATTTGCAAACGGATTTCACTGAAGCTGTAACTTTCATCCCAGAACATAGTTTAGGGGCCATTACTTCTTCAACTATAGTCATTTTTCTTTCAATTGCAAACGTAACCAGTTTTTCAATGGTGTAATGGTTTAACATAGAAAACTTACCATTGGCTCTAGATTCTAATCTATCACTCCGATTTGCAAACGGATTTCACTGAAGCTGTAACTTTCATCCCAGAACATAGTTTAGGGGCCATTACTTCTTCAACTATAGTCATTTTTCTTTCAATTGCAAACGTAACCAGTTATTCAATGGTGTAATGGTTTAACATAGAAAACTTACCATTGGCTCTAGATTCTAATCTATCACTCCGATTTGCAAACGGATTTCACTGAAGCTGTAACTTTCATCCCAGAACATAGTTTAGGGGCGATTACTTCTTCAACTATAGTCATTTTTCTTTCAATTGCAAACGTAACCAGTTTTTCAATGGTGTAATGGTTTAACATAGAAAACTTACCGTTGGCTCTAGATTCTAATCTATCACTCCGATTTGCAAACGGATTTCACTGAAGCTGTAACATTCATCCCAGAACATAGTTTAGGGGCCATTACTTCTTCAACTATAGTCATTTTTCTTTCAATTGCAAACGGAAAACTTACTAAACGGATTTCACTGAAGATGTAACTTTAATCCCAGAACATAGTTTAGGGGCGATTACTTCTTCAACTATAGTCATTTTTCTTTCAATTGCAAACGTAACCAGTTTTTCAATGGTGTAATGGTTTAACATAGAAAACTTACCGCTGGCTCTAGATTCTAATCTATCACTCCGATTTGCAAACGGATTTTACTGAAGCTGTAACTTTCATCCCAGAACATAGTTTAGGGGCCATTACTTCTTCAACTATAGTCATTTTTCTTTCAATTACAAACGTGACCAGTTTTTCAATGGTGTAATGGTTTAACATAGAAAACTTACCGTTGGCTCTAGATTCTAATTTATCACTCCGATTTGCAAACGGATTTCACTGAAGCTGTAACTTTCATTCCAGAACATAGTTTAGGGGCCATTGCTTCTTCAACTATAGTCATTTTTCTTTCGTTTCAAGGGTTTTTATTGAAGATAACACAAATATACAAAGATTATGACAATGATCCCCACACATGGGGATAAGCTAGAAGAAACATCATCATGTATTTTTCATAAGTAGGTGGTCATAATCATTCTTCTCAAAGTTATAAATAAGGTAACCACTAGATCACAATTGCCATACAATGGGGGAGGGGGGGAAGTAAGGAAAAAGCAAGGATTGAGAGGGGAGGGTAAGGGATCAGGGATGGGATAACAAGGAATGGTCCATGAGTGGGTGTACCACAGCATGCCGATGGACCAATCCAAGGGGTAGAGTAGGAAAAGTGAGGGAGAAGGAAGGGGAATGAACGGTGAGAATTACGCTTCAAATCTCTACCACCATTTCTTTCAATGATACCGAGAGGAACCAAACCCATCCCGCGCCTTCAGAGCCAACTCGTATTTCAGGGCAGTATATAATGTCAGGGGTATTAGAATGTATGGAGGGTATATCTGAGACCTTGGTTGTCTTGGTACTGTATCCAAGGATCCCATATTTTGAAGAAATTTTCTAACCTGTCAAAAATTTTAGCTCTGATGTGCTCCGAGAGCATTGTTTTGTTTAGGTCTCTGAACATATCGTCCACGGACAGAAGGGGTTGTCTCCAGTGGGAGGCAATGTGCCTTTTGGCTTGTGCCATCACGAATTGGATGAGCTTATGGGCTGGGTGCAACACTGATTCAGGCCTATTCCCTAAAAGGGCCACCGATGGGTCCATGGGGATTTGCTTGCCCAACATTAGAGATAATTTGTTCCATATTGCTTTCCAATAATGTTGAACTGTCGGGCAATCCCACCATATATGCCATAGGTCTCCCCTCATATGGCAGTTTCTAAAACAGAGGTCAGAGGAGTCATGGTAAAATAGGCTTAGCCTTG
Source organism: Hyperolius riggenbachi (assembly GCF_040937935.1). Classification (NCBI taxonomy): domain Eukaryota; kingdom Metazoa; phylum Chordata; class Amphibia; order Anura; family Hyperoliidae; genus Hyperolius; species Hyperolius riggenbachi. The sequence goes on from NW_027152372.1 coordinate 257,835, forward strand.
AAGGCGTAAAGTATATTCTATGGAACAGTTTTAGAGACGTTTCAATAGATGAAAAGAATAATGACCCTCTCGTAAGGGTTGAGCAACAGTGGGCCCATCTTGCTTCGGAGAAAGTAATGTTGCAATCCCGCTCCCAGCTTTCATGAACTTTTAGTTTAGGAGTCATATCTGTATGGCACATTGTCAAATATAGGTCTGAAATAAGACCCTTTTCCATAGCATAATTTTTGCATTTGACTTCAAACGGAGTATATATCAGGATCTCCCCCCCACTGTCCAAGGATTGCAAGTATTTAAATATCACAGCCAGGTTATCCATCTCCTCATATGGGACATTTTTATCTTTACTAAATTGGGCAGGTGAAGCTAGTTTAAAGTGAGACATATATTTGCCAAGCGTGAGGTAGCCCTTCGAGATCCACCATGCAAATTTGTGAGTTTGAAGGCCTCCTGGGAAATCAGGATTTCTAAATATATTCGTCAAGCACGAAATTGGGGACTGTAAAGCATGGGAAAATCTTAACTTAGACCACAAGCCCAAGGAGTGCGCAGCAACCGGGGCCTTTTTTCTAATTTTAGTAGTGTGGATCACTTTAGACCACATCAGGCCTGTGAGGGATGCAGGATTGAGAAGCCCTGATTCCAATTCTACCCAGATGGGCACATTAGATGTCGAATTTGCTGCCGCTAGCTGTGTCAGCTGAGCAGCATAATAATAGTTTAGAAGGATTGGGGCATTCAGACCTCCCATGTCTCTAGGCCTTGCCAGAGTGGCATATTTGATACGTGCCTTGCGCTTTCGCCAGATGAATTGCTGGATTTGTTTTTGGAGTCTACCCAATGCTCCTTTCTTGATTTGAACAGGCAAGACCCGGAATAGATAAAGAATGCGCGGTAGTAATGTCATTCTCACTGAGGTCACCCTTCCCAAAAGGGAAATTGGATAATTATTCCAGATATCTAGGTCATTGCCCAATTTTCGTAGCATTGAGGGATAGTTTTGTTCGTATAGCTTAGAAGGATCTATCGTTAAATTTATACCCAGATATTTTACATATCTCGGTTGGTACTGTAGACCAAAGGAGCGTGCCATCTCCTGACCTGCCTTAATAGTAGTGTTTGATAACATCAGCTCGGACTTTTCTAAATTTAGTTTGAAGCCTGAAAACAATGAGAATTCATCTATCACCTTCAAGAGGGCTGGTATAGATGTTTGAGGGGATGACAGTGTCAGCAGGATGTCGTCCGCAAACAAGGATAGTTTATACTCTTTTGCACCTATAGTGACTCCTTGTATATCAGGAGTTCGTCTAATCATTTCAGCAAGGGGTTCAATCATTAAGGCGAATATCGCCGGTGATAGAGGACACCCCTGTCTAGTCCCCCTTTCAATTGGGAACGACACCCTGCTGACTGCCGGCATTTTGAGGTAAGCAGTGGGAGATGAATAAAGGGCTCTTATAGCGTTCAAATAGTTGCCAGTAAATCCATACTTTTGAAGGACCGAGATCATATATGGCCACTTGATCAAATCAAAGGCCTTCTCCATGTCCAAAGCCAAAATGGCTAGACATGAAGAAGACCTGCTAGAGAAATGTTGTATATCCACAATTTTGCGGATATTGTCCGAAGCTTGCCTAGCGGGAATAAATCCCACCTGGTCTTTATGTATTAAGGCAGGGAGAATATTATTGAGCCTGGCTGCAAGTATGGCTGTAAATAATTTATAGTCAACTCCAAGTAGAGATATTGGGCGATAATTTTTGGTTAAAAGTGGGTCTCTTTGGGGCTTTGGAATCATTACAATAGAAGACGCAAGGAATTCTTGGGGAGGGGAGTGGCCCTTCAATATAGTGTTAAAGAATTTTAGCATATGAGGGGTTAAGGTGTGCTCAAATTTTTTATAGTAAAGGGCTGTAAGGCCATCTGGGCCCGGAGATTTAGCATTTTTTGTCTTTTTAATGGCCTCTCGGAGTTCCTCAGAGGTGATATTTTGATTAAGCTGCGTCACAGTAAGTGGGGATAAAGTTTTATGGAGAGTGGAATTCAAAAAGTTGGATCTGGCCTCTGCAGCACTATTAGGATCTTTATCCTTGTATAATTGTTTGTAATATGATAAAAAGGCTTCATATATTTTATCTGGGTTGGCCGTAATTTTACCCTTTGCATCTCTAATTCTCACTATCCTGTTCAGTGACTGTTGGGCCCTTAATTTTTGTGCTAGCCACCTGTTGGGCTTGTTAATTTGGTCATAGGCTTTTGCATTGGTCCAACTTAAGGCCTTTTCGCACTCGGCATTCAAAATGGCCTCCAACTGAGTGTTTAGGTCATAGATTTGCTTACTAAGGTATCTCGAAGGGTTACTCTGATTAATGTGATGAAGGGTAGTAATCTTATGCTCTAAATTGGAAATTATAATTCCTCTTTGTCTCTTATGTTTGGATGCCACTTTAATGAGGTGGCCTCTGATTACTGCTTTATGAGCCAGCCAGCATATTGCCGGTGTAACTTCAGGAGTGGCATTCTCAGCAAAGTAGTCGTCCAGGGCTTTATCTATTTCCCCACATATCTCCGGGTTGTATAAAAGTTTCTCATTGAGCCTCCAAGGGGCCCTCTGCGTCTTTGGTAATAGAGAGGTCATAGATGTTAAAATTGGGTCATGGTCTGACCAAGAGCACAATAAGTGCCTTGAATAGGCCAAACTAGAGGCGCAATGGGAAGAGATCAGGACCAGGTCTATCCTGGAATAGGAGTTGTGAGGTGCTGAATAATATGAGTAGCCTTTCCGTGCTCCATTATACTCCCTCCAGGAATCAATTAATGAGTATTGTTTCAACACATTATCAAAGTATTCCCTATTTTTCCTGGCGTCCGATGGACGGGTTGGAAGTGTTTTGTCCAGGACATCATTTGGTGCTAGATTAAAATCTCCCAGCCATATCAAAGAATCATATTGTAGTGTCAGGAGTATCTCAGAGATTTTATTAATGGTTGTCTTGACCAGATTAGGTGGGGCATACATGTTGACTATACAGAGGACTCGATTATGAAGGTTTCCTAGGATAATGTTATATGTTCCCTGGTCGTCAACCAATTGGGTAGATACTTCCAGAGGGAAGGAGTTGGCCAAAAAGGTGGCCACTCCTCTCTGTTTTTTATGATAGTTAGACATGAAAACCCGAGTGTAGTTTTTGTTGAAAAATTTAGGGGAGGATTTGGTAGAGAAATGGGTTTCCTGTAAAGCCAGGATATCAGGATGGGACTGGGAGTAATAGATGAATGCCTTTTGTCTTTTTTGCGGGGAGTTAAAGCCCCTGACATTATGGGAAATTATATTAATTGGTCTCGTAGCCATGGTTTGTGAAATTGGTAATAGAAAAGTGTGGCCTCGTCGGCCAGGGGGGCAGGCCTCCTCTCGAGCTTTTCATGGGTAGAATTATAGGGTGGTAAAAAGAAATATTGTGGACCCTTCTCACCAGGTGGGTCCAAATGTATCTGTAGTAAAGCGTATGAACTCTGGGAAAAAAGCATTGCACAATGGTGCAAAAACAATGCGAGGAGGGGAACCCAAAAAAAGATGGGCTCACCACCTGGCATTTTGTATGGGGGAACAACTATGGTTTTTCCAGCCAGACTCATCTGAAAATCAGCTAATAATGGACTGACTGAGGGGCAAACTGTTCTATCTATAGTTGATGATATGCCTAGCTCGTTGGGGAGTGTAGGTATCATGCTATTTACTCTAAGGTGTACAGGGATTAAGCCCCCCATACATATATTTAATCTAAATAAAAATAAGCGAAACCTAATCAAATACACTCACTTATACTTATAACCTTGCATATGCCAATAAAAACAAAAAATATAAGCAAACATGCCATCAAGATAACAATACATGTCATGTAAAGAGGACAAAGATCTTCGAAAGTTCCATGAAGTTGTTTCTTGATATGAAAGGGCCCGACATCATAAAGGGGTCCCTCTTGCCCTTAAAGGGGGCTCCATCAAGAGATAGGCCCGCCAAGGGGGGTGTCATATCCTTCATGTAGGACCATTAGGTCTTTTAAACAAACGCACGTAGCGGGCCCAACATCATAAAGGGGCCACATCTACCGGGAAAGGATGTCTCAAGATTTAAGCTGATGAAACCAGTCTCAATATAAACGTTAGAGGGACCAGCATTCAAGTCAGACAATTCCAAGAACATGACTGTGGTGTTAATAGTCTAGCCTAGATGGAGAAATAAGCTAAGAAACAAAAGTTTTACACTGGGCCCAACATCATAAAGGGGCCCATGTTGAAAGAGAACAGAACCAGTGGTGGGACCAGCATCATAAAGTGGCCCACCATAAAGAAACGACAGATCCCATGTTAGAGGAGAGACAGGATCAAGTTGGAGGACCCATTTCTAGAGCCAATGATCTTGGGCGAAACTTGCTTGCTCTAGCCGTGTTCCAAATTCTGGATGGTCCCTGGGGCCTTTGTTCTTTAGGGGACTGTATAGTGGTCGGCGGGAGGACGAATGGGATATTTAGTTCATTTAAAGCTGCAGCCGCATCTTTTGGAGTTTTGCAGTTGTAGATTTTGCCTCCAATTTTAAAGGACAGGAGAAACGGGAATCCCCACTTGTAGCGAATGGCTTTCTTTTGGAGGGCCAATGTGTATGGTCGCATGTCCCTTCGCTTAGCAATGGTAGAAGGGGCCAGATCAGCGTATAACTGGACCGCAGGTGGGACCCCAGGTAGTTGGTCCATGTCACGCGCAGCTAGAAGTACCTTGTCGCGCAAGTCTTCGGCCGAGAGTTTGGCTATGATGTCTCTCGGAAGATCTGGATTGCGGGGTTTGGCCAAGGCCCTATGAATCCGCACTATTCTCAAGGTTGACGCATCATCAGGGGGGAGAATAGTTTTAAACAGTTTATTTGCGACCCCCTCAAAATCTGCACAGGCTTCAGGCAGACCACGTATGCGGATGTTTGCCCGCCTGCTTCTATTCTCCAGGTCTTCTAATTTGGCCTCATGGGCATCTAAGCGGTCATCATGGGCATCTATGGCCTCTCTGTCAACATTGAGTGCCCCCACTATCTCGTCAGCTTGGGACTCTAACGTATTCACCCTCTGGCCAATTTCCGCAATCTGCTGGGATAATTCCGTAACTGCTTCACGGAGTTCCGTACGGAGTTCCGTACGGAATACGGATTTCATTAGCGCTACTAGCTCCTCCGCCGTCATACCTGCTACAGCAAGCCCCGGTGTGGGTATTACCTGCAGAGGGGTCCTCTGGGTCGGCTCCGGGCTATGGACACCCTGTGATTGCTCCTGGGGAGCCTGTTGATCCGGCTGAGGAGATGCAGGCAGCGGGGCCTTGGCTCCATGCTGAGGCTGGGCGGCCATCTTGGAGAAAGGTCTCTTGTACTTGAAAGGCGAAAGCAAGGGTTTCACGGTCGCACGGCTTCTCAGTGGATATTCTTGAGAGGCTCTTTGCATTGCTGGGGTGCTGAGCTTTCAGGCGAGGTGCTTCATGCCCCGATCAGTCTTCTAGAGGTGTCTTAATCTGGCTGGAAAACAGGAGCTCACAGGGAACACGTCTTCTCCCTGCAGCGCCTCTCTAGCGCCCCGTCATTTTTCTTTCAATTGCAAACGTAACCAGTTTTTCAATGGTGTAATGGTTTAACATAGAAAACTTACCGTTGGCTCTAGATTCTAATCTATCATTCTGATTTGCAAACGGATTTCACTGAAGCTGTAACTTTCATCCCAGAACATAGTTTAGGGGCCATTACTTCTTCAACTATAGTCATTTTTCTTTCAATTGCAAACGTAACCAGTTTTTCAATGGTGTAATGGTTTAACATAGAAAACTTACCGCTGGCTCTAGATTCTAATCTATCACTCCGATTTGCAAACGGATTTCACTGAAGCTGTAACTTTCATCCCAGAACATAGTTTAGGGGCCATTACTTCTTCAACTATAGTCATTTTTCTTTCAATTGCAAACGTAACCAGTTTTTCAATGGTGTAATGGTTTAACATAGAAAACTTACCGTTGGCTCTAGATTCTAATCTATCACTCCGATTTGCAAACGGATTTCACTGAAGCTGTAACTTTCATCCCAGAACATAGTTTAGGGGCCATTACTTCTTCAACTATAGTAATTTTTCTTTCAATTGCAAACGTAACCAGTTTTTCAATGGTGTAATGGTTTAACATAGAAAACTTACCGTTGGCTCTAGATTCTAATCTATCACTCCGATTTGCAAACGGATTTCACTGAAGCTGTAACTTTCATCCCAGAACATAGTTTAGGGGCCATTACTTCTTCAACTATAGTCATTTTTCTTTCAATTGCAAACGTAACCAGTTTTTCAATGGTGTAGTGGTTTAACATAGAAAACTTACCGTTGGCTCTAGATTCTAATCTATCACTCCGATTTGCAAACGGATTTCACTGAAGCTGTAACTTTCATCCCAGAACATAGTTTAGGGGCCATTACTTCTTCAACTATAGTCATTTTTCTTTCAATTGCAAACGTAACCAGTTTTTCAATGGTGTAATGGTTTAACATAGAAAACTTACCGTTGGCTCTAGATTCTAATCTATCACTCCGATTTGCAAACGGATTTCACTGAAGCTGTAACTTTCATCCCAGAACATAGTTTAGGGGCCATTACTTCTTCAACTATAGTCATTTTTCTTTCAATTGCAAACGTAACCAGTTTTTCAATGGTGTAATGGTTTAACATAGAAAACTTACCGTTGGCTCTAGATTCTAATCTATCACTCCGTTCTGCAAACGGATTTCACTGAAGCTGTAACTTTCATCCCAGAACATAGTTTAGGGGCCATTACTTCTTCAACTATAGTCATTTTTCTTTCAATTGCAAACGTAACCAGTTTTTCAATGGTGTAATGGTTTAACATAGAAAATTTACCATTGGCTCTAGATTCTAATCTATCACTCCGATTTGCAAACGGATTTCACTGAAGCTGTAACTTTCATCCCAGAACATAGTTTAGGGGCGATTACTTCTTCAACTATAGTCATTTTTCTTTCAATTGCAAACGTAACCAGTTTTTCAATGGTGTAATGGTTTAACATGGAAAACTTACCGTTGGCTCTAGATTCTAATCTATCACTCCGATTTGCAAACGGATTTCACTGAAGCTGTAACATTCATCCCAGAACATAGTTTAGGGGCCATTACTTCTTCAACTATAGTCATTTTTCTTTCAATTGCAAACGTAACCAGTTTTTCAATGGTGTAATGGTTTAACATGGAAAACTTACCGCTGGCTCTAGATTCTAATCTATCACTCCGATTTGCAAACGGATTTTACTGAAGCTGTAACTTTCATCCCAGAACATAGTTTAGGGGCCATTACTTCTTCAACTATAGTCATTTTTCTTTCAATTGCAAACGTAACCAGTTTTTCAATGGTGTAATGGTTTAACATAGAAAACTTACCGTTGGCTCTAGATTCTAATCTATCACTCTGATTTGCAAACGGATTTCACTGAAGCTGTAACTTTCATCCCAGAACATAGTTTAGGGGCCATTACTTCTTCAACTATAGTCATTTTTCTTTCAATTGCAAACGTAACCAGTTTTTCAATGGTGTAATGGTTTAACATAGAAAACTTACCGCTGGCTCTAGATTCTAATCTATCACTCCGATTTGCAAATGGATTTCACTGAAGCTGTAACTTTCATCCCAGAACATAGTTTAGGGGCCATTACTTCTTCAACTATAGTCATTTTTCTTTCAATTGCAAACGTAACCAGTTTTTCAATGGTGTAATGGTTTAACATAGAAAACTTACCGTTGGCTCTAGATTCTAATCTATCACTCTGATTTGCAAACGGATTTCACTGAAGCTGTAACTTTCATCCCAGAACATAGTTTAGGGGCCATTACTTCTTCAACTATAGTCATTTTTCTTTCAATTGCAAACGTAACCAGTTTTTCAATGGTGTAATGGTTTAACATAGAAAACTTACCGCTGGCTCTAGATTCTAATCTATCACTCCGATTTGCAAATGGATTTCACTGAAGCTGTAACTTTCATCCCAGAACATAGTTTAGGGGCCATTACTTCTTCAACTATAGTCATTTTTCTTTCAATTGCAAACGTAACCAGTTTTTCAATGGTGTAATGGTTTAACATAGAAAACTTACCATTGGCTCTAGATTCTAATCTATCACTCCGATTTGCAAACGGATTTCACTGAAGCTGTAACTTTCATCCCAGAACATAGTTTAGGGGCCATTACTTCTTCAACTATAGTCATTTTTCTTTCAATTGCAAACGTAACCAGTTTTTCAATGGTGTAATGGTTTAACATAGAAAACTAACCGTTGGCTCTAGATTCTAATCTATCACTCCGATTTGCAAACGGAATTCACTGAAGCTGTAACATTCATCCCAGAACATAGTTTAGGGGCCATTACTTCTTCAACTATAGTCATTTTTCTTTCAATTGCAAACGTAACCAGTTTTTCAATGGTGTAATGGTTTAACATGGAAAACTTACCGCTGGCTCTAGATTCTAATCTATCACTCCGATTTGCAAACGGATTTTACTGAAGCTGTAACTTTCATCCCAGAACATAGTTTAGGGGCCATTACTTCTTCAACTATAGTCATTTTTCTTTCAATTGCAAACGTAACCAGTTTTTCAATGGTGTAATGGTTTAACATAGAAAACTTACCGTTGGCTCTAGATTCTAATCTATCACTCCGATTTGCAAACGGATTTCACTGAAGCTGTAACTTTCATCCCAGAACATAGTTTAGGGGCCATTGCTTCTTCAACTATAGTCATTTTTCTTTCAATTGCAAACGTAACCAGTTTTTCAATGGTGTAATGGTTTAACATAGAAAACTTACCGTTGGCTCTAGATTCTAATCTATCACTCCGATTTGCAAACGGATTTCACTGAAGCTGTAACTTTCATCCCAGAACATAGTTTAGGGGCCATTACTTCTTCAACTATAGTCATTTTTCTTTCAATTGCAAACGTAACCAGTTTTTCAATGGTGTAATGGTTTAACATAGAAAACTTACCGCTGGCTCTAGATTCTAATCTATCACTCCGATTTGCAAACGGATTTCACTGAAGCTGTAACTTTCATCCCAGAACATAGTTTAGGGGCCATTACTTCTTCAACTATAGTCATTTTTCTTTCAATTGCAAACGTAACCAGTTTTTCAATGGTGTAATGGTTTAACATAGAAAACTTACCATTGGCTCTAGATTCTAATCTATCACTCCGATTTGCAAACGGATTTCACTGAAGCTGTAACTTTCATCCCAGAACATAGTTTAGGGGCGATTACTTCTTCAACTATAGTCATTTTTCTTTCAATTGCAAACGTAACCAGTTTTTCAATGGTGTAATGGTTTAACATAGAAAACTTACCGTTGGCTCTAGATTCTAATCTATCACTCCGATTTGCAAACGGATTTCACTGAAGCTGTAACATTAATCCCAGAACATAGTTTAGGGGCCATTACTTCTTCAACTATAGTCATTTTTCTTTCAATTGCAAACGTAACCAGTTTTTCAATGGTGTAATGGTTTAACATGGAAAACTTACCGCTGGCTCTAGATTCTAATCTATCACTCCGATTTGCAAACGGATTTTACTGAAGCTGTAACTTTCATCCCAGAACATAGTTTAGGGGCCATTACTTCTTCAACTATAGTCATTTTTCTTTCAATTGCAAACGTAACCAGTTTTTCAATGGTGTAATGGTTTAACATAGAAAACTTACCGTTGGCTCTAGATTCTAATCTATCACTCTGATTTGCAAACGGATTTCACTGAAGCTGTAACTTTCATCCCAGAACATAGTTTAGGGGCCATTACTTCTTCAACTATAGTCATTTTTCTTTCAATTGCAAACGTAACCAGTTTTTCAATGGTGTAATGGTTTAACATAGAAAACTTACCGCTGGCTCTAGATTCTAATCTATCACTCCGATTTGCAAATGGATTTCACTGAAGCTGTAACTTTCATCCCAGAACATAGTTTAGGGGCCATTACTTCTTCAACTATAGTCATTTTTCTTTCAATTGCAAACGTAACCAGTTTTTCAATGGTGTAATGGTTTAACACTTACCATTGGCTCTAGATTCTAATCTATCACTCCGATTTGCAAACGGATTTCACTGAAGCTGTAACTTTCATCCCAGAACATAGTTTAGGGGCCATTACTTCTTCAACTATAGTCATTTTTCTTTCAATTGCAAACGTAACCAGTTTTTCAATGGTGTAATGGTTTAACATAGAAAACTTACCATTGGCTCTAGATTCTAATCTATCACTCCGATTTGCTAACGGATTTCACTGAAGCTGTAACTTTCATCCCAGAACATAGTTTAGGGGCGATTACTTCTTCAACTATAGTCATTTTTCTTTCAATTGCAAACGTAACCAGTTTTTCAATGGTGTAATGGTTTAACATAGAAAACTTACCGTTGGCTCTAGATTCTAATCTATCACTCCAATTTGCAAACGGATTTCACTGAAGCTGTAACATTCATCCCAGAACATAGTTTAGGGGCCATTACTTCTTCAACTATAGTCATTTTTCTTTCAATTGCAAACGGAAAACTTACTAAACGGATTTCACTGAAGATGTAACTTTAATCCCAGAACATAGTTAAGGGCGATTACTTCTTCAACTATAGTCATTTTTCTTTCAATTGCAAACGTAACCAGTTTTTCAATGGTGTAATGGTTTAACATAGAAAACTTACCACTGGCTCTAGATTCTAATCTATCACTCCGATTTGCAAACGGATTTTACTGAAGCTGTAACTTTCATCCCAGAACATAGTTTAGGGGCCATTACTTCTTCAACTATAGTCATTTTTCTTTCAATTACAAACGTGACCAGTTTTTCAATGGTGTAATGGTTTAACATAGAAAACTTACCGTTGGCTCTAGATTCTAATTTATCACTCCGATTTGCAAACGGATTTCACTGAAGCTGTAACTTTCATCCCAGAACATAGTTTAGGGGCCATTACTTCTTCAACTATAGTCATTTTTCTTTCAATTGCAAACGTAACCAGTTTTTCAATGGTGTAATGGTTTAACATAGAAAACTTACCGTTGGCTCTAGATTCTAATCTATCACTCCGATTTGCAAACGGATTTCACTGAAGCTGTAACTTTCATCCCAGAACATAGTTTAGGGGCCATTACTTCTTCAACTATAGTCATTTTTCTTTCAATTGCAAACGTAACCAGTTTTTCAATGGTGTAATGGTTTAACATAGAAAACTTACCGTTGGCTCTAGATTCTAATCTATCACTCCGATTTGCAAACGGATTTCACTGAAGCTGTAACTTTCATCCCAGAACATAGTTTAGGGGCCATTACTTCTTCAACTATAGTCATTTTTCTTTCAATTGCAAACGTAACCAGTTTTTCAATGGTGTAATGGTTTAACATAGAAAACTTACCGTTGGCTCTAGATTCTAATCTATCACTCCGATTTGCAAACGGATTTCACTGAAGCTGTAACTTTCATCCCAGAACATAGTTTAGGGGCCATTACTTCTTCAACTATAGTCATTTTTCTTTCAATTGCAAACGTAACCAGTTTTTCAATGGTGTAATGGTTTAACATAGAAAACTTACCGTTGGCTCTAGATTCTAATCTATCACTCCGTTTTGCAAACGGATTTCACTGAAGCTGTAACTTTCATCCCAGAACATAGTTTAGGGGCCATTACTTCTTAAACTATAGTCATTTTTCTTTCAATTGCAAACGTAACCAGTTTTTCAATGGTGTAATGGTTTAACATAGAAAACTTACCATTGGCTCTAGATTCTAATCTATCACTCCGATTTGCAAACGGATTTCACTGAAGCTGTAACTTTCATCCCAGAACATAGTTTAGGGGCGATTACTTCTTCAACTATAGTCATTTTTCTTTCAATTGCAAACGTAACCAGTTTTTCAATGGTGTAATGGTTTAACATAGAAAACTTACCGTTGGCTCTAGATTCTAATCTATCACTCCGATTTGCAAACGGATTTCACTGAAGCTGTAACATTCATCCCAGAACATAGTTTAGGGGCCATTACTTCTTCAACTATAGTCATTTTTCTTTCAATTGCAAACGTAACCAGTTTTTCAATGGTGTAATGGTTTAACATGGAAAACTTACCGCTGGCTCTAGATTCTAATCTATCACTCCGATTTGCAAACGGATTTTACTGAAGCTGTAACTTTCATCCCAGAACATAGTTTAGGGGCCATTACTTCTTCAACTATAGTCATTTTTCTTTCAATTGCAAACGTAACCAGTTTTTCAATGGTGTAATGGTTTAACATAGAAAACTTACCGTTGGCTCTAGATTCTAATCTATCACTCCGATTTGCAAACGGATTTCACTGAAGCTGTAACTTTCATCCCAGAACATAGTTTAGGGGCCATTGCTTCTTCAACTATAGTCATTTTTCTTTCAATTGCAAACGTAACCAGTTTTTCAATGGTGTAATGGTTTAACATAGAAAACTTACCGTTGGCTCTAGATTCTAATCTATCACTCTGATTTGCAAACGGATTTCACTGAAGCTGTAACTTTCATCCCAGAACATAGTTTAGGGGCCATTACTTCTTCAACTATAGTCATTTTTCTTTCAATTGCAAACGTAACCAGTTTTTCAATGGTGTAATGGTTTAACATAGAAAACTTACCGCTGGCTCTAGATTCTAATCTATCACTCCGATTTGCAAACGGATTTCACTGAAGCTGTAACTTTCATCCCAGAACATAGTTTAGGGGCCATTACTTCTTCAACTATAGTCATTTTTCTTTCAATTGCAAACGTAACCAGTTTTTCAATGGTGTAATGGTTTAACATAGAAAACTTACCATTGGCTCTAGATTCTAATCTATCACTCCGATTTGCAAACGGATTTCACTGAAGCTGTAACTTTCATCCCAGAACATAGTTTAGGGGCGATTACTTCTTCAACTATAGTCATTTTTCTTTCAATTGCAAACGTAACTAGTTTTTCAATGGTGTAATGGTTTAACATAGAAAACTTACCGTTGGCTCTAGATTCTAATCTATCACTCCGATTTGCAAACGGATTTCACTGAAGCTGTAACATTAATCCCAGAACATAGTTTAGGGGCCATTACTTCTTCAACTATAGTCATTTTTCTTTCAATTGCAAACGTAACCAGTTTTTCAATGGTGTAATGGTTTAACATGGAAAACTTACCGCTGGCTCTAGATTCTAATCTATCACTCCGATTTGCAAACGGATTTTACTGAAGCTGTAACTTTCATCCCAGAACATAGTTTAGGGGCCATTACTTCTTCAACTATAGTCATTTTTCTTTCAATTGCAAACGTAACCAGTTTTTCAATGGTGTAATGGTTTAACATAGAAAACTTACCGTTGGCTCTAGATTCTAATCTATCACTCTGATTTGCAAACGGATTTCACTGAAGCTGTAACTTTCATCCCAGAACATAGTTTAGGGGCCATTACTTCTTCAACTATAGTCATTTTTCTTTCAATTGCAAACGTAACCAGTTTTTCAATGGTGTAATGGTTTAACATAGAAAACTTACCGCTGGCTCTAGATTCTAATCTATCACTCCGATTTGCAAATGGATTTCACTGAAGCTGTAACTTTCATCCCAGAACATAGTTTAGGGGCCATTACTTCTTCAACTATAGTCATTTTTCTTTCAATTGCAAACGTAACCAGTTTTTCAATGGTGTAATGGTTTAACACTTACCATTGGCTCTAGATTCTAATCTATCACTCCGATTTGCAAACGGATTTCACTGAAGCTGTAACTTTCATCCCAGAACATAGTTTAGGGGCCATTACTTCTTCAACTATAGTCATTTTTCTTTCAATTGCAAACGTAACCAGTTTTTCAATGGTGTAATGGTTTAACATAGAAAACTTACCATTGACTCTAGATTCTAATCTATCACTCCGATTTGCAAACGGATTTCACTGAAGCTGTAACTTTCATCCCAGAACATAGTTTAGGGGCGATTACTTCTTCAACTATAGTCATTTTTCTTTCAATTGCAAACGTAACCAGTTTTTCAATGGTGTAATGGTTTAACATAGAAAACTTACCGTTGGCTCTAGATTCTAATCTATCACTCCAATTTGCAAACGGATTTCACTGAAGCTGTAACATTCATCCCAGAACATAGTTTAGGGGCCATTACTTCTTCAACTATAGTCATTTTTCTTTCAATTGCAAACGGAAAACTTACTAAACGGATTTCACTGAAGATGTAACTTTAATCCCAGAACATAGTTTAGGGGCGATTACTTCTTCAACTATAGTCATTTTTCTTTCAATTGCAAACGTAACCAGTTTTTCAATGGTGTAATGGTTTAACATAGAAAACTTACCGCTGGCTCTAGATTCTAATCTATCACTCCGATTTGCAAACGGATTTTACTGAAGCTGTAACTTTCATCCCAGAACATAGTTTAGGGGCCATTACTTCTTCAACTATAGTCATTTTTCTTTCAATTACAAACGTGACCAGTTTTTCAATGGTGTAATGGTTTAACATAGAAAACTTACCGTTGGCTCTAGATTCTAATTTATCACTCCGATTTGCAAACGGATTTCACTGAAGCTGTAACTTTCATCCCAGAACATAGTTTAGGGGCCATTGCTTCTTCAACTATAGTCATTTTTCTTTCAATTGCAAACGTAACCAGTTTTTCAATGGTGTAATGGTTTAACATAGAAAACTTACCGTTGGCTCTAGATTCTAATCTATCACTCTGATTTGCAAACGGATTTCACTGAAGCTGTAACTTTCATCCCAGAACATAGTTTAGGGGCCATTACTTCTTCAACTATAGTCATTTTTCTTTCAATTGCAAACGTAACCAGTTTTTCAATGGTGTAATGGTTTAACATAGAAAACTTACCGCTGGCTCTAGATTCTAATCTATCACTCCGATTTGCAAACGGATTTCACTGAAGCTGTAACTTTCATCCCAGAACATAGTTTAGGGGCCATTACTTCTTCAACTATAGTCATTTTTCTTTCAATTGCAAACGTAACCAGTTTTTCAATGGTGTAATGGTTTAACATAGAAAATTTACCGTTGGCTCTAGATTCTAATCTATCACTCCGATTTGCAAACGGATTTCACTGAAGCTGTAACTTTCATCCCAGAACATAGTTTAGGGGCCATTACTTCTTCAACTATAGTCATTTTTCTTTCAATTGCAAACGTAACCAGTTTTTCAATGGTGTAATGGTTTAACATAGAAAACTTACCGTTGGCTCTAGATTCTAATCTATCACTCCGATTTGCAAACGGATTTCACTGAAGCTGTAACTTTCATCCCAGAACATAGTTTAGGGGCCATTACTTCTTCAACTATAGTCATTTTTCTTTCAATTGCAAACGTAACCAGTTTTTCAATGGTGTAATGGTTTAACATAGAAAACTTACCGTTGGCTCTAGATTCTAATCTATCACTCCGATTTGCAAACGGATTTCACTGAAGCTGTAACTTTCATCCCAGAACATAGTTTAGGGGCCATTACTTCTTCAACTGTAGTCATTTTTCTTTCAATTGCAAACGTAACCAGTTTTTCAATGGTGTAATGGTTTAACATAGAAAACTTACCGTTGGCTCTAGATTCTAATCTATCACTCCGATTTGCAAACGGATTTCACTGAAGCTGTAACTTTCATCCCAGAACATAGTTTAGGGGCCATTACTTCTTCAACTATAGTCATTTTTCTTTCAATTGCAAACGTAACCAGTTTTTCAATGGTGTAATGGTTTAACATAGAAAACTTACCGTTGGCTCTAGATTCTAATCTATCACTCCGTTTTGCAAACGGATTTCACTGAAGCTGTAACTTTCATCCCAGAACATAGTTTAGGGGCCATTACTTCTTCAACTATAGTCATTTTTCTTTCAATTGCAAACGTAACCAGTTTTTCAATGGTGTAATGGTTTAACATAGAAAACTTACCATTGGCTCTAGATTCTAATCTATCACTCCGATTTGCAAACGGATTTCACTGAAGCTGTAACATTCATCCCAGAACATAGTTTAGGGGCCATTACTTCTTCAACTATAGTCATTTTTCTTTCAATTGCAAACGTAACCAGTTTTTCAATGGTGTAATGGTTTAACATGGAAAACTTTCCGCTGGCTCTAGATTCTAATCTATCACTCCGATTTGCAAACGGATTTTACTGAAGCTGTAACTTTCATCCCAGAACATAGTTTAGGGGCCATTACTTCTTCAACTATAGTCATTTTTCTTTCAATTGCAAACGTAACCAGTTTTTCAATGGTGTAATGGTTTAACATAGAAAACTTACCGTTGGCTCTAGATTCTAATCTATCACTCTGATTTGCAAACGGATTTCACTGAAGCTGTAACTTTCATCCCAGAACATAGTTTAGGGGCCATTACTTCTTCAACTATAGTCATTTTTCTTTCAATTGCAAACGTAACCAGTTTTTCAATGGTGTAATGGTTTAACATAGAAAACTTACCGCTAACTCTAGATTCTAATCTATCACTCCGATTTGCAAATGGATTTCACTGAAGCTGTAACTTTCATCCCAGAACATAGTTTAGGGGCCATTACTTCTTCAACTATAGTCATTTTTCTTTCAATTGCAAACGTAACCAGTTTTTCAATGGTGTAATGGTTTAACATAGAAAACTTACCATTGGCTCTAGATTCTAATCTATCACTCCGATTTGCAAACGGATTTCACTGAAGCTGTAACTTTCATCCCAGAACATAGTTTAGGGGCCATTACTTCTTCAACTATAGTCATTTTTCTTTCAATTGCAAACGTAACCAGTTTTTCAATGGTGTAATGGTTTAACATAGAAAACTTACCATTGGCTCTAGATTCTAATCTATCACTCCGATTTGCAAACGGATTTCACTGAAGCTGTAACTTTCATCCCAGAACATAGTTTAGGGGCGATTACTTCTTCAACTATAGTCATTTTTCTTTCAATTGCAAACGTAACCAGTTTTTCAATGGTGTAATGGTTTAACATAGAAAACTTACCGTTGGCTCTAGATTCTAATCTATCACTCCGATTTGCAAACGGATTTCACTGAAGCTGTAACATTCATCCCAGAACATAGTTTAGGGGCCATTACTTCTTTAACTATAGTCATTTTTCTTTCAATTGCAAACGGAAAACTTACTAAACGGATTTCACTGAAGATGTAACTTTAATCCCAGAACATAGTTTAGGGGCGATTACTTCTTCAACTATAGTCATTTTTCTTTCAATTGCAAACGTAACCAGTTTTTCAATGGTGTAATGGTTTAACATAGAAAACTTACCGCTGGCTCTAGATTCTAATCTATCACTCCGATTTGCAAACGGATTTTACTGAAGCTGTAACTTTCCTCCCAGAACATAGTTTAGGGGCCATTACTTCTTCAACTATAGTCATTTTTCTTTCAATTACAAACGTGACCAGTTTTTCAATGGTGTAATGGTTTAACATAGAAAACTTACCGTTGGCTCTAGATTCTAATTTATCACTCCGATTTGCAAACGGATTTCACTGAAGCTGTAACTTTCATCCCAGAACATAGTTTAGGGGCCATTGCTTCTTCAACTATAGTCATTTTTCTTTCAATTGCAAACGTAACCAGTTTTTCAATGGTGTAATGGTTTAACATAGAAAACTTACCGTTGGCTCTAGATTCTAATCTATCACTCTGATTTGCAAACGGATTTCACTGAAGCTGTAAATTTCATCCCAGAACATAGTTTAGGGGCCATTACTTCTTCAACTATAGTCATTTTTCTTTCAATTGCAAACGTAACCAGTTTTTCAATGGTGCAATGGTTTAACATAGAAAACTTACCGCTGGCTCTAGATTCTAATCTATCACTCCGATTTGCAAACGGATTTCACTGAAGCTGTAACTTTCATCCCAGAACATAGTTTAGGGGCCATTACTTCTTCAACTATAGTCATTTTTCTTTCAATTGCAAACGTAACCAGTTTTTCAATGGTGTAATGGTTTAACATAGAAAACTTACCGTTGGCTCTAGATTCTAATCTATCACTCCGATTTGCAAACGGATTTCACTGAAGCTGTAACTTTCATCCCAGAACATAGTTTAGGGGCCATTACTTCTTCAACTATAGTCATTTTTCTTTCAATTGCAAACGTAACCAGTTTTTCAATGGTGTAATGGTTTAACATAGAAAACTTACCGTTGGCTCTAGATTCTAATCTATCACTCCGATTTGCAAACGGATTTCACTGAAGCTGTAACTTTCATCCCAGAACATAGTTTAGGGGCCATTACTTCTTCAACTATAGTCATTTTTCTTTCAATTGCAAACGTAACCAGTTTTTCAATGGTGTAATGGTTTAACATAGAAAACTTACCGTTGGCTCTAGATTCTAATCTATCACTCCGTTTTGCAAACGGATTTCATTGAAGCTGTAACTTTCATCCCAGAACATAGTTTAGGGGCCATTACTTCTTCAACTATAGTCATTTTTCTTTCAATTGCAAACGTAACCAGTTTTTCAATGGTGTAATGGTTTAACATAGAAAACTTACCGTTGGCTCTAGATTCTAATCTATCACTCCGTTTTGCAAACGGATTTCACTGAAGCTGTAACTTTCATCCCAGAACATAGTTTAGGGGCCATTACCTCTTCAACTATATTCATTTTTCTTTGGATTGCAAACGTAACCAGTTTTTCAATGGTGTAATGGTTTAACATAGAAAACTTACCTTTGGCTCTCGATTCTAATCTATCACTCCGATTTGCAAACGGATTTCACTGAAGCTGTAACTTTCATCCCAGAACATAGTTTAGGGGCCATTACCTCTTCAACTATAGTCATTTTTCTTTCGATTGCAAACGTAACCAGTTTTTCAATGGTTGATCCAGGGATGTTGATCCAGGGATTTTATCTGATTGCCATCTGGAGTCGGGAAGGAATTTTCCCCTTTAGGGGCTAATTGGACCATGCCTTGTAAGGGTTTTTTCGCCTTCCTCTGGATCAACAGGGATATGGGAGGGAGCAGGCTGGTGTTGTACTTTATACTGGTTGAACTCGATGGACGTATGTCTTTTTTCAACCAAAATA
Organism: Hyperolius riggenbachi; assembly: GCF_040937935.1. NCBI lineage: Eukaryota > Metazoa > Chordata > Amphibia > Anura > Hyperoliidae > Hyperolius > Hyperolius riggenbachi. Next base: position 277,003 of record NW_027152372.1, read on the forward strand.
ACTATGTAACTATGTAATGGTTTAACATAGAAAACTTACCGTTGGCTCTCGATTCTAATCTATCACTCCGATTTGCAAACGGATTTCACTGAAGCTGTAACTTTCATCCCAGAACATAGTTTAGGGGCTATTACTTCTTCAACTATAGTCATTTTTCTTTCGATTGCAAACGTAACCAGTTTTTCAATGGTGTAATGGTTTAACATAGAAAACTTACCGTTGGCTCTAGATTCTAATCTATCACTCCGATTTGCAAACGGATTTCACTGAAGCTGTAACTTTCATCCCAGAACATAGTTTAGGGGCCATTACTTCTTCAACTATAGTCATTTTTCTTTCAATTGCAAACGTAACCAGTTTTTCAATGGTGTAATGGTTTAACATAGAAAACTTACCGTTGGCTCTAGATTCTAATCTATCACTCCGATTTGCAAACGGATTTCACTGAAGCTGTAACTTTCATCCCAGAACATAGTTTAGGGGCCATTACTTCTTCAAATATAGTCATTTTTCTTTCAATTGCAAACGTAACCAGTTTTTCAATGGTGTAATGGTTTAACATAGAAAACTTACCGTTGGCTCTCGATTCTAATCTATCACTCCGATTTGCAAACGGATTTCACTGAAGCTGTAACTTTCATCCCAGAACATAGTTTAGGGGCCATTACCTCTTCAACTATAGTCATTTTTCTTTCGATTGCAAACGTAACCAGTTTTTCAATGGTGTAATGGTTTAACATAGAAAACTTACCGTTGGCTCTCGATTCTAATCTATCACTCCGATTTGCAAACGGATTTCACTGAAGCTGTAACTTTCATCCCAGAACATAGTTTAGGGGCCATTACCTCTTCAACTATAGTCATTTTTCTTTCGATTGCAAACGTAACCAGTTTTTCAATGGTGTAATGGTTTAACATAGAAAACTTACCGTTGGCTCTCAATTCTAATCTATCACTCCGATTTGCAAACGGATTTCACTGAAGCTGTAACTTTCATCCCAGAACATAGTTTAGGGGCCATTACTTCTTCAACTATAGTCATTTTTCTTTCAATTGCAAACGTAACCAGTTTTTCAATGGTGTAATGGTTTAACATAGAAAACTTACCGTTGGCTCTAGATTCTAATCTATCACTCTGATTTGCAAACGGATTTCACTGAAGCTGTAACTTTCATCCCAGAACATAGTTTAGGGGCCATTACTTCTTCAACTATAGTCATTTTTCTTTCAATTGCAAACGTAACCAGTTTTTCAATGGTGTAATGGTTTAACATAGAAAACTTACCGCTGGCTCTAGATTCTAATCTATCACTCCGATTTGCAAATGGATTTCACTGAAGCTGTAACTTTCATCCCAGAACATAGTTTAGGGGCCATTACTTCTTCAACTATAGTCATTTTTCTTTCAATTGCAAACGTAACCAGTTTTTCAATGGTGTAATGGTTTAACATAGAAAGGGGCGTGGCTTGACGCTGGAGCTGGATGGTTGTCTGAGCCTTTAGCTCCTGCTGTCTTCACCCTAAAAAGCTACTTCACAGCGCACTAAGAAGCCTCATTTTACTCAGGAAGATGGGTGAACATGCAGAGGACCCACAGGAATGGATTACAGCGAGACCCAAGCGGAATTACAGGTCCCCTCTGCCCCGCAAACTGACTGACTTCTTCCAGGAGGAGGATATCCAAGATGGCCCCCGGCACTACAGGCCTAGCTCCAGGCATGATGCAGACTACAGGACACCGCCGCCTGTGACCCAGAGGAATCGCTTTGCAGCTTTCCAGACTCCCTATCAAAGGGGCAACAGAGCGGACTACCTGGGGGACCTCAGTGAGGAAGATGAAGCCGCTACAGGTACCGCTGACACCAGGGACAGAAGCCCCAGGCAGGCCTCGGTATCCCGCACGGAGAACGCGGAATTTCGTAACTCCAATTCGGAATTCCAGAAAATGGATCCGGAATTCCGAAAAAACATTCTGGAATCCAGGAAAGATGACACAACAAGGTCCCAGGTAGGACAGATTCCTCTATCCTCCCCTCACACACATACCCAAGCATCTGATCAGCTCCCTCATCCATCCATCCACCCCTCACCACCGATGGCATTTACAGACCCCCTGATGTCATTCTCTGCCACAGACCAGCCCATGACTCAAACCTTTTTTAAAGATTTCATGATATCTTTCAGTAGCATTCTAAGAAAGGACTCTATGGAAATAAGGGCTGATATGCACGCTTTGGTGGGCCACCTGACCGTATACACTAAGGAAACAGACCATAGGCTGGCCAGGTTGGAACACAGAATTGTGGAGATGACAGCAGCACACAATTCATTGGTGGATGCTCACAAAGAACTTGTAAAGGAGAATAAGCAGATGAAGGAAAAAATAGCTGATGGGGAGGATAGAAACAGGAGAAACAACCTGAAGATCAGAGGGATCCCAGAGACAGTACAGAATGATGATTTAAAGGACTACGTCATGGACATTATCAAAGTCACCTGTCCTAACATATCTAAAAATGAGCTTGTAGTGGACAGAGCCCATAGGCTACCCAAGCCATCCCACATCGCCAAACATCTGCCTAGAGATGTCATTACAAGGATACATTTTTTCCACGTAAAGGAACAGCTGCTGGGAGCCACTAGGAAAGGGCAAAAGCTTCCTGACCCGTATCAGAACTTGGCGTTATATCAGGATCTGTCACAAGCTACCCTCTCAACCAGACGCGGATTCTCCCAGATTACTGCCTCTTTGAGAAACAAGAGAATCGACTACTCATGGGGATTCCCCCCAAAGCTGATCATAAGAGACGGAGGGGAGACACACGTGATCAGGAATCCAACAGAGGGACAGGACCTCTTATCTAGATGGAATATCCCACTTTTTGTATCTAAAGACTCAAGTAAAGACAAACCTTATCGCCCACCTCTATTGCCTAAGCCTGCTGCTATGGACACCTCTCTTCCTATCACACCAGACAAGGTAGCAACAAGTGAGGCTTCGACAAAAGGCTGAATCGGGGTGATCAGCCAGGAACTTTGTCCCCCTCACATTTGTTTTTTCCCCTGGGACTGATTTTTCTCTCCCTACAGGTGGAAAAACCACTTGAAGTCCACACTGGTGGACTCTACTGAATTGGTCACCTGAACTGAACTCTAATCTGACCAATCTGTTTTGTTCTGTTTACACTGTTAGTGTTCTCACTATTTTCTCACCTACTCTTTCCTCTCCTTTTTTTTTTCAGTAGTGCTATTGAGAGGTAGAACCGGATGCCTCTCATTGTACTATTACTTTGGTTATTTCTATATAGGTCAATGTCCCGACTAACCTTGTTTCCCTCCACCAGAGTAGAGTTAAAACGTTTCATCAGAGATGCTCCAGAGCCTGCCTGCGGGAATCCCAATCAATGGTATGATTTAATTGTGATGCAATGATGCAATATACATGGTGTAATGGCTGAGAAATGTAATCTCCTCTCAGTTAATGTGAGAGGCCTCAATTCTTTCAGGAAGCGATACCTCTTACAGAAACTGATTAAGGAACAAAAGGCAGATATTATATGTGTTCAAGAATCTCACCTGAACAAAAATGCAGCGAAAAAATACAAATTATTTCAGTTTACCAATATATTTCACTCTACATTACAGAATAATAAGAAAAAAGCTGGGACTTTCATAGCAGTTAGGGACTCTCTGGGACTAGTGGTAAAAGACACATACTCAAGTGAGGATGGTAGAATGGTAATGATAACTGGACAATTGAACTCTAAGGATTACACTTTTGTGAACCTATATGCCCCCAACCAACACCAGACTAAATTTATCAATTCAAAACTCAAAAAAATAACAAATTTCAAGAAAGGATATCTTTTTATTTCTGGAGATCTGAACTCCATAACAGACCCACAGTTAGATTGTACTTCCAAATTAAGAACTAAACACTCCACTTTACAACCAATTTTGACAAAAAACGAGCTATTTGACACTTGGAGGTGTATTCACCCCAAGGAGAAACAGTTCACATTCTACTCTACCATTCATAAATCCTTCACTCGTATCGACCATTGCCTAACAGACCAATTTACCTTGCCACTAGTCTCAGAGATGGAAATTGGTACTAGAGTGTGGTCAGACCACTCACCTCTCATAGTGAAATTTCATATCCAGAATTCTGTGAAACAACAGTATATATGGAGACTTAACAAATACATCCTTCACTCCGAACACACTTCCCCTATAATCAAAAAGGAACTAATAGAGTATTTCAAACTCAATGACACAGGAGATATATCCAACTCTACTCTTTGGAATGCTCATAAAGCATTTATCAGAGGAACCTTTATTAAGTTGAGTGCCATTCATAACAAAAAAGTTAGGGAACAAACTAACATCTTATTAGACAAAATTAAATCACTAGAGAAAGAAATATACAACAATCACAAGAATGAACTCATACCCCAACTAGAGGAAACTAGACAGACCCTAGCAGACAAATTGTACTACCAGTACGACAAATGGCAAACCACATTAAAACAAAATTGGTACTATAATAATAATAGAGCAGGGAAGGCCATGGCCCAAAAAATTAAGGGAAAAAGAATTCGTCAGAGAATTATTAAAATCACACACCCCAAAACAAAAGTAGAAGTCCACCACCCCAAAGACATTGTAAACGCCCTAGCAGAGTACTATGAAGCCCTCTATAACCTCGAAAAGGACCCAAACACCCACACCCCATTATCACAGGAAATAGAACTATACCTTGATAAAGTAAATCTCCCCTCCCTTACAGAATTTGAGCAAAAATACCTAGCAACTCCATTCACAGAACAAGAAACAATAGCAGCAATAGGATCCCTAAAGAAAGATAAAGCCCCAGGACCAGACGGTTTTATTAACGATTATTTTAAAAAATGTATTTCAATCCTAGTAACCCCCCTAACAAATATGTTTAATGAAGCAGCTACAAAAGGCAACTTCCCTAGAGAATCACTTTCGGCACTAATAACTACAATCCCCAAGGAAGGTAAGGACCCCTCTGACCCCAGTAATTATAGGCCCATCTCCCTACTAAACACTGACATAAAACTATACGCCCGAATAATAGCTAATAGGTTATCTCCCCTTATGCCCCAAATTATCCATCCAGATCAGGTAGGGTTTACAAAGAATAGGTCGACTAGTGATGGCACTCGCAAGGTTTTATCTCTGATCCATAGAGTGGGGCTCTGTCGGACGCCTACCCTCCTTGTCTCCTTGGACGCGGAGAAGGCGTTCGACAGAGTCAATTGGCTTTACCTATCCAAGGTGCTCACCAAATTTGGTATCCCTGCCTTCTTACACAAGGCCATTTTAGCCCTATACACCCACCCATCTGCCAGGGTCCTATCATCAGGCACACTATCTCTACCCTTCGATATTAAAAACGGTACCCGTCAAGGTTGCCCCCTCTCACCCCTAATATTCAATTTAACGATTGAACCGCTCGCTCAAAGAATCAGAGACAATTCACAAATTGTTGGCATTAAAAACAAACAAACCATACATAAAATGGGTTTATACGCTGATGATGTGATCCTCCTCCTCCAGAAACCACTTGTATCACTGCCAAATGCTCAATTGGAACTAGAAGAGTTCTCCAAAATCTCATATTACAAATTAAACAAGAATAAGACAACCATTCTTCCATGTTTTATCCCACAGAAAGATAGGGATATCTTGAAAAGCTCTTGTGAATTCTTATGGAATGATACTGTCATAAAATACTTAGGAATCTATATAACACCCACACTAAATAAGATCTATAAAGAAAACTACGCCCCATGGTTAAAAAAATTCAAAGAGAAACTGGAAGATCTTGCAAAAGTAGAATACTCCTGGCTGGGAAGGAATGCAGCCTTTAAAATGTTCATTCTTCCCCAACTTTTATACCTCTTTAGAAACTTGCCTATAAAAGTACCCCAAACCTTCTTCAACACCCTACAAAAAGCTCTTAATCAATTTATATTATTAAACAAAAAATCCAGGTTTTCCAACAAAATATTAATGATGGATACTGCTAATTTGGGCCTAGGTGTCCCTAACCTGGAACTTTATTATAAGGCCACAATAATGGATCAGTCCAGGGCAGTCTGGCTCGGGGATAACACAAAACAGTGGTTCTCGATTGAAGAGGATCAGCTTAGCTATGGAGACTACAAATTGTTTCTTGGAGCCAGACTGGCCTGGAAAACTAGACAGACCATTCAGAACCCATTAACAATTAACACACTTAGAATTTGGAAGGAACTAACCGCTCTGTGCAAAAAGGACGTTTTATCCATAGAATCTGACACACCCCTAATCACTCTCCAAACTTTAATAAATAACTTAAATTTACAAACCTGGACAGATTCTGGTATTAACTCCATAGAAGATCTCCTTGATAACTCAGACCTGAGACCATTTGAATTCTTTACTCAGACCTACAGTCTCCCACCAACAGAACTCCCCACATATAGGAAAATCAGTAAATTCTGCAAATATCACCCGTACAGCCCAGTATCTCTGACCCCACAAATCAGTAAAATTATCCACCCTCAGGGGTCACACTATAAGGGAACATCTATTTTCTACAAAACCTTACTAAAAATGAAAGATTCCACCCCGCAATGGCAACTAGATAGTTGGCAGGAGTATCTCCAAACTGAGATAGACATGGAAGAATGGGAAAAGGTCTTGAGATCAGTAAAGAAGTCTTCACACTGTGTGAGACACTATGAAGGCTTACTAAAGAGCATTTGGCAGTGGTACATGACACCTGAGAGGATTTCCAAGTTTGACATGAAGGCATCACCTCTGTGTTGGAGGGGGTGCAACCGGACGGGTACCGTAGGGCACATCTTATGGGACTGCCCCAAACTGAAGAAACTCAGAACAGATATAGGAGTCTTCTTGGGACAATTACCTATGTCCATACATCCTATACCCTCTGGTATGGCACTGTTGCATTTAGGAACCATGGATCTGCCACCCCAGGAAAGATTGATCTATAATCACATCTTTATAACTATCAGGAATCAATTAGCTTTCAACTGGAAATCAAAAGTCATCCCAACAATCGGAGAAATCCTGCGTATTGTTGATTCAAATCTTATTGCAGAGAAATCCTGGGCGATTAGATGTGGAAACCTGGGTGCTTTCCTGGAGGTGGCGGCTCTGTGGCCTGTTGCATACAAGGAATCCAAACTAATGGAATTTTAGATCTGTGGTCTTTTTGGTAGAGGTACTCTCATATGAAACTCTCATGTATGATATTAATATATTAAGGGGATCCTCGCGGGTAAGGCTCTGTTGCTCACTTATCTTAATATAGGTAGATTTCTCTTGCTCTGGAAACACAATCGGGACATTCTAATTGTATATAGTTTGATGTGTAGTTTAGTTTTAGATGTAGTATATACAACAAAAATAACTGATATGACAGCTACTCACACACAATTGGAGTCATAACAACTGTTAGTTAGTCAGTTAGGAATCTTCTTCTTCCCTTTCTCCTACCTGGACGAAACACTGCAGCTCTGGTAGACTTTTGAGACTCCTTAGTTGAGGATCCGCTCCCTGGAATCTCTGTAGGGTGGTTAAAATCCCCCATTTTCCAGGTCGAGAGGATCCTTGACGGATCTGTTACACAGCTTTCTTCACTGCTGGAGCTGTGGTTGAACTACAGTATCCTAGGGAATACAGAATTCCAACCTTAGTAACTATGGAAGTATTTTAAAGCATCGCCTAGACAAAACAGAGATATGTCATTTAAACGTGGTTACGTCAAAAATTGATTATTCTTTTTGACAAAATTAAGAATTATTAAACTCTTAGCATAATAGGTTTAGATATCATAAAGAAATGAGTACAGATCCAAGAGATCTTTCTGTTATTCCTATCTGTAGGTTAAACATAGTTTCAATTACTTTAAACAATATATAGGTTATTTGATAAGTTAACCTCACATCAGACTTCTCACCAGCTCTATTTCTCTCCAACCAAACTCGGTTAGAATACATTTACCATCTGGTTAGATACCCTCAATCTCAGGTACTTGCTTATTCCCTCACTGGGAAGTATCCACACCTAGGTGGGGAACTGGTAAAATCAGACATATTTCAAAAAAAACGGAAATGCAGTTTCAGGGACTGTGTGTGAACTCCTGCGCTGGTAGCGGATTTCCACATACAGTGGTCCACTCAACTTACACCTTACAATCTGCATCCAAACCTCCTTCTACCACCTCATATCAACTCCACACCAATAAAATACTCCTGCATAACTCCTACCTACCCTCTAACCAGACTATTCTTCTTATTTTATCTGTTATATAAATTTCTGTACTACAGATATGTTGTTAACTGTTATACTGTATTCATTTATATAGCTGTACAAAAACGAATACATAATCACTAATGCCTGTAATGTAATAACTTGTTATGTAAAACTTCAATAAAAATTATTGTACTTGGTTTAACATAGAAAACTTACCATTGGCTCTAGATTCTAATCTATCACTCCGATTTGCAAACGGATTTCACTGAAGCTGTAACTTTCATCCCAGAACATAGTTTAGGGGCGATTACTTCTTCAACTATAGTCATTTTTCTTTCAATTGCAAACGTAACCAGTTTTTCAATGGTGTAATGGTTTAACATAGAAAACTTACCGTTGGCTCTAGATTCTAATCTATCACTCCGATTTGCAAACGGATTTCACTGAAGCTGTAACATTCATCCCAGAACATAGTTTAGGGGCCATTACTTCTTCAACTATAGTCATTTTTCTTTCAATTGCAAACGTAACCAGTTTTTCAATGGTGTAATGGTTTAACATGGAAAACTTACCGCTGGCTCTAGATTCTAATCTATCACTCCGATTTGCAAACGGATTTTACTGAAGCTGTAACTTTCATCCCAGAACATAGTTTAGGGGCCATTACTTCTTCAACTATAGTCATTTTTCTTTCAATTGCCAACGTAACCAGTTTTTCAATGGTGTAATGGTTTAACATAGAAAACTTACCGTTGGCTCTAGATTCTAATCTATCACTCTGATTTGCAAACGGATTTCACTGAAGCTGTAACTTTCATCCCAGAACATAGTTTAGGGGCCATTACTTCTTCAACTATAGTCATTTTTCTTTCAATTGCAAACGTAACCAGTTTTTCAATGGTGTAATGGTTTAACATAGAAAACTTACCGCTGGCTCTAGATTCTAATCTATCACTCCGATTTGCAAATGGATTTCACTGAAGCTGTAACTTTCATCCCAGAACATAGTTTAGGGGCCATTACTTCTTCAACTATAGTCATTTTTCTTTCAATTGCAAACGTAACCAGTTTTTCAATGGTGTAATGGTTTAACAGAGAAAACTTACCATTGGCTCTAGATTCTAATCTATCACTCTGATTTGCAAACGGATTTCACTGAAGCTGTAACTTTCATCCCAGAACATAGTTTAGGGGCCATTACTTCTTCAACTATAGTCATTTTTCTTTCAATTGCAAACATAACCAGTTTTTCAATGGTGTAATGGTTTAACATAGAAAACTTACCATTGGCTCTAGATTCTAATCTATCACTCCGATTTGCAAACGGATTTCACTGAAGCTGTAACTTTCATCCCAGAACATAGTTTAGGGGCGATTACTTCTTCAACTATAGTCATTTTTCTTTCAATTGCAAACGTAACCAGTTTTTCAATGGTGTAATGGTTTAACATAGAAAACTTACCGTTGGCTCTAGATTCTAATCTATCACTCCGATTTGCAAACGGATTTCACTGAAGCTGTAACATTCATCCCAGAACATAGTTTAGGGGCCATTACTTCTTCAACTATAGTCATTTTTCTTTCAATTGCAAACGGAAAACTTACTAAACGGATTTCACTGAAGATGTAACTTTAATCCCAGAACATAGTTTAGGGGCGATTACTTCTTCAACTATAGTCATTTTTCTTTCAATTGCAAACGTAACCAGTTTTTCAATGGTGTAATGGTTTAACATAGAAAACTTACCGCTGGCTCTAGATTCTAATCTATCACTCCGATTTGCAAACGGATTTTACTGAAGCTGTAACTTTCATCCCAGAACATAGTTTAGGGGCCATTACTTCTTCAACTATAGTCATTTTTCTTTCAATTACAAACGTGACCAGTTTTTCAATGGTGTAATGGTTTAACATAGAAAACTTACCGTTGGCTCTAGATTCTAATTTATCACTCCGATTTGCAAACGGATTTCACTGAAGCTGTAACTTTCATCCCAGAACATAGTTTAGGGGCCATTACCTCTTCAACTATAGTCATTTTTCTTTCGATTGCAAACGTAACCAGTTTTTCAATGGTTGATCCAGGGATGTTGATCCAGGGATTTTATCTGATTGCCATCTGGAGTCGGGAAGGAATTTTCCCCTTTAGGGGCTAATTGGACCATGCCTTGTAAGGGTTTTTTCGCCTTCCTCTGGATCAACAGGGATATGGGAGGGAGCAGGCTGGTGTTGTACTTTATACTGGTTGAACTCGATGGACGTATGTCTTTTTTCAACCAAAATAACTATGTAACTATGTAACTATGTAATGGTTTAACATAGAAAACTTACCGTTGGCTCTCGATTCTAATCTATCACTCCGATTTGCAAACGGATTTCACTGAAGCTGTAACTTTCATCCCAGAACATAGTTTAGGGGCCATTACTTCTTCAACTATAGTCATTTTTCTTTCGATTGCAAACGTAACCAGTTTTTCAATGGTGTAATGGTTTAACATAGAAAACTTACCGTTGGCTCTAGATTCTAATCTATCACTCCGATTTGCAAACGGATTTCACTGAAGCTGTAACTTTCATCCCAGAACATAGTTTAGGGGCCATTACTTCTTCAACTATAGTCATTTTTCTTTCGATTGCAAACGTAACCAGTTTTTCAATGGTGTAATGGTTTAACATAGAAAACTTACCGTTGGCTCTAGATTCTAATCTATCACTCCGATTTGCAAACGGATTTCACTGAAGCTGTAACTTTTATCCCAGAACATAGTTTAGGGGCCATTACCTCTTCAACTATAGTCATTTTTCTTTCGATTGCAAACTTAACAAGTTTTTCAATGGTGTAATGGTTTAACATAGAAAACTTACCGTTGGCTCTCGATTCTAATCTATCACTCCGATTTGCAAACGGATTTCACTGAAGCTGTAACTTTCATCCCAGAACATAGTTTAGGGGCCATTACCTCTTCAACTATAGTCATTTTTCTTTCGATTGCAAACGTAACCAGTTTTTCAATGGTGTAATGGTTTAACATAGAAAACTTACCGTTGGCTCTCGATTCTAATCTATCACTCCGATTTGCAAACGGATTTCACTGAAGCTGTAACTTTCATCCCAGAACATAGTTTAGGGGCCATTACCTCTTCAACTATAGTCATTTTTCTTTCGATTGCAAACTTAACAAGTTTTTCAATGGTGTAATGGTTTAACATAGAAAACTTACCGTTGGCTCTCGATTCTAATCTATCACTCCGATTTGCAAACGGATTTCACTGAAGCTGTAACTTTCATCCCAGAACATAGTTTAGGGGCCATTACCTCTTCAACTATAGTCATTTTTCTTTCGATTGCAAACGTAACCAGTTTTTCAATGGTGTAATGGTTTAACATACAAAACTTACCGTTGGCTCTCGATTCTAATCTATCACTCCGATTTGCAAACGGATTTCACTGAAGCTGTAACTTTCATCCCAGAACATAGTTTAGGGGCTACCTCTTCAACTATAGTCATTTTTCTTTCGATTGCAAACGTAACCAGTTTTTCAATGGTGTAATGGTTTAACATAGAAAACTTACCGTTGGCTCTCAATTCTAATCTATCACTCCGATTTGCAAACGGATTTCACTGAAGCTGTAACTTTCATCCCAGAACATAGTTTAGGGGCCATTACCTCTTCAACTATAGTCATTTTTCTTTCGATTGCAAACGTAACCAGTTTTTCAATGGTGTAATGGTTTAACATAGAAAACTTACCGTTGGCTCTCGATTCTAATCTATCACTCCGATTTGCAAACGGATTTCACTGAAGCTGTAACTTTCATCCCAGAACATAGTTTAGGGGCCATTACCTCTTCAACTATAGTCATTTTTCTTTCGATTGCAAACGTAACCAGTTTTTCAATGGTGTAATGGTTTAACATAGAAAACTTACCGTTGGCTCTCGATTCTAATCTATCACTCCGATTTGCAAACGGATTTCACTGAAGCTGTAACTTTCATCCCAGAACATAGTTTAGGGGCCATTACCTCTTCAACTATAGTCATTTTTCTTTCGATTGCAAACGTAACCAGTTTTTCAATGGTGTAATGGTTTAACATAGAAAACTTACCGTTGGCTCTCGATTCTAATCTATCACTCCGATTTGCAAACGGATTTCACTGAAGCTGTAACTTTCATCCCAGAACATAGTTTAGGGGCCATTACCTCTTCAACTATAGTCATTTTTCTTTCGATTGCAAACGTAACCAGTTTTTCAATGGTGTAATGGTTTAACATAGAAAACTTACCGTTGGCTCTCGATTCTAATCTATCACTCCGATTTGCAAACAGATTTCACTGAAGCTGTAACTTTCATCCCAGAACATAGTTTAGGGGCCATTACCTCTTCAACTATAGTCATTTTTCTTTCGATTGCAAACGTAACCAGTTTTTCAATGGTGTAATGGTTTAACATACAAAACTTACCGTTGGCTCTCGATTCTAATCTATCACTCCGATTTGCAAACGGATTTCACTGAAGCTGTAACTTTCATCCCAGAACATAGTTTAGGGGCCATTACCTCTTCAACTATAGTCATTTTTCTTTCGATTGCAAACGTAACCAGTTTTTCAATGGTGTAATGGTTTAACATTGAAAACTTACCGTTGGCTCTCGATTCTAATCTATCACTCCGATTTGCAAACGGATTTCACTGAAGCTGTAACTTTCATCCCAGAACATAGTTTAGGGGCCATTACCTCTTCAACTATAGTCATTTTTCTTTCGATTGCAAACGTAACCAGTTTTTCAATGGTGTAATGGTTTAACATAGAAAACTTACCGTTGGCTCTCGATTCTAATCTATCACTCCGATTTGCAAACGGATTTCACTGAAGCTGTAACTTTCATCCCAGAACATAGTTTAGGGGCCATTACCTCTTCAACTATAGTCATTTTTCTTCCGATTGCAAACGTAACCAGTTTTTCAATGGTGTAATGGTTTAACATAGAAAACTTACCGTTGGCTCTCGATTCTAATCTATCACTCCGATTTGCAAACGGATTTCACTGAAGCTGTAACTTTCATCCCAGAACATAGTTTAGGGGCCATTACCTCTTCAACTATAGTCATTTTTCTTTCGATTGCAAACGTAACCAGTTTTTCAATGGTGTAATGGTTTAACATAGAAAACTTACCGTTGGCTCTCGATTCTAGTCTATCACTCCGATTTGCAAACGGATTTCACTGAAGCTGTAACTTTCATCCCAGAACATAGTTTAGGGGCCATTACCTCTTCAACTATAGTCATTTTTCTTTCGATTGCAAACGTAACCAGTTTTTCAATGGTGTAATGGTTTAACATAGAAAACTTACCGTTGGCTCTCGATTCTAATCTATCACTCCGATTTGCAAACGGATTTCACTGAAGCTGTAACTTTCATCCCAGAACATAGTTTAGGGGCCATTACCTCTTCAACTATAGTCATTTTTCTTTCGATTGCAAACGTAACCAGTTTTTCAATGGTGTAATGGTTTAACATAGAAAACTTACCGTTGGCTCTCGATTCTAATCTATAACTCCGATTTGCAAACGGATTTCACTGAAGCTGTAACTTTCATCCCAGAACATAGTTTAGGGGCCATTACCTCTTCAACTTTAGTCATTTTTCTTTCGATTGCAAACGTAACCAGTTTTTCAATGGTGTAATGGTTTAACATAGAAAACTTACCGTTGGCTCTCGATTCTAATCTATCACTCCGATTTGCAAACGGATTTCACTGAAGCTGTAACTTTCATCCCAGAACATAGTTTAGGGGCCATTAACTCTTCAACTATAGTCATTTTTCTTTCGATTGCAAACATAACCAGTTTTTCAATGGTGTAATGGTTTAACATAGAAAACTTACCGTTGGCTCTCGATTCTAATCTATCACTCCGATTTGCAAACGGATTTCACTGAAGCTGTAACTTTCATCCCAGAACATAGTTTAGGGGCCATTACCTCTTCAACTATAGTCATTTTTCTTTCGATTGCAAACGTAACCAGTTTTTCAATGGTGTAATGGTTTAACATAGAAAACTTACCGTTGGCTCTCGATTCTAATCTATCACTCCGATTTGCAAACGGATTTCACTGAAGCTGTAACTTTCATCCCAGAACATAGTTTAGGGGCCATTACCTCTTCAACTATAGTCATTTTTCTTTCGATTGCAAACGTAACCAGTTTTTCAATGGTGTAATGGTTTAACATAGAAAACTTACCGTTGGCTCTCGATTCTAATCTATCACTCCGATTTGCAAACGGATTTCACTGAAGCTGTAACTTTCATCCCAGAACATAGTTTAGGGGCCATTACCTCTTCAACTATAGTCATTTTTCTTTCGATTGCAAACGTAACCAGTTTTTCAATGGTGTAATGGTTTAACATAGAAAACTTACCGTTGGCTCTCGATTCTAATCTATCACTCCGATTTGCAAACGGGTTTCACTGAAGCTGTAACTTTCATCCCAGAACATAGTTTAGGGGCCATTACCTCTTCAACTATAGTCATTTTTCTTTCGATTGCAAACGTAACCAGTTTTTCAATGGTGTAATGGTTTAACATAGAAAACTTACCGTTGGCTCTCGATTCTAATCTATCACTCCGATTTGCAAACGGATTTCACTGAAGCTGTAACTTTCATCCCAGAACATAGTTTAGGGGCCATTACCTCTTCAACTATAGTCATTTTTCTTTCGATTGCAAACGTAACCAGTTTTTCAATGGTGTAATGGTTTAACATAGAAAACTTACCGTTGGCTCTCGATTCTAATCTATCACTCCGATTTGCAAACGGATTTCACTGAAGCTGTAACTTTCATCCCAGAACATAGTTTAGGGGCCATTACCTCTTCAACTATAGTCATTTTTCTTTCGATTGCAAACGTAACCAGTTTTTCAATGGTGTAATGGTTTAACATAGAAAACTTACCGTTGGCTCTCGATTCTAATCTATCACTCCGATTTGCAAACGGATTTCACTGAAGCTGTAACTTTCATCCCAGAACATAGTTTAGGGGCCATTACCTCTTCAACTATAGTCATTTTTCTTTCGATTGCAAACGTAACCAGTTTTTCAATGGTGTCATGGTTTAACATAGAAAACTTGCCGTTGGCTCTAGATTCTAATCTATCACTCCGATTTGCAAACGGATTTCACTGAAGCTGTAACTTTCATCCCAGAACATAGTTTAGGGGCCATTACTTCTTCAACTATAGTCATTTTTCTTTCAATTGCAAACGTAACCAGTTTTTCAATGGTGTAATGGGTTAACATAGAAAACTTACCGTTGGCTCTAGATTCAAATCTATCACTCCGATTTGCAAACGGATTTCACTGAAGCTGTAACTTTCATCCCAGAACATAGTTTAGGGGCCATTACTTCTTCAACTATAGTCATTTTTCTTTCAATTGCAAACGTAACCAGTTTTTCAATGGTGTAATGGTTTAACATAGAAAACTTACCGTTGGCTCTAGATTCTAATCTATCACTCCGATTTGCAAACGGATTTCACTGAAGCTGTAACTTTCATCCCAGAACATAGTTTAGGGGCCATTACTTCTTCAACTATAGTCATTTTTCTTTCAATTGCAAACGTAACCAGTTTTTCAATGGTGTAATGGTTTAACATAGAAAACTTACCGTTGGCTCTAGATTCTAATCTATCACTCCGATTTGCAAACGGATTTCACTGAAGCTGTAACTTTCATCCCAGAACATAGTTTAGGGGCCATTACTTCTTCAACTATAGTCATTTTTCTTTCAATTGCAAACGTAACCAGTTTTTCAATGGTGTAATGGTTTAACATAGAAAACTTACCGTTGGCTCTCGATTCTAATCTATCACTCCGATTTGCAAACGGATTTCACTGAAGCTGTAACTTTCATCCCAGAACATAGTTTAGGGGCCATTACCTCTTCAACTATAGTCATTTTTCTTTCGATTGCAAACGTAACCAGTTTTTCAATGGTGTAATGGTTTAACATCGAAAACTTACCGTTGGCTCTCGATTCTAATCTATCACTCCGATTTGCAAACGGATTTCACTGAAGCTGTAACTTTCATCCCAGAACATAGTTTAGGGGCCATTACCTCTTCAACTATAGTCATTTTTCTTTCGATTGCAAACGTAACCAGTTTTTCAATGGTGTAATGGTTTAACATAGAAAACTTACCGTTGGCTCTCGATTCTAATCTATCACTCCGATTTGCAAACGGATTTCACTGAAGCTGTAACTTTCATCCCAGAACATAGTTTAGGGGCCATTACCTCTTCAACTATAGTCATTTTTCTTTCGATTGCAAACGTAACCAGTTTTTCAATGGTGTCATGGTTTCACATAGAAAACTTACCGTTGGCTCTCGATTCTAATCTATCACTCCGATTTGCAAACGGATTTCACTGAAGCTGTAACTTTCATCCCAGAACATAGTTTAGGGGCCATTACCTCTTCAACTATAGTCATTTTTCTTTCAATTGCAAACGTAACCAGTTTTTCAATGGTGTAATGGTTTAACATGGTCACTCCGATTTGCAAACGGATTTCACTGAAGCTGTAACTTTCATCCCAGAACATAGTTTAGGGGCCATTACCTCTTCAACTATAGTCATTTTTCTTTCGATTGCAAACGTAACCAGTTTTTCAATGGTGTAATGGTTTAACATAGAAAACTTACCGTTGGCTCTCGATTCTAATCTATCACTCCGATTTGCAAACGGATTTCACTGAAGCTGTAACTTTCATCCCAGAACATAGTTTAGGGGCCATTACCTCTTCAACTATAGTCATTTTTCTTTCGATTGCAAACGTAACCAGTTTTTCAATGGTGTCATGGTTTCACATAGAAAACTTACCGTTGGCTCTCGATTCTAATCTATCACTCCGATTTGCAAACGGATTTCACTGAAGCTGTAACTTTCATCCCAGAACATAGTTTAGGGGCCATTACCTCTTCAACTATAGTCATTTTTCTTTCGATTGCAAACGTAACCAGTTTTTCAATGGTGTAATGGTTTAACATAGAAAACTTACCGTTGGCTCTCGATTCTAATCTATCACTCCGATTTGCAAACGGATTTCACTGAAGCTGTAACTTTCATCCCAGAACATAGTTTAGGGGCCATTACCTCTTCAACTATAGTCATTTTTCTTTCGATTGCAAACGTAACCAGTTTTTCAATGGTGTAATGGTTTAACATAGAAAACTTACCGTTGGCTCTCGATTCTAATCTATCACTCCGATTTGCAAACGGATTTCACTGAAGCTGTAACTTTCATCCCAGAACATAGTTTAGGGGCCATTACCTCTTCAACTATAGTCATTTTTCTTTCGATTGCAAACGTAACCAGTTTTTCAATGGTGTAATGGTTTAACATAGAAAACCTACCGTTGGCTCTCGATTCTAATCTATCACTCCGATTTGCAAACGGATTTCACTGAAGCTGTAACTTTCATCCCAGAACATAGTTTAGGGGCCATTACCTCTTCAACTATAGTCATTTTTCTTTCGATTGCAAACGTAACCAGTTTTTCAATGGTGTAATGGTTTAACATAGAAAACTTACCGTTGGCTCTCGATTCTAATCTATCACTCCGATTTGCAAACGGATTTCACTGAAGCTGTAACTTTCATCCCAGAACATAGTTTAGGGGCCATTACCTCTTCAACTATAGTCATTTTTCTTTCGATTGCAAACGTAACCAGCTTTTCAATGGTGTAATGGTTTAACATAGAAAACTTACCGTTGGCTCTCGATTCTAATCTATCACTCCGATTTGCAAACGGATTTCACTGAAGCTGTAACTTTCATCCCAGAACATAGTTTAGGGGCCATTACCTCTTCAACTATAGTCATTTTTCTTTCGATTGCAAACGTAACCAGTTTTTCAATGGTGTAATGGTTTCACATAGAAAACTTACCGTTGGCTCTCGATTCTAATCTATCACTCCGATTTGCAAACGGATTTCACTGAAGCTGTAACTTTCATCCCAGAACATAGTTTAGGGGCCATTACCTCTTCAACTATAGTCATTTTTCTTTCGATTGCAAACGTAACCAGTTTTTCAATGGTGTAATGGTTTCACATAGAAAACTTAC
The DNA here is from genome assembly GCF_040937935.1 of Hyperolius riggenbachi. Taxonomy (NCBI): domain Eukaryota; kingdom Metazoa; phylum Chordata; class Amphibia; order Anura; family Hyperoliidae; genus Hyperolius; species Hyperolius riggenbachi. The sequence goes on from NW_027152372.1 coordinate 295,426, forward strand.
CGTTGGCTCTCGATTCTAATCTATCACTCCGATTTGCAAACGGATTTCACTGAAGCTGTAACTTTCATCCCAGAACATAGTTTAGGGGCCATTACCTCTTCAACTATAGTCATTTTTCTTTCGATTGCAAACGTAACCAGTTTTTCAATGGTGTAATGGTTTAACATAGAAAACTTACCGTTGGCTCTCGATTCTAATCTATCACTCCGATTTGCAAACGGATTTCACTGAAGCTGTAACTTTCATCCCAGAACATAGTTTAGGGGCCATTACCTCTTCAACTATAGTCATTTTTCTTTCGATTGCAAACGTAACCAGTTTTTCAATGGTGTAATGGTTTCACATAGAAAACTTACCGTTGGCTCTCGATTCTAATCTATCACTCCGATTTGCAAACGGATTTCACTGAAGCTGTAACTTTCATCCCAGAACATAGTTTAGGGGCCATTACCTCTTCAACTATAGTCATTTTTCTTTCGATTGCAAACGTAACCAGTTTTTCAATGGTGTAATGGTTAAACATAGAAAACTTACCGTTGGCTCTCGATTCTAATCTATCACTCCGATTTGCAAACGGATTTCACTGAAGCTGTAACTTTCATCCCAGAACATAGTTTAGGGGCCATTACCTCTTCAACTATAGTCATTTTTCTTTCGATTGCAAACGTAACCAGTTTTTCAATGGTGTAATGGTTTAACATCGAAAACTTACCGTTGGCTCTCGATTCTAATCTATCACTCCGATTTGCAAACGGATTTCACTGAAGCTGTAACTTTCATCCCAGAACATAGTTTAGGGGCCATTACCTCTTCAACTATAGTCATTTTTCTTTCGATTGCAAACGTAACCAGTTTTTCAATGGTGTAATGGTTTAACATAGAAAACTTACCGTTGGCTCTCGATTCTAATCTATCACTCCGATTTGCAAACGGATTTCACTGAAGCTGTAACTTTCATCCCAGAACATAGTTTAGGGGCCATTACCTCTTCAACTATAGTCATTTTTCTTTCGATTGCAAACGTAACCAGTTTTTCAATGGTGTAATGGTTTAACATAGAAAACTTACCGTTGGCTCTCGATTCTAATCTATCACTCCGATTTGCAAACGGATTTCACTGAAGCTTAACTTTCATCCCAGAACATAGTTTAGGGGCCATTACCTCTTCAACTATAGTCATTTTTCTTTCGATTGCAAACGTAACCAGTTTTTCGATGGTGTAATGGTTTAACATAGAAAACCTCCCGTTGGCTCTCGATTCTAATCTATCACTCCGATTTGCAAACGGATTTCACTGAAGCTGTAACTTTCATCCCAGAACATAGTTTAGGGGCCATTACCTCTTCAACTATAGTCATTTTTCTTTCGATTGCAAACGTAACCAGTTTTTCAATGGTGTAATGGTTTAACATAGAAAACTTACCGTTGGCTCTCGATTCTAATCTATCACTCCGATTTGCAAACGGATTTCACTGAAGCTGTAACTTTCATCCCAGAACATAGTTTAGGGGCCATTACCTCTTCAACTATAGTCATTTTTCTTTCGATTGCAAACGTAACCAGTTTTTCAATGGTGTAATGGTTTAACATAGAAAACTTACCGTTGGCTCTCGAATCTAATCTATCACTCCGATTTGCAAACGGATTTCACTGAAGCTGTAACTTTCATCCCAGAACATAGTTTAGGGGCCATTACCTCTTCAACTATAGTCATTTTTCTTTCGATTGCAAACGTAACCAGTTTTTCAATGGTGTAATGGTTTAACATAGAAAACTTACCGTTGGCTCTCGATTCTAATCTATCACTCCGATTTGCAAACGGATTTCACTGAAGCTGTAACTTTCATCCCAGAACATAGTTTAGGGGCCATTACCTCTTCAACTATAGTCATTTTTCTTTCGATTGCAAACGTAACCAGTTTTTCAATGGTGTAATGGTTTAACATAGAAAACCTCCCGTTGGCTCTCGATTCTAATCTATCACTCCGATTTGCAAACGGATTTCACTGAAGCTGTAACTTTCATCCCAGAACATAGTTTAGGGGCCATTACCTCTTCAACTATAGTCATTTTTCTTTCGATTGCAAACGTAACCAGTTTTTCAATGGTGTAATGGTTTAACATAGAAAACTTACCGTTGGCTCTCGATTCTAATCTATCACTCCGATTTGCAAACGGATTTCACTGAAGCTGTAACTTTCATCCCAGAACATAGTTTAGGGGCCATTACCTCTTCAACTATAGTCATTTTTCTTTCGATTGCAAACGTAACCAGTTTTTCAATGGTGTAATGGTTTAACATAGAAAACTTACCGTTGGCTCTCGAATCTAATCTATCACTCCGATTTGCAAACGGATTTCACTGAAGCTGTAACTTTCATCCCAGAACATAGTTTAGGGGCCATTACCTCTTCAACTATAGTCATTTTTCTTTCGATTGCAAACGTAACCAGTTTTTCAATGGTGTAATGGTTTAACATACAAAACTTACCGTTGGCTCTCGATTCTAATCTATCACTCCGATTTGCAAACGGATTTCACTGAAGCTGTAACTTTCATCCCAGAACATAGTTTAGGGGCCATTACCTCTTCAACTATAGTCATTTTTCTTTCGATTGCAAACGTAACCAGTTTTTCAATGGTGTAATGGTTTAACATAGAAAACTTAACGTTGGCTCTCGATTCTAATCTATCACTCCGATTTGCAAACGGATTTCACTGAAGCTGTAACTTTCATCCCAGAACATAGTTTAGGGGCCATTACCTCTTCAACTATAGTCATTTTTCTTTCTATTGCAAACGTAACCAGTTTTTCAATGGTGTAATGGTTTAACATAGAAAACTTACCGTTGGCTCTCGATTCTAATCTATCACTCCGATTTGCAAACGGATTTCACTGAAGCTGTAATTTTCATCCCAGAACATAGTTTAGGGGCCATTACCTCTTCAACTATAGTCATTTTTCTTTCGATTGCAAACGTAACCAGTTTTTCAATGGTGTAATGGTTTAACATAGAAAACTTACCGTTGGCTCTCGATTCTAATCTATCACTCTGATTTGCAAACGGATTTCACTGAAGCTGTAACTTTCATCCCAGAACATAGTTTAGGGGCCATTACCTCTTCAACTATAGTCATTTTTCTTTCGATTGCAAACGTAACCAGTTTTTCAATGGTGTAATGGTTTAACATAGAAAACTTACCGTTGGCTCTCGATTCTAATCTATCACTCCGATTTGCAAACGGATTTCACTGAAGCTGTAACTTTCATCCCAGAACATAGTTTGGGGCCATTACCTCTTCAACTATAGTCATTTTTCTTTCGATTGCAAACGTAACCAGTTTTTCAATGGTGTAATGGTTTAACATAGAAAACTTACCGTTGGCTCTCGATTCTAATCTATCACTCCGATTTGCAAACGGATTTCACTGAAGCTGTAACTTTCATCCCAAAACATAGTTTAGGGGCCATTACCTCTTCAACTATAGTCATTTTTCTTTCGATTGCAAACGTAACCAGTTTTTCAATGGTGTAATGGTTTAACATAGAAAACTTACCGTTGGCTCTCGATTCTAATCTATCACTCCGATTTGCAAACGGATTTCACTGAAGCTGTAACTTTCATCCCAGAACATAGTTTAGGGGCCATTACCTCTTCAACTATAGTCATTTTTCTTTCGATTGCAAACGTAACCAGTTTTTCAATGGTGTAATGGTTTAACATAGAAAACTTACCGTTGGCTCTCGATTCTAATCTATCACTCCGATTTGCAAACGGATTTCACTGAAGCTGTAACTTTCATCCCAGAACATAGTTTAGGGGCCATTACCTCTTCAACTATAGTCATTTTTCTTTCGATTGCAAACGTAACCAGTTTTTCAATGGTGTAATGGTTTAACATACAAAACTTACCGTTGGCTCTCGATTCTAATCTATCACTCCGATTTGCAAACGGATTTCACTGAAGCTGTAACTTTCATCCCAGAACATAGTTTAGGGGCCATTACCTCTTCAACTATAGTCATTTTTCTTTCGATTGCAAACGTAACCAGTTTTTCAATGGTGTAATGGTTTAACATAGAAAACTTACCGTTGGCTCTCGATTCTAATCTATCACTCCGATTTGCAAACGGATTTCACTGAAGCTGTAACTTTCATCCCAGAACATAGTTTAGGGGCCATTACCTCTTCAACTATAGTCATTTTTCTTTCGGTTGCAAACTTAACCAGTTTTTCAATGGTGTAATGGTTTAACATACAAAACTTACCGTTGGCTCTCGATTCTAATCTATCACTCCGATTTGCAAACGGATTTCACTGAAGCTGTAACTTTCATCCCAGAACATAGTTTAGGGGCCATTACCTCTTCAACTATAGTCATTTTTCTTTCGATTGCAAACGTAATCAGTTTTTCAATGGTGTAATGGTTTAACATAGAAAACTTACCGTTGGCTCTCGATTCTAATCTATCACTCCGATTTGCAAACGGATTTCACTGAAGCTGTAACTTTCATCCCAAAACATAGTTTAGGGGCCATTACCTCTTCAACTATAGTCATTTTTCTTTCGATTGCAAACGTAACCAGTTTTTCAATGGTGTAATGGTTTAACATAGAAAACTTACCGTTGGCTCTCGATTCTAATCTATCACTCCGATTTGCAAACGGATTTCACTGAAGCTGTAACTTTCATCCCAGAACATAGTTTAGGGGCCATTACCTCTTCAACTATAGTCATTTTTCTTTCGATTGCAAACGTAACCGTTTTTTCAATGGTGTAATGGTTTCACATAGAAAACTTACCGTTGGCTCTCGTTTCTAATCTATCACTCCGATTTGCAAACGGATTTCACTGAAGCTGTAACTTTCATCCCAGAACATAGTTTAGGGGCCATTACCTCTTCAACTATAGTCATTTTTCTTTCGATTGCAAACGTAACCAGTTTTTCAATGGTGTAATGGTTTAACATACAAAACTTACCGTTGGCTCTCGATTCTAATCTATCACTCCGATTTGCAAACGGATTTCACTGAAGCTGTAACTTTCATCCCAGAACATAGTTTAGGGGCCATTACCTCTTCAACTATAGTCATTTTTCTTTCGATTGCAAACGTAACCAGTTTTTCAATGGTGTAATGGTTTAACATACAAAACTTACCGTTGGCTCTCGATTCTAATCTATCACTCCGATTTGCAAACGGATTTCACTGAAGCTGTAACTTTCATCCCAGAACATAGTTTAGGGGCCATTACCTCTTCAACTATAGTCATTTTTCTTTCGATTGCAAACGTAACCAGTTTTTCAATGGTGTAATGGTTTAACATAGAAAACTTACCGTTGGCTCTCGATTCTAATCTATCACTCCGATTTGCAAACGGATTTCACTGAAGCTGTAACTTTCATCCCAGAACATAGTTTAGGGGCCATTACCTCTTCAACTATAGTCATTTTTCTTTCGATTGCAAACGTAACCAGTTTTTCAATGGTGTAATGGTTTAACATACAAAACTTACCGTTGGCTCTCGATTCTAATCTATCACTCCGATTTGCAAACGGATTTCACTGAAGCTGTAACTTTCATCCCAGAACATAGTTTAGGGGCCATTACCTCTTCAACTATAGTCATTTTTCTTTCGATTGCAAACGTAACCAGTTTTTCAATGGTGTAATGGTTTAACATAGAAAACCTACCGTTGGCTCTCGATTCTAATCTATCACTCCGATTTGCAAACGGATTTCACTGAAGCTGTAACTTTCATCCCAGAACATAGTTTAGGGGCCATTACCTCTTCAACTATAGTCATTTTTCTTTCGATTGCAAACGTAACCAGTTTTTCAATGGTGTAATGGTTTAACATAGAAAACTTACCGTTGGCTCTCGATTCTAATCTATCACTCCGATTTGCAAACGGATTTCACTGAAGCTGTAACTTTCATCCCAGAACATAGTTTAGGGGCCATTACCTCTTCAACTATAGTCATTTTTCTTTCGATTGCAAACGTAACCAGTTTTTCAATGGTGTAATGGTTTAACATAGAAAACTTACCGTTGGCTCTCGATTCTAATCTATCACTCCGATTTGCAAACGGATTTCACTGAAGCTGTAACTTTCATCCCAGAACATAGTTTAGGGGCCATTACCTCTTCAACTATAGTCATTTTTCTTTCGATTGCAAACGTAACCAGTTTTTCAATGGTGTAATGGTTTAACATAGAAAACTTACCGTTGGCTCTCGATTCTAATCTATCACTCCGATTTGCAAACGGATTTCACTGAAGCTGTAACTAGTGTTGGGCGAACAGTGTTCGCCACTGTTCGGGTTCTGCAGAACATCACCCTGTTCGGGTGATGTTCGAGTTCGGCCGAACACCTGACGGTGCTCGGCCAAACCGTTCGGCCATATGGCCGAACTAAGAGCGCATGGCCGAACGTTCCCCGAACGTTCGGCTAGCGCTGTGATTGGCCGAACGGGTCACGTGGTTCGGACCCGAACGCGCTCTGATTGGCCGAACTGTCACGTGGTTCGGGTAAATAAATACCCGAACCACGTCATATCTCCGCCATTTGTCTGTGGGTTTAGCTTTGGGTAGGCAGGCAGGGTAGTTCGCGCTCCAGCCACGCTAGCCAGGGTCCCCCCCAGTCATTGTGTGTCGCTGCTGGGAATAGTAGTACACCGCTCGCTCAGCATTCTGTTTACTGCCACTCTGTGTACCTCGCTCAGCCACACTATATAGCATTCTGTTTACTGCCACTCTGTGTCTGCTGGGAATAGTAGTACACCGCTTGCACAGCCACACTATATAGCATTCTGTTTACTGCCACTCTGTGTACCTCGCTCAGCCACACTATATAGCATTCTGTTTACTGCCACTCTGTGTCTGCTGGGAATAGTGGTACACCGCTCGCTCAGCCACACTATATAGCATTCTGTTCACTGTTCTGTGTCTGCTTGGAATAGTGGTACACCGCTCGTTCAGCCACACTATATAGCATTCTGTGTACTGTTCTGTGTCTGCTGGGAACAGTAGTACACCGCTCGTTCAGCCACACTATATAGCATTCTGTGTACTGTTCTGTGTCTGCTGGGAACAGTAGTACACCGCTCGCTCAGCCACACTATATAGCATTCTGTTCACTGTTCTGTGTCTGCTGGGAATAGTGGTACACCGCTCGCTCAGCCACACTATATAGCATTCTGTTCACTGTTCTGTGTCTGCTGGGAATAGTGGTACACCGCTCGCTCAGCCACACTATATAGCATTCTGTTTACTGTTCTGTGTCTGCTGGGAATAGTGGTACACCGCTCGCTCATCCACACTATATAGCATTCTGTTCACTGTTCTGTGTCTGCTGGGAATAGTGGTACACCGCTCGCTCAGCCACACTATATAGCATTCTGTTCACTGTTCTGTGTCTGCTGGGAATAGTGGTACACCGCTCGCTCAGCCACACTATATAGCATTCTGTTTACTGCCACTCTGTGTACCTCGCTCAGCCACACTATATAGCATTCTGTTTACTGCCACTCTGTGTCTGCTGGGAATAGTGGTACACCGCTCGCTCAGCCACACTATATAGCATTCTGTTCACTGTTCTGTGTCTGCTTGGAATAGTGGTACACCGCTCGCTCAGCCACACTATATAGCATTCTGTTTACTGTTCTGTGTCTGCTGGGAATAGTGGTACACCGCTCGCTCAGCCACACTATATAGCATTCTGTTCACTGTTCTGTGTCTGCTGGGAATAGTGGTACACCGCTCGCTCAGCCACACTATATAGCATTCTGTTTACTGTTCTGTGTCTGCTGGGAACAGTAGTACACCGCTCGCTCAGCCAGAGTATATAGCATTGTGTTTACTGCCACTCTGTGTACACCGCTCAGCCAGACTATATACCATTGTTTACTGACACTCTGTGTACACCACTCAGCCACACTATATACCATTGTTTACTGACACTCTGTGTACACCGCTCAGCCAGACTATATACCATTGTTTACTGCCACTCTGATTCTGCTGGGAACAGTAGTACACCGCTCGCTCAGCCAGACTATATACCATTGTTTACTGACACTATATAGCAGACTATATAGCATTGTGTGTACACCGCTCAGCCAGACTATATACCATTGTTTACTGACACTCTGTGTACACCGCTCAGCCAGACTATATACCATTGTTTACTGCCACTCTGATTCTGCTGGGAACAGTAGTACACCGCTCGCTCAGCCAGACTATATACCATTGTTTACTGACACTCTGTGTACACCGCTCAGCCAGACTATATACCATTGTTTACTGACACTATATAGCAGACTATATAGCATTGTGTGTACACCGCTCAGCCAGACTATATACCATTGTTTACTGACACTCTGTGTACACCGCTCAGCCAGACTATATACCATTGTTTACTGCCACTCTGATTCTGCTGGGAACAGTAGTACACCGCTCGCTCAGCCAGACTATATACCATTGTTTACTGACACTCTATGTACACCGCTCAGCCAGACTATATACCATTGTTTACTGCCACTCTGATTCTGCTGGGAACAGTAGTACACCGCTCGCTCAGCCAGACTATATACCATTGTTTACTGACACTCTATGTACACCGCTCAGCCAGACTATATACCATTGTTTACTGCCACTCTGATTCTGCTGGGAACAGTAGTACACCGCTCGCTCAGCCAGACTATATAGCATTGTGTTTACTGCCACTCTGTGTACACCGCTCAGCCACACTATATAGCATTGCGTACTCTGCCAGTCAGTGTGTATATTGCTGGGATCAGTAATACTCCACTCACCGTCAACCACTATATGAGCTCAACATGAGTTCCCCAGAGACCTCCGCTGTGAGCAGCACTCCCAACAACAGCAACAGCCAACGCCCCACGCAAGCTATAACATCCACCCCAGCAGCCAGTGGTCAGCAGCAGCCCTCCCCGGAGGAGAACGTTGTGTCCATCAGTCCGTCGCCAGAGCGATTAATGAGGGCTGCCATTGAGGAGATGATGGGGCCTGATGTGGAGGAGGAGGTCTGGCTCAGGCCAGCATCCCAAGTTAATGTTGAGGACGATGAGGGGTCTGTGTCTGGGGATGTTGGGGTGGCAGAGGTGGTGGGTGGGTCAGACTCAGGAGAAGAGTTGTATGATGAGGATGATGATCGGGACCATCTGTATGTGCCTCAGAGTCCGACCCCGGAAAACATGTTGTATCGTGTGTTTAGGTACTAAAATCTGCGTTCCCTCCCAGTAGTGTTGGGCGAACAGTGTTTGCCACTGTTTGGGTTCTGCAGAACATCACCCTGTTCGGGGTGACTATATAGCAGACTATATAGCATTGTGTTTAATGCCACTCTGTGTACACGGCTCAGCCACACTATATAGCATTGTGTTTACTTCCACTCTGTGTCTGCTGGGAACAGTAGTACACCGCTCACCCGCCACTGTATAGCATTGTGCTCTGTGTCACTGCTGACAATAGTGGTACACCGCTCACCCACCACTGTATAGCATTTCTGTACTGCCACTGTACTGCTGCCAGTCAGCGTGTACTTTAAGGATAAGTGAAATGAGGAAGAAATCCGGTGAAAGAGGGAGGGGCAAGGGAAGAGGTGTTTCCCCTGACGGTTCACGTACAGGCCACAGGGGAGCACCCAAGAAAACCCACTCAATACTGCCCATGTTGTCCAGGACAACAACCCTCACAGATCCAAAAGAACAGGACCAGATAATTACTTGGATGACCTCTCAAGCGTCCAGCAGTGGGTTAAGCAGCACCAGCACATCACGCACGAGGTCCGAGTCCTCAGCCAGTTAAAGTCTGGGCTTTCTTTGAAGACTGCACTGAGGATGTTACCATGGCGATTTGCAAGGTGTGCAAGACCCGCCTGAGCAGGGGGAAAAGTATTAACAACCTCTCCACCACCAGCATGAGCCGCCACATTCTATCCAAACATCCCACTCTGTGGGCAAACGCGGCAGGACAGGGTACCACCAGCAACACTGCCTCCCTTGGGTTCACCAGACTCACCACCAGACCCGCCTCAGCAGCAGCAGTAGCCCAGCCATTGCGTGGTTCACAACATTCACAAACATCAGACGATGCTGACACTGTCACTTTCCGGACTAGTGCTCTTGAGGTCTCCCAGTGTTCATCAAACACAACAACCAACAGCCCTTCGGTGTGCAGCGCTACGGTTGAGTTGTCTGTTTCTGAGATGTTTGAGCACAAGAGGAAATTGCCAGCAAATGACCCCCGGGCCGTGGCAGTAACAGCCAGCCAGCATAGCCAAGCTTCTGGCCTGCGAAATGCTGCCATATCGAGTGGTGGAGACAAACAGCTTCAAGGGCATGATGTCAGTGGCCATCCCACGTTACGTGGTTCCCAGCCGCTACCACTTTGCGCGCTCTGCAGTGCCTGAGTTGCATGAGCACGTGGTCAGCTAAATAACCCGAAGCTTGAAGAATGCCGTTGCCTGCAAGGTTCACCTCACCACTGACACCTGGACGAGTGCGTTCGGCCAGGGTCGATACATCTCCCTTACCGCGCACTGGGTGAACCTTGTGGAGCCTGGCAGCGATTCCTCACCTGCTACGGCGCGGGTGTTGCCCACGCCGCAAACAGCTGGATAACAACAGCAGCACCTACCTCTCTGACTCCTTCTCCTCCAACGCATCTCAAAGCTGTACCTCATCCGGAAATGCTAACCCAGCACCAGCAGCAGTAGGATCGTGGAAGCAGTGCAGCACAGCTGTTGGCATGCGTCAGCAAGCGTTGCTGAAGCTGATCTGCCTTGGGGATAAGCAGCACACAGGGGAGGAAATTTGGAGGGGAATAAAGGAACAGACGGATTTGTGGCTGGCACCGCTGGACCTGAAACCGGGCATGAAGCTAGACACCTGGCACGAACTGGCAATGTACGCAATAGAGGTGCTGGCTTGCCCGGCAGCCAGCGTTATGTCGGAACGCTGTTTCAGTGCTGCCGGAGGCATCATCACAGATCGGCGTATCCGCCTCTCCACAGAAAATGCAGACCGTCTGACTCAAATTAAAATGAATCAATCCTGGATTGGAAACGACTACGCAACACTCCTGGACCCCAACCAAGTAACATGACCGATGAACATCTGGGATGGTTTAGCGTTTCCGGTCCCTGTTTATTGAACCTCTCATCTGTATTACATTTATGACTGCATGGCGGCAAAAAGCATTGCTGCTATATCCGCACGCTTTTTGTCCTCATGCAAGGCCTGGGTTGTTGTGTCTCACAAAGCGTGGCCTTCTCCTCCTGCGCCTCCTCCTGTTCCATCACGTGTGCTGCTGCTGCTGCTGGGTTACCGTTGCCGCGTGGTCCCTGTTTATTGAACCTCTTATCTTTATTACATTTATGACTACATGGCGGTACAAAGCATGCTATCCGCACGCTTTTTGTCCTCATGCAAGGCCTGGGTTGTTGTGTCTCACAAAGCGTGGCCTTCTCCTCCTGCGCCTCCTCCTGTTCCATCACGTGTGCTGCTGCTGCTGCTGCTGCTGGGTTAGCGTTGCCGCGTGGTCCCTGTTTATTGAACCTCTTATCTTTATTACATTTATGACTACATGGCGGTACAAAGCATGCTATCCGCACGCTTTTTGTCCTCATGCAAGGCCTGGGTTGTTGTGTCTCACAAAGCGTGGCCTTCTCCTCCTGCGCCTCCTCCTGTTCCATCACGTGTGCTGCTGCTGCTGCTGCTGCTGCTGGGTTACCGTTGCCGCGTGGTCCCTGTTTATTGAACCTCTTATCTTTATTACATTTATGACTACATGGCGGTACAAAGCATGCTATCCGCACGCTTTTTGTCCTCATGCAAGGCCTGGGTTGTTGTGTCTCACAAAGCGTGGCCTTCTCCTCCTGCGCCTCCTCCTGTTCCATCACGTGTGCTGCTGCTGCTGCTGGGTTACCGTTGCCGCGTGGTCACTGTTTATTGAACCTCTTATCTTTATTACATTTATGACTACATGGCGGTACAAAGCATGCTATCCGCACGCTTTTTGTCCTCATGCAAGGCCTGGGTTGTTGTGTCTCACAAAGCGTGGCCTTCTCCTCCTGCGCCTCCTCCTGTTCCATCACGTGTGCTGCTGCTGCTGCTGCTGCTGGGTTAGCGTTGCCGCGTGGTCCCTGTTTATTGAACCTCTTATCTTTATTACATTTATGACTACATGGCGGTACAAAGCATGCTATCCGCACGCTTTTTGTCCTCATGCAAGGCCTGGGTTGTTGTGTCTCACAAAGCGTGGCCTTCTCCTCCTGCGCCTCCTCCTGTTCCATCACGTGTGCTGCTGCTGGGTTAGCGTTGCCGCGTGGTCCCTGTTTATTGAACCACTTATCTTTATTACATTTATGACTGCATGGTGGTACAAAGCATGCTATCCGCACGCTTCTTGTCCTCATGCAAGGCCTGGGTTGTTGTGTCTCAAAGCGTGGCCTTCTCCTCCTGCGCCACCCTCCTCCTGTTCCATCACGTGTGCTGCTGCTGGGTTAGCATTACCGGTCCCTTTTCCTGGAACCTCTTATATGTATTACATTTATGACTGCATGCCGACAAAAAGCATGTTACCTGTGCAAAGAAAACAGACATTTCCCGCATTTAAAAGACAGTTTTCCCTTTGAAACTTTAAAATCGATTTTCTCAAAAACTATAAGCTCTTTTTGCTAAATTTTTTTTTCCTCTTGTACCCACTCCCAAGGTGCACATACCCTGTAAATTTGGGGTATGTAGCATATAAGGAGGCTTTACAAAGCACAAAAGTTCGGGTCCCCATTGACTTCCATTATGTTCGGAGTTCGGGTCGAACACCCGAACATCGCGGCCATGTTCGGCCTGTTCGGCCCGAACCCGAACATCTAGATGTTCGCCCAACACTAGCTGTAACTTTCATCCCAGAACATAGTTTAGGGGCCATTACCTCTTCAACTATAGTCATTTTTCTTTCGATTGCAAACGTAACCAGTTTTTCAATGGTGTAATGGTTTAACATAGAAAACTTACCGTTGGCTCTCGATTCTAATCTATCACTCCGATTTGCAAACGGATTTCACTGAAGCTGTAACTTTCATCCCAGAACATAGTTTAGGGGCCATTACCTCTTCAACTATAGTCATTTTTCTTTCGATTGCAAACGTAACCAGTTTTACAATGGTGTAATGGTTTAACATACAAAACTTACCGTTGGCTCTCGATTCTAATCTATCACTCCGATTTGCAAACGGATTTCACTGAAGCTGTAACTTTCATCCCAGAACATAGTTTAGGGGCCATTACCTCTTCAACTATAGTCATTTGTCTTTCGATTGCAAACGTAACCAGTTTTTCAATGGTGTAATGGTTTAACATAGAAAACTTACCGTTGGCTCTCGATTCTAATCTATCACTCCGATTTGCAAACGGATTTCACTGAAGCTGTAACTTTCATCCCAGAACATAGTTTAGGGGCCATTACCTCTTCAACTATAGTCATTTTTCTTTCGATTGCAAACGTAACCAGTTTTTCAATGGTGTAATGGTTTAACATAGAAATCCTCCCGTTGGCTCTCGATTCTAATCTATCACTCCGATTTGCAAACGGATTTCACTGAAGCTGTAACTTTCATCCCAGAACATAGTTTAGGGGCCATTACCTCTTCAACTATAGTCATTTTTCTTTCGATTGCAAACGTAACCAGTTTTTCAATGGTGTAATGGTTTAACATAGAAAACTTACCGTTGGCTCTCGATTCTAATCTATCACTCCGATTTGCAAACGGATTTCACTGAAGCTGTAACTTTCATCCCAGAACATAGTTTAGGGGCCATTACCTCTTCAACTATAGTCATTTTTCTTTCGATTGCAAACGTAACCAGTTTTTCAATGGTGTAATGGTTTAACATAGAAAACTTACCGTTGGCTCTCGATTCTAATCTATCACTCCGATTTGCAAACGGATTTCACTGAAGCTGTAACTTTCATCCCAGAACATAGTTTAGGGGCCATTACCTCTTCAACTATAGTCATTTTTCTTTCGATTGCAAACGTAACCAGTTTTTCAATGGTGTAATGGTTTAACATAGAAAACTTACCGTTGGCTCTCGATTCTAATCTATCACTCCGATTTGCAAACGGATTTCACTGAAGCTGTAACTTTCATCCCAGAACATAGTTTAGGGGCCATTACCTCTTCAACTATAGTCATTTTTCTTTCGATTGCAAACGTAACCAGTTTTTCAATGGTGTAATGGTTTAACATAGAAAACTTACCGTTGGCTCTCGATTCTAATCTATCACTCCGATTTGCAAACGGATTTCACTGAAGCTGTAACTTTCATCCCAGAACATAGTTTAGGGGCCATTACCTCTTCAACTATAGTCATTTTTCTTTCGATTGCAAACGTAACCAGTTTTTCAATGGTGTAATGGTTTAACATAGAAAACTTACCGTTGGCTCTCGATTCTAATCTATCACTCCGATTTGCAAACGGATTTCACTGAAGCTGTAACTTTCATCCCAGAACATAGTTTAGGGGCCATTACCTCTTCAACTATAGTCATTTTTCTTTCGATTGCAAACGTAACCAGTTTTTCAATGGTGTAATGGCTTAACATAGAAAACTTACCGTTGGCTCTCGATTCTAATCTATCACTCCGATTTGCAAACGGATTTCACTGAAGCTGTAACTTTCATCCCAGAACATAGTTTAGGGGCCATTACCTCTTCAACTATAGTCATTTTTCTTTCGATTGCAAACGTAACCAGTTTTTCAATGGTGTAATGGTTTAACATAGAAAACTTACCGTTGGCTCTCGATTCTAATCTATCACTCCGATTTGCAAACGGATTTCACTGAAGCTGTAACTTTCATCCCAGAACATAGTTTAGGGGCCATTACCTCTTCAACTATAGTCATTTTTCTTTCGATTGCAAACGTAACCAGTTTTTCAATGGTGTAATGGTTTAACATAGAAAACTTACCGTTGGCTCTCGATTCTAATCTATCACTCCGATTTGCAAACGGATTTCACTGAAGCTGTAACTTTCATCCCAGAACATAGTTTAGGGGCCATTACCTCTTCAACTATAGTCATTTTTCTTTCGATTGCAAACGTAACCAGTTTTTCAATGGTGTAATGGTTTAACATAGAAAACTTACCGTTGGCTCTCGATTCTAATCTATCACTCCGATTTGCAAACGGATTTCACTGAAGCTGTAACTTTCATCCCAGAACATAGTTTAGGGGCCATTACCTCTTCAACTATAGTCATTTTTCTTTCGATTGCAAACGTAACCAGTTTTTTAATGGTGTAATGGTTTAACATAGAAAACTTACCGTTGGCTCTCGATTCTAATCTATCACTCCGATTTGCAAACGGATTTCACTGAAGCTGTAACTTTCATCCCAGAACATAGTTTAGGGGCCATTACCTCTTCAACTATAGTCATTTTTCTTTCGATTGCAAACGTAACCAGTTTTTCAATGGTGTAATGGTTTAACATACAAAACTTACCGTTGGCTCTCGATTCTAATCTATCACTCCGATTTGCAAACCAATTTCACTGAAGCTGTAACTTTCATCCCAGAACATAGTTTAGGGGCCATTACCTCTTCAACTATAGTCATTTTTCTTTCGATTGCAAACGTAACCAGTTTTTCAATGGTGTAATGGTTTAACATAGAAAACTTACCGTTGGCTCTCGATTCTAATCTATCACTCCGATTTGCAAACGGATTTCACTGAAGCTGTAACTTTCATCCCAGAACATAGTTTAGGGGCCATTACCTCTTCAACTATAGTCATTTTTCTTTCGATTGCAAACTTAACCAGTTTTTCAATGGTGTAATGGTTTAACATAGAAAACTTACCGTTGGCTCTCGATTCTAATCTATCACTCCGATTTGCAAACGGATTTCACTGAAGCTGTAACTTTCATCCCAGAACATAGTTTAGGGGCCATTACCTCTTCAACTATAGTCATTTTTCTTTCGATTGCAAACGTAACCAGTTTTTCAATGGTGTAATGGTTTAACATAGAAAACTTACCGTTGGCTCTCGATTCTAATCTATCACTCCGATTTGCAAACGGATTTCACTGAAGCTGTAACTTTCATCCCAGAACATAGTTTAGGGCCATTACCTCTTCAACTATAGTCATTTTTCTTTCGATTGCAAACGTAACCAGTTTTTCAATGGTGTAATGGTTTAACATAGAAAACTTACCGTTGGCTCTCGATTCTAATCTATCACTCCGATTTGCAAACGGATTTCACTGAAGCTGTAACTTTCATCCCAGAACATAGTTTAGGGGCCATTACCTCTTCAACTATAGTCATTTTTCTTTCGATTGCAAACGTAACCAGTTTTTCAATGGTGTAATGGTTTAACATAGAAAACTTACCGTTGGCTCTCGATTCTAATCTATCACTCCGATTTGCAAACGGATTTCACTGAAGCTGTAACTTTCATCCCAGAACATAGTTTAGGGGCCATTACCTCTTCAACTATAGTCATTTTTCTTTCGATTGCAAACGTAACCAGTTTTTCAATGGTGTAATGGTTTAACATAGAAAACTTACCGTTGGCTCTCGATTCTAATCTATCACTCCGATTTGCAAACGGATTTCACTGAAGCTGTAACTTTCATCCCAGAACATAGTTTAGGGGCCATTACCTCTTCAACTATAGTCATTTTTCTTTCGATTGCAAACGTAACCAGTTTTTCAATGGTGTAATGGTTTAACATAGAAAACTTACCGTTGGCTCTCGATTCTAATCTATCACTCCGATTTGCAAACGGATTTCACTGAAGCTGTAACTTTCATCCCAGAACATAGTTTAGGGGCCATTACCTCTTCAACTATAGTCATTTTTCTTTCGATTGCAAACGTAACCAGTTTTTCAATGGTGTAATGGTTTAACATACAAAAAGGGGCGTGGCTTGACGCTGGAGCTGGATGGTTGTCTGAGCCTGTAGCTCCTGCTGTCTTCACCCTAAAAAGCAACTCCACAGCGCACTAAGAAGCCTCATTTTACTCAGGAAGATGGGTGAACATGCAGAGGACCCACAGGAATGGATTACAGCGAGACCCAAGCGGAATTACAGGTCCCCTCTGCCCCGCAAACTGACTGACTTCTTCCAGGAGGAGGATATCCAAGATGGCCCCCGGCACTACAGGCCTAGCTCCAGGCATGATGCAGACTACAGGACACCGCCGCCTGTGACCCAGAGGAATCGCTTTGCAGCTTTCCAGACTCCCTATCGAAGGGGCAACAGAGCAGACTACCTGGGGGACCTCAGTGAGGAAGATGAAGCCGCTACAGGTACCGCTGACAACAGGGACAGAAGCCCCAGGCAGGCCTCCGTATCCCGCACGGAGAACGCGGAATTTCGTAACTCCAATTCGGAATTCCGGAAAATGGATCCGGAATTCCGGAAAAACATTCTGGAACCCAGGAAAGATGACACAACAAGGTCCCAGGTAGGACAGATTCCTCTATCCTCCCCTCACACACATACCCAAGCATCTGATCAGCTCCCTCATCCATCCATCCACCCCTCACCACCGATGGCATTTACAGACCCCCT
The DNA here is from genome assembly GCF_040937935.1 of Hyperolius riggenbachi. Classification (NCBI taxonomy): domain Eukaryota; kingdom Metazoa; phylum Chordata; class Amphibia; order Anura; family Hyperoliidae; genus Hyperolius; species Hyperolius riggenbachi. The sequence continues at coordinate 313,033 of NW_027152372.1, forward strand.
GATGTCATTCTCTGCCACAGACCAGCCCATGACTCAAACCTTTTTTAAAGATTTCATGATATCTTTCAGTAGCATTTTAAGAAAGGACTCTATGGAAACAAGGGCTGATATGCACGCTTTGGTGGGCCACCTGACCGTATACACTAAGGAAACAGACCATAGGCTGGCCAGGTTGGAACACAGAATTGTGGAGATGACAGCAGCACACAATTCATTGGTGGATGCTCACAAAGAACTTGTAAAGGAGAATAGGCAGATGAAGGAAAAAATAGCTGATGGGGAGGATAGAAACAGGAGAAACAACCTGAAGATCAGAGGGATCCCAGAGACAGTACAGAATGATGATTTAAAGGACTACGTCATGGACATTATCAAAGTCACCTGTCCTAACATACCTAAAAATGAGCTTGTAGTGGACAGAGCCCATAGGCTACCCAAGCCATCCCACATCGCCAAACATCTGCCTAGAGATGTCATTACAAGGATACATTTTTTCCACGTAAAGGAACAGCTGCTGGGAGCCACTAGGAAAGGGCAAAAGCTTCCTGACCCGTATCAGAACTTGGCGTTATATCAGGATCTGTCACAAGCTACCCTCTCAACCAGACGCGGATTCTCGCAGATTACTGCCTCTTTGAGAAACAAGAGAATCGACTACTCATGGGGATTCCCCCCAAAGCTGATCATAAGAGACGGAGGGGAGACACACGTGATCAGGAATCCAACAGAGGGACAGGACCTCTTATCTAGATGGAATATCCCACTTTTTGTATCTAAAGACTCAAGTAAAGACAAACCTTATCGCCCACCTCTATTGCCTAAGCCTGCTGCTATGGACACCTCTCTTCCTATCACACCAGACAAGGTAGCAACAAGTGAGGCTTCGACAAAAGGCTGAATCGGGGTGATCAGCCAGGAACTTTGTCCCCCTCACATTTGTTTTTTCCCCTGGGACTGATTTTTCTCTCCCTACAGGTGGAAAAACCACTTGAAGTCCACACTGGTGGACTCTACTGAATTGGTCACCTGAACTGAACTCTAATCTGACCAATCTGTTTTGTTCTGTTTACACTGTTAGTGTTCTCACTATTTTCTCACCTACTCTTTTCTCTCCTTTTTTTTTTCAGTAGTGCTATTGAGAGGTAGAACCGGATGCCTCTCATTGTACTATTACTTTGGTTATTTCTATATAGGTCAATGTCCCGACTAACCTTGTTTCCCTCCACCAGAGTAGAGTTAAAAAGTTTCATCAGAGATGCTCCAGAGCCTGCCTGCGGGAATCCCAATCAATGGTATGATTTAATTGTGATGCAATATACATGGTGTAATGGCTGAGAAATGTAACCTCCTCTCAGTTAATGTGAGAGGCCTCAATTCTTTCAGGAAGCGATACCTCTTACAGAAACTGATTAAGGAACAAAAGGCAGATATTATATGTGTTCAAGAATCTCACCTGAACAAAAATGCAGCGAAAAAATACAAATTATTTCAGTTTACCAATATATTTCACTCTACATTACAGAATAATAAGAAAAAAGCTGGGACTTTCATAGCAGTTAGGGACTCTCTGGGACTAGTGGTAAAAGACACATACTCAAGTGAGGATGGTAGAATGGTAATGATAACTGGACAATTGAACTCTAAGGATTACACTTTTGTGAACCTATATGCCCCCAACCAACACCAGACTAAATTTATCAATTCAAAACTCAAAAAAATAACAAATTTCAAGAAAGGATATCTTTTTATTTCTGGAGATCTGAACTCCATAACAGACCCACAGTTAGATTGTACTTCCAAATTAAGAACTAAACACTCCACTTTACAACCAATTTTGACAAAAAACGAGCTATTTGACACTTGGAGGTGTATTCACCCCAAGGAGAAACAGTTCACATTCTACTCTACCATTCATAAATCCTTCACTCGTATCGACCATTGCCTAACAGACCAATTTACCTTGCCACTAGTCTCAGAGATGGAAATTGGTACTAGAGTGTGGTCAGACCACTCACCTCTCATAGTGAAATTTCATATCCAGAATTCTGTGAAACAACAGTATATATGGAGACTTAACAAATACATCCTTCACTCCGAACACACTTCCCCTATAATCAAAAAGGAACTAATAGAGTATTTCAAACTCAATGACACAGGAGATATATCCAACTCTACTCTTTGGAATGCTCATAAAGCATTTATCAGAGGAACCTTTATTAAGTTGAGTGCCATTCATAACAAAAAAGTTAGGGAACAAACTAACATCTTATTAGACAAAATTAAATCACTAGAGAAAGAAATATACAACAATCACAAGAATGAACTCATACCCCAACTAGAGGAAACTAGACAGACCCTAGCAGACAAATTGTACTACCAGTACGACAAATGGCAAACCACATTAAAACAAAATTGGTACTATAATAATAATAGAGCAGGGAAGGCCATGGCCCAAAAAATTAAGGGAAAAAGAATTCGTCAGAGAATTATTAAAATCACACACCCCAAAACAAAAATAGAAGTCCACCACCCCAAAGATATTGTAAACGCCCTGGCAGAGTACTATGAAGCCCTCTATAACCTCGAAAAGGACCCAAACACCCACACCCCATTACCACAGGAAATAGAACTATACCTTGATAAAGTAAATCTCCCCTCCCTTACAGAATTTGAGCAAAAATACCTAGCAACTCCCTTCACAGAACAAGAAACAATAGCAGCAATAGGATCCCTAAAGAAAGACAAAGCCCCAGGACCAGACGGTTTTATTAACGATTATTTTAAAAAATTTATTTCAATCCTAGTAACCCCCCTAACAAATATGTTGAATGAAGCAGCTACTAAAGGCAACTTCCCTAGAGAATCACTTTCGGCACTAATAACTACAATCCCCAAGGAAGGTAAGGACCCCTCTGACCCTAGTAATTATAGGCCCATCTCCCTACTAAACACTGACATAAAACTATACGCCCGAATAATAGCTAATAGGTTATCTCCCCTTATGCCCCAAATTATCCATCCAGATCAGGTAGGGTTTACAAAGAATAGGTCGACTAGTGATGGCACTCGCAAGGTTTTATCTCTGATCCATAGAGTGGGACTCTGTCGGACGCCTACCCTCCTTGTCTCCTTGGACGCGGAGAAGGCGTTCGACAGAGTCAATTGGCTGTACCTATCCAAGGTGCTCACCAAATTTGGTATCCCTGCCTTCTTACACAAGGCCATTTTAGCCCTATACACCCACCCATCTGCCAGAGTCCTATCATCAGGCACACTATCTCTACCCTTCGATATTAAAAACGGTACCCGTCAAGGTTGCCCCCTCTCACCCCTAATATTCAATTTAACGATTGAACCGCTCGCTCAAAGAATCAGAGACAATTCACAAATTTTTGGCATTAAAAACAAACAAACCATACATAAAATGGGTTTATACGCTGATGATGTGATCCTCCTCCTCCAGAAACCACTTGTATCACTGCCAAATGCTCAATTGGAACTAGAAGAGTTCTCCAAAATCTCATATTACAAATTAAACAAGAATAAGACAACCATTCTTCCATGTTTTATCCCACAGAAAGACAGAGATATCTTGAAAAGCTCTTGTGAATTCTTATGGAATGATACTGTCATAAAATACTTAGGAATCTATATAACACCCACACTAAATAAGATCTATAAAGAAAACTACGCCCCATGGTTAAAAAAATTCAAAGAGAAACTGGAAGATCTTGCAAAAGTAGAATACTCCTGGCTGGGAAGGAATGCAGCCTTTAAAATGTTCATTCTTCCCCAACTTTTATACCTCTTTAGAAACTTGCCTATAAAAGTACCCCAAACCTTCTTCAACACCCTACAAAAAGCTCTTAATCAATTTATATTATTAAACAAAAAATCCAGGTTTTCCAACAAAATATTAATGATGGATACTGCTAATTTGGGCCTAGGTGTCCCTAACCTGGAACTTTATTATAAGGCCACAATAATGGATCAGTCCAGGGCAGTCTGGCTCGGGGATAACACAAAACAGTGGTTCTCGATTGAAGAGGATCAGCTTAGCTATGGAGACTACAAATTGTTTCTTGGAGCCAGACTGGCCTGGAAAACTAGACAGACCATCCAGAACCCATTAACAATTAACACACTTAGAATTTGGAAGGAACTAACCGCTCTGTGCAAAAAGGAAGTTTTATCCATAGAATCTGACACACCCCTAATCACTCTCCAAACTTTAATAAATAACTTAAATTTACAAACCTGGACAGATTCTGGTATTAACTCCATAGAAGATCTCCTTGATAACTCAGACCTGAGACCATTTGAATTCTTTACTCAGACCTACGGTCTCCCACCAACAGAACTCCCCACATATAGGAAAATCAGTAAATTCTGCAAATATCACCCGTACAGCCCAGTATCTCTGACCCCACAAATCAGTAAAATTATCCACCCTCAGGGGTCACACTATAAGGGAACATCTATTTTCTACAAAACCTTACTAAAAATGAAAGATTCCACCCCGCAATGGCAACTAGATAGTTGGCAGGAGTATCTCCAAACTGAGATAGACATGGAAGAATGGGAAAAGGTCTTGAGATCAGTAAAGAAGTCTTCACACTGTGTGAGACACTTTGAAGGCTTACTAAAGAACATTTGGCAGTGGTACATGACACCTGAGAGGATTTCCAAGTTTGACATGAAGGCATCACCTTTGTGTTGGAGGGGGTGCAACCGGACGGGTACCGTAGGGCACATCTTATGGGACTGCCCCAAACTGAAGAAACTCAGAACAGATATAGGAGTCTTCTTGGGACAATTACCTATGTCCATACATCCTATACCCTCTGGTATGGCACTGTTGCATTTAGGAACCATGGATCTGCCACCCCAGGAAAGATTGATCTATAATCACATCTTTATAACTATCAGGAATCAATTAGCTTTCAACTGGAAATCAAAAGTCATCCCAACAATCGGAGAAATCCTGCGTATTGTTGATTCAAATCTTATTGCAGAGAAATCCTGGGCGATTAGATGTGGAAACCTGGGTGCTTTCCTGGAGGTGGCTGCTCTGTGGCCTGTTGCATACAAGGAATCCAAACTAATGGAATTTTAGATCTGTGGTCTCTTTGGTAGAGGTACTCTCATGTGTAACTTTCATGTATGACTTTAATGTGTTAAGGGGATCCTCGCAGGTAAGGCTCTGTTGCTCACTTATCTTAATATAGGTAGATTTCTCTTGCTCTGGAAACACAATCGGGACATTCTAATTGTATATAGTTTGATGTGTAGTTTAGTTTTAGATGTAGTATATACAACAAAAATAACTGATATGACAGCTACTCACACACAATTGGAGTCATAACAACTGTTAGTTAGTCAGTTAGGAATCTTCTTCTTCCCTTTCTCCTACCTGGACGAAACACTGCAGCTCTGGTAGACTTTTGAGACTCCTTAGTTGAGGATCCGCTCCCTGGAATCTCTGTAGGGTGGTTAAAATCCCCCATTTTCCAGGTCGAGAGGATCCTTGACGGATCTGTTACACAGCTTTCTTCACTGCTGGAGCTGTGGTTGAACTACAGTATCCTAGGGAATACAGAATTCCAACCTTAGTAACTATGGAAGTAATTTAAAGCATCGCCTAGACAAAACAGAGATATGTCATTTAAACGTGGTTACGTCAAAATTTGATTATTCTTTTTGACAAAATTAATAATTATTAAACTCTTAGCATAATAGGTTTAGATATCATAAAGAAATGAGTACAGATCCAAGAGATCTTTCTGTTATTCCTATCTGTAGGTTAAACATAGTTTCAATTACTTTAAACAATATATAGGTTATTTGATAAGTTAACCTCACATCAGACTTCTCACCAGCTCTATTTCTTTCCAACCAAACCCGGTTAGAATACATTTACCATCTGGTTAGATACCCTCAATCTCAGGTACTTGCTTACTCCCTCACTGGGAAATATCCACACCTAGGTGGAGAACTGGTAAAATCAGACATATTTCCAAAAAAACGGAAATGCAGTTTCAGGGACTGTGCGTGAACTCCTGCGCTGGTAGCGGATTTCCACACACAGTGGTCCACTCAACTTACACCTTACAATCTGCATCCAAACCTCCTTCTACCACCTCATATCAACTCCACACCAATAAAATACTCCTGCATAACTCCTACCTACCCTCTAACCAGACTATTATTCTTCTTATTTTATCTGTTATATAAATTTCTGTACTACAGATTTGTTGTTAACTGTTATACTGTATTCATTTATATAGCTGTACAAATACGAATACATAATCACTAATGCCTGTAATGTAATAACTTGTTATGTAAAACTTCAATAAAAATTATTGTACTTGGTTTAACATACAAAACTTACCGTTGGCTCTCGATTCTAATCTATCACTCCGATTTGCAAACGGATTTCACTGAAGCTGTAACTTTCATCCCAGAACATAGTTTAGGGGCCATTACCTCTTCAACTATAGTCATTTTTCTTTCGATTGCAAACGTAACCAGTTTTTCAATGGTGTAATGGTTTAACATAGAAAACTTACCGTTGGCTCTCGATTCTAATCTATCACTCCGATTTGCAAACGGATTTCACTGAAGCTGTAACTTTCATCCCAGAACATAGTTTAGGGGCCATTACCTCTTCAACTATAGTCACTTTTCTTTCGATTGCAAACTTAACCAGTTTTTCAATGGTGTAATGGTTTAACATAGAAAACTTACCGTTGGCTCTCGATTCTAATCTATCACTCCGATTTGCAAACGGATTTCACTGAAGCTGTAACTTTCATCCCAGAACATAGTTTAGGGGCCATTACCTCTTCAACTATAGTCATTTTTCTTTCGATTGCAAACGTAACCAGTTTTTCAATGGTGTAATGGTTTAACATAGAAAACTTACCGTTGGCTCTCGATTCTAATCTATCACTCCGATTTGCAAACGGATTTCACTGAAGCTGTAACTTTCATCCCAGAACATAGTTTAGGGGCCATTACCTCTTCAACTATAGTCATTTTTCTTTCGATTGCAAACGTAACCAGTTTTTCAATGGTGTAATGGTTTAACATAGAAAACTTACCGTTGGCTCTCGATTCTAATCTATCACTCCGATTTGCAAACGGATTTCACTGAAGCTGTAACTTTCATCCCAGAACATAGTTTAGGGGCCATTACCTCTTCAACTATAGTCATTTTTCTTTCGATTGCAAACGTAACCAGTTTTTCAATGGTGTAATGGTTTAACATAGAAAACCTCCCGTTGGCTCTCGATTCTAATCTATCACTCCGATTTGCAAACGGATTTCACTGAAGCTGTAACTTTCATCCCAGAACATAGTTTAGGGGCCATTACCTCTTCAACTATAGTCATTTTTCTTTCGATTGCAAACGTAACCAGTTTTTCAATGGTGTAATGGTTTAACATAGAAAACTTACCGTTGGCTCTCGATTCTAATCTATCACTCCGATTTGCAAACGGATTTCACTGAAGCTGTAACTTTCATCCCAGAACATAGTTTAGGGGCCATTACCTCTTCAACTATAGTCATTTTTCTTTCGATTGCAAACGTAACCAGTTTTTCAATGGTGTAATGGTTTAACATAGAAAACTTACCGTTGGCTCTCGATTCTAATCTATCACTCCGATTTGCAAACGGATTTCACTGAAGCTGTAACTTTCATCCCAGAACATAGTTTAGGGGCCATTACCTCTTCAACTATAGTCATTTTTCTTTCGATTGCAAACGTAACCAGTTTTTCAATGGTGTAATGGTTTAACATACAAAACTTACCGTTGGCTCTCGATTCTAATCTATCACTCCGATTTGCAAACGGATTTCACTGAAGCTGTAACTTTCATCCCAGAACATAGTTTAGGGGCCATTACCTCTTCAACTATAGTCATTTTTCTTTCGATTGCAAACGTAACCAGTTTTTCAATGGTGTAATGGTTTAACATAGAAAACTTACCGTTGGCTCTCGATTCTAATCTATCACTCCGATTTGCAAACGGATTTCACTGAAGCTGTAACTTTCATCCCAGAACATAGTTTAGGGGCCATTACCTCTTCAACTATAGTCATTTTTCTTTCGATTGCAAACGTAACCAGTTTTTCAATGGTGTAATGGTTTAACATAGAAAACTTACCGTTGGCTCTCGATTCTAATCTATCACTCCGATTTGCAAACGGATTTCACTGAAGCTGTAACTTTCATCCCAGAACATAGTTTAGGGGCCATTACCTCTTCAACTATAGTCATTTTTCTTTCGATTGCAAACGTAACCAGTTTTTCAATGGTGTAATGGTTTAACATAGAAAACTTACCGTTGGCTCTCGATTCTAATCTATCACTCCGATTTGCAAACGGATTTCACTGAAGCTGTAACTTTCATCCCAGAACATAGTTTAGGGGCCATTACCTCTTCAACTATAGTCATTTTTCTTTCGATTGCAAACGTAACCAGTTTTTCAATGGTGTAATGGTTTAACATAGAAAAATTACCGTTGGCTCTCGATTCTAATCTATCACTCCGATTTGCAAACGGATTTCACTGAAGCTGTAACTTTCATCCCAGAACATAGTTTAGGGGCCATTACCTCTTCAACTATAGTCATTTTTCTTTCGATTGCAAACGTAACCAGTTTTTCAATGGTGTAATGGTTTAACATAGAAAACTTACCGTTGGCTCTCGATTCTAATCTATCACTCCGATTTGCAAACGGATTTCACTGAAGCTGTAACTTTCATCCCAGAACATAGTTTAGGGGCCATTACCTCTTCAACTATAGTCATTTTTCTTTCGATTGCAAACGTAACCAGTTTTTCAATGGTGTAATGGTTTAACATAGAAAACTTACCGTTGGCTCTCGATTCTAATCTATCACTCCGATTTGCAAACGGATTTCACTGAAGCTGTAACTTTCATCCCAGAACATAGTTTAGGGGCCATTACCTCTTCAACTATAGTCATTTTTCTTTCGATTGCAAACGTAACCAGTTTTTCAATGGTGTAATGGCTTAACATAGAAAACTTACCGTTGGCTCTCGATTCTAATCTATCACTCCGATTTGCAAACGGATTTCACTGAAGCTGTAACTTTCATCCCAGAACATAGTTTAGGGGCCATTACCTCTTCAACTATAGTCATTTTTCTTTCGATTGCAAACGTAACCAGTTTTTCAATGGTGTAATGGTTTAACATAGAAAACTTACCGTTGGCTCTCGATTCTAATCTATCACTCCGATTTGCAAACGGATTTCACTGAAGCTGTAACTTTCATCCCAGAACATAGTTTAGGGGCCATTACCTCTTCAACTATAGTCATTTTTCTTTCGATTGCAAACGTAACCAGTTTTTCAATGGTGTAATGGTTTAACATACAAAACTTACCGTTGGCTCTCGATTCTAATCTATCACTCCGATTTGCAAACGGATTTCACTGAAGCTGTAACTTTCATCCCAGAACATAGTTTAGGGGCCATTACCTCTTCAACTATAGTCATTTTTCTTTCGATTGCAAACGTAACCAGTTTTTCAATGGTGTAATGGTTTAACATAGAAAACTTACCGTTGGCTCTCGATTCTAATCTATCACTCCGATTTGCAAACGGATTTCACTGAAGCTGTAACTTTCATCCCAGAACATAGTTTAGGGGCCATTACCTCTTCAACTATAGTCATTTTTCTTTCGATTGCAAACGTAACCAGTTTTTCAATGGTGTAATGGTTTAACATAGAAAACTTACCGTTGGCTCTCGATTCTAATCTATCACTCCGATTTGCAAACGGATTTCACTGAAGCTGTAACTTTCATCCCAGAACATAGTTTAGGGGCCATTACCTCTTCAACTATAGTCATTTTTCTTTCGATTGCAAACGTAACCAGTTTTTCAATGGTGTAATGGTTTAACATACAAAACTTACCGTTGGCTCTCGATTCTAATCTATCACTCCGATTTGCAAACGGATTTCACTGAAGCTGTAACTTTCATCCCAGAACATAGTTTAGGGGCCATTACCTCTTCAACTATAGTCATTTTTCTTTCGATTGCAAACGTAACCAGTTTTTCAATGGTGTAATGGTTTAACATAGAAAACTTACCGTTGGCTCTCGATTCTAATCTATCACTCCGATTTGCAAACGGATTTCACTGAAGCTGTAACTTTCATCCCAGAACATAGTTTAGGGGCCATTACCTCTTCAACTATAGTCATTTTTCTTTCGATTGCAAACGTAACCAGTTTTTCAATGGTGTAATGGTTTAACATACAAAACTTACCGTTGGCTCTCGATTCTAATCTATCACTCCGATTTGCAAACGGATTTCACTGAAGCTGTAACTTTCATCCCAGAACATAGTTTAGGGGCCATTACCTCTTCAACTATAGTCATTTTTCTTTCGATTGCAAACGTAACCAGTTTTTCAATGGTGTAATGGCTTAACATAGAAAACTTACCGTTGGCTCTCGATTCTAATCTATCACTCCGATTTGCAAACGGATTTCACTGAAGCTGTAACTTTCATCCCAGAACATAGTTTAGGGGCCATTACCTCTTCAACTATAGTCATTTTTCTTTCGATTGCAAACGTAACCAGTTTTTCAATGGTGTAATGGTTTAACATACAAAACTTACCGTTGGCTCTCGATTCTAATCTATCACTCCGATTTGCAAACGGATTTCACTGAAGCTGTAACTTTCATCCCAGAACATAGTTTAGGGGCCATTACCTCTTCAACTATAGTCATTTTTCTTTCGATTGCAAACGTAACCAGTTTTTCAATGGTGTAATGGTTTAACATAGAAAACTTACCGTTGGCTCTCGATTCTAATCTATCACTCCGATTTGCAAACGGATTTCACTGAAGCTGTAACTTTCATCCCAGAACATAGTTTAGGGGCCATTACCTCTTCAACTATAGTCATTTTTCTTTCGATTGCAAACGTAACCAGTTTTTCAATGGTGTAATGGTTTAACATACAAAACTTACCGTTGGCTCTCGATTCTAATCTATCACTCCGATTTGCAAACGGATTTCACTGAAGCTGTAACTTTCATCCCAGAACATAGTTTAGGGGCCATTACCTCTTCAACTATAGTCATTTTTCTTTCGATTGCAAACGTAACCAGTTTTTCAATGGTGTAATGGTTTAACATAGAAAACTTACCGTTGGCTCTCGATTCTAATCTATCACTCCGATTTGCAAACGGATTTCACTGAAGCTGTAACTTTCATCCCAGAACATAGTTTAGGGGCCATTACCTCTTCAACTATAGTCATTTTTCTTTCGATTGCAAACGTAACCAGTTTTTCAATGGTGTAATGGTTTAACATACAAAACTTACCGTTGGCTCTCGATTCTAATCTATCACTCCGATTTGCAAACGGATTTCACTGAAGCTGTAACTTTCATCCCAGAACATAGTTTAGGGGCCATTACCTCTTCAACTATAGTCATTTTTCTTTCGATTGCAAACGTAACCAGTTTTTCAATGGTGTAATGGTTTAACATACAAAACTTACCGTTGGCTCTCGATTCTAATCTATCACTCCGATTTGCAAACGGATTTCACTGAAGCTGTAACTTTCATCCCAGAACATAGTTTAGGGGCCATTACCTCTTCAACTATAGTCATTTTTCTTTCGATTGCAAACGTAACCAGTTTTTCAATGGTGTAATGGTTTAACATACAAAACTTACCGTTGGCTCTCGATTCTAATCTATCACTCCGATTTGCAAACGGATTTCACTGAAGCTGTAACTTTCATCCCAGAACATAGTTTAGGGGCCATTACCTCTTCAACTATAGTCATTTTTCTTTCGATTGCAAACGTAACCAGTTTTTCAATGGTGTAATGGTTTAACATAGAAAACTTACCGTTGGCTCTCGATTCTAATCTATCACTCCGATTTGCAAACGGATTTCACTGAAGCTGTAACTTTCATCCCAGAACATAGTTTAGGGGCCATTACCTCTTCAACTATAGTCATTTTTCTTTCGATTGCAAATGTAACCAGTTTTTCAATGGTGTAATGGTTTAACATAGAAAACCTACCGTTGGCTCTCGATTCTAATCTATCACTCTGATTTGCAAACGGATTTCACTGAAGCTGTAACTTTCATCCCAGAACATAGTTTAGGGGCCATTACCTCTTCAACTATAGTCATTTTTCTTTCGATTGCAAACGTAACCAGTTTTTCAATGGTGTAATGGTTTAACATAGAAAACTTACCGTTGGCTCTCGATTCTAATCTATCACTCCGATTTGCAAACGGATTTCACTGAAGCTGTAACTTTCATCCCAGAACATAGTTTAGGGGCCATTACCTCTTCAACTATAGTCATTTTTCTTTCGATTGCAAACGTAACCAGTTTTTCAATGGTGTAATGGGAACATACAAAACTTACTGTTGGCTCTCGATTCTAATCTATCACTCCGATTTGCAAACGGATTTCACTGAAGCTGTAACTTTCATCCCAGAACATAGTTTAGGGGCCATTACCTCTCCAACTATAGTCATTTTTCTTTCGATTGCAAACGTAACCAGTTTTTCAATGGTGTAATGGTTTAACATAGAAAACTTACCGTTGGCTCTCGATTCTAATCTATCACTCCGATTTGCAAACGGATTTCACTGAAGCTGTAACTTTCATCCCAGAACATAGTTTAGGGGCCATTACCTCTTCAACTATAGTCATTTTTCTTTCGATTGCAAACGTAACCAGTTTTTCAATGGTGTAATGGTTTAACATAGAAAACTTACCGTTGGCTCTCGATTCTAATCTATCACTCCGATTTGCAAACGGATTTCACTGAAGCTGTAACTTTCATCCCAGAACATAGTTTAGGGGCCATTACCTCTTCAACTATAGTCATTTTTCTTTCGATTGCAAACGTAACCAGTTTTTCAATGGTGTAATGGTTTAACATAGAAAACCTACCGTTGGCTCTCGATTCTAATCTATCACTCCGATTTGCAAACGGATTTCACTGAAGCTGTAACTTTCATCCCAGAACATAGTTTAGGGGCCATTACCTCTTCAACTATAGTCATTTTTCTTTCGATTGCAAACGTAACCAGTTTTTCAATGGTGTAATGGTTTAACATAGAAAACTTACCGTTGGCTCTCGATTCTAATCTATCACTCCGATTTGCAAATGGATTTCACTGAAGCTGTAACTTTCATCCCAGAACATAGTTTAGGGGCCATTACCTCTTCAACTATAGTCATTTTTCTTTCGATTGCAAACGTAACCAGTTTTTCAATGGTGTAATGGTTTAACATAGAAAACTTACCGTTGGCTCTCGATTCTAATCTATCACTCCGATTTGCAAACGGATTTCACTGAAGCTGTAACTTTCATCCCAGAACATAGTTTAGGGGCCATTACCTCTTCAACTATAGTCATTTTTCTTTCGATTGCAAACGTAACCAGTTTTTCAATGGTGTAATGGTTTAACATAGAAAACTTACCGTTGGCTCTCGATTCTAATCTATCACTCCGATTTGCAAACGGATTTCACTGAAGCTGTAACTTTCATCCCAGAACATAGTTTAGGGGCCATTACCTCTTCAACTATAGTCATTTTTCTTTCGATTGCAAACGTAACCAGTTTTTCAATGGTGTAATGGGAACATACAAAACTTACTGTTGGCTCTCGATTCTAATCTATCACTCCGATTTGCAAACGGATTTCACTGAAGCTGTAACTTTCATCCCAGAACATAGTTTAGGGGCCATTACCTCTCCAACTATAGTCATTTTTCTTTCGATTGCAAACGTAACCAGTTTTTCAATGGTGTAATGGTTTAACATAGAAAACTTACCGTTGGCTCTCGATTCTAATCTATCACTCCGATTTGCAAACGGATTTCACTGAAGCTGTAACTTTCATCCCAGAACATAGTTTAGGGGCCATTACCTCTTCAACTATAGTCATTTTTCTTTTGATTGCAAACGTAACCAGTTTTTCAATGGTGTAATGGTTTAACATAGAAAACCTACCGTTGGCTCTCGATTCTAATCTATCACTCCGATTTGCAAACGGATTTCACTGAAGCTGTAACTTTCATCCCAGAACATAGTTTAGGGGCCATTACCTCTCCAACTATAGTCATTTTTCTTTCGATTGCAAACGTAACCAGTTTTTCAATGGTGTAATGGTTTAACATAGAAAACTTACCGTTGGCTCTCGATTCTAATCTATCACTCCGATTTGCAAACGGATTTCACTGAAGCTGTAACTTTCATCCCAGAACATAGTTTAGGGGCCATTACCTCTTCAACTATAGTCATTTTTCTTTCGATTGCAAACGTAACCAGTTTTTCAATGGTGTAATGGTTTAACATAGAAAACTTACCGTTGGCTCTCGATTCTAATCTATCACTCCGATTTGCAAACGGATTTCACTGAAGCTGTAACTTTCATCCCAGAACATAGTTTAGGGGCCATTACCTCTTCAACTATAGTCATTTTTCTTTCGATTGCAAACGTAACCAGTTTTTCAATGGTGTAATGGTTTAACATAGAAAACTTACCGTTGGCTCTCGATTCTAATCTATCACTCCGATTTGCAAACGGATTTCACTGAAGCTGTAACTTTCATCCCAGAACATAGTTTAGGGGCCATTACCTCTTCAACTATAGTCATTTTTCTTTCGATTGCAAACGTAACCAGTTTTTCAATGGTGTAATGGTTTAACATAGAAAACTTACCGTTGGCTCTCGATTCTAATCTATCACTCCGATTTGCAAACGGATTTCACTGAAGCTGTAACTTTCATCCCAGAACATAGTTTAGGGGCCATTACCTCTTCAACTATAGTCATTTTTCTTTCGATTGCAAACGTAACCAGTTTTTCAATGGTGTAATGGTTTAACATAGAAAACTTACCGTTGGCTCTCGATTCTAATCTATCACTCCGATTTGCAAACGGATTTCACTGAAGCTGTAACTTTCATCCCAGAACATAGTTTAGGGGCCATTACCTCTTCAACTATAGTCATTTTTCTTTCGATTGCAAACGTAACCAGTTTTTCAATGGTGTAGTGGTTTAACATAGAAAACTTACCGTTGGCTCTCGATTCTAATCTATCACTCCGATTTGCAAACGGATTTCACTGAAGCTGTAACTTTCATCCCAGAACATAGTTTAGGGGCCATTACCTCTTCAACTATAGTCATTTTTCTTTCGATTGCAAACGTAACCAGTTTTTCAATGGTGTAATGGTTTAACATAGAAAACTTACCGTTGGCTCTCGATTCTAATCTATCACTCCGATTTGCAAACGGATTTCACTGAAGCTGTAACTTTCATCCCAGAACATAGTTTAGGGGCCATTACCTCTTCAACTATAGTCATTTTTCTTTCGATTGCAAACGTAACCAGTTTTTCAATGGTGTAATGGTTTAACATAGAAAACTTACCGTTGGCTCTCGATTCTAATCTATCACTCCGATTTGCAAACGGATTTCACTGAAGCTGTAACTTTCATCCCAGAACATAGTTTAGGGGCCATTACCTCTTCAACTATAGTCATTTTTCTTTCGATTGCAAACGTAACCAGTTTTTCAATGGTGTAATGGTTTAACATAGAAAACTTCCCGTTGGCTCTCGATTCTAATCTATCACTCCGATTTGCAAACGGATTTCACTGAAGCTGTAACTTTCATCCCAGAACATAGTTTAGGGGCCATTACCTCTTCAACTATAGTCATTTTTCTTTCGATTGCAAACGTAACCAGTTTTCAATGGTGTAATGGTTTAACATAGAAAACTTACCGTTGGCTCTCGATTCTAATCTATCACTCCGATTTGCAAACGGATTTCACTGAAGCTGTAACTTTCATCCCAGAACATAGTTTAGGGGCCATTACCTCTTCAACTATAGTCATTTTTCTTCGATTGCAAACGTAACCAGTTTTTCAATGGTGTAATGGTTTAACATAGAAAACTTACCGTTGGCTCTCGATTCTAATCTATCACTCCGATTTGCAAACGGATTTCACTGAAGCTGTAACTTTCATCCCAGAACATAGTTTAGGGGCCATTACCTCTTCAACTATAGTCATTTTTCTTTCGATTGCAAACGTAACCAGTTTTTCAATGGTGTAATGGTTTAACATAGAAAACTTACCGTTGGCTCTCGATTCTAATCTATCACTCCGATTTGCAAACGGATTTCACTGAAGCTGTAACTTTCATCCCAGAACATAGTTTAGGGGCCATTACCTCTTCAACTATAGTCATTTTTCTTTCGATTGCAAACGTAACCAGTTTTTCAATGGTGTAATGGTTTAACATAGAAAACTTACCGTTGGCTCTCGATTCTAATCTATCACTCCGATTTGCAAACGGATTTCACTGAAGCTGTAACTTTCATCCCAGAACATAGTTTAGGGGCCATTACCTCTTCAACTATAGTCATTTTTCTTTCGATTGCAAACGTAACCAGTTTTTCAATGGTGTAATGGTTTAACATAGAAAACTTACCGTTGGCTCTCGATTCTAATCTATCACTCCGATTTGCAAACGGATTTCACTGAAGCTGTAACTTTCATCCCAGAACATAGTTTAGGGGCCATTACCTCTTCAACTATAGTCATTTTTCTTTCGATTGCAAACGTAACCAGTTTTTCAATGGTGTAATGGTTTAACATAGAAAACTTACCGTTGGCTCTCGATTCTAATCTATCACTCCGATTTGCAAACGGATTTCACTGAAGCTGTAACTTTCATCCCAGAACATAGTTTAGGGGCCATTACCTCTTCAACTATAGTCATTTTTCTTTCGATTGCAAACGTAACCAGTTTTTCAATGGTGTAATGGTTTAACATAGAAAACTTACCGTTGGCTCTCGATTCTAATCTATCACTCCGATTTGCAAACGGATTTCACTGAAGCTGTAACTTTCATCCCAGAACATAGTTTAGGGGCCATTACCTCTTCAACTATAGTCATTTTTCTTTCGATTGCAAACGTAACCAGTTTTTCAATGGTGTAATGGTTTAACATAGAAAACTTACCGTTGGCTCTCGATTCTAATCTATCACTCCGATTTGCAAACGGATTTCACTGAAGCTGTAACTTTCATCCCAGAACATAGTTTAGGGGCCATTACCTCTTCAACTATAGTCATTTTTCTTTCGATTGCAAACGTAACCAGTTTTTCAATGGTGTAATGGTTTAACATAGAAAACTTACCGTTGGCTCTCGATTCTAATCTATCACTCCGATTTGCAAACGGATTTCACTGAAGCTGTAACTTTCATCCCAGAACATAGTTTAGGGGCCATTACCTCTTCAACTATAGTCATTTTTCTTTCGATTGCAAACGTAACCAGTTTTTCAATGGTGTAATGGTTTAACATAGAAAACTTACCGTTGGCTCTCGATTCTAATCTATCACTCCGATTTGCAAACGGATTTCACTGAAGCTGTAACTTTCATCCCAGAACATAGTTTAGGGGCCATTACCTCTTCAACTATAGTCATTTTTCTTTCGATTGCAAACGTAACCAGTTTTTCAATGGTGTAATGGTTTAACATAGAAAACTTACCGTTGGCTCTCGATTCTAATCTATCACTCCGATTTGCAAACGGATTTCACTGAAGCTGTAACTTTCATCCCAGAACATAGTTTAGGGGCCATTACCTCTTCAACTATAGTCATTTTTCTTTCGATTGCAAACGTAACCAGTTTTTCAATGGTGTAATGGTTTAACATAGAAAACTTACCGTTGGCTCTCGATTCTAATCTATCACTCCGATTTGCAAACGGATTTCACTGAAGCTGTAACTTTCATCCCAGAACATAGTTTAGGGGCCATTACCTCTTCAACTATAGTCATTTTTCTTTCGATTGCAAACGTAACCAGTTTTTCAATGGTGTAATGGTTTAACATAGAAAACTTACCGTTGGCTCTCGATTCTAATCTATCACTCCGATTTGCAAACGGATTTCACTGAAGCTGTAACTTTCATCCCAGAACATAGTTTAGGGGCCATTACCTCTTCAACTATAGTCATTTTTCTTTCGATTGCAAACGTAACCAGTTTTTCAATGGTGTAATGGTTTAACATAGAAAACTTACCGTTGGCTCTCGATTCTAATCTATCACTCCGATTTGCAAACGGATTTCACTGAAGCTGTAACTTTCATCCCAGAACATAGTTTAGGGGCCATTACCTCTTCAACTATAGTCATTTTTCTTTCGATTGCAAACGTAACCAGTTTTTCAATGGTGTAATGGTTTAACATAGAAAACTTACCGTTGGCTCTCGATTCTAATCTATCACTCCGATTTGCAAACGGATTTCACTGAAGCTGTAACTTTCATCCCAGAACATAGTTTAGGGGCCATTACCTCTTCAACTATAGTCATTTTTCTTTCGATTGCAAACGTAACCAGTTTTTCAATGGTGTAATGGTTTAACATAGAAAACTTACCGTTGGCTCTCGATTCTAATCTATCACTCCGATTTGCAAACGGATTTCACTGAAGCTGTAACTTTCATCCCAGAACATAGTTTAGGGGCCATTACCTCTTCAACTATAGTCATTTTTCTTTCGATTGCAAACGTAACCAGTTTTTCAATGGTGTAATGGTTTAACATAGAAAACTTACCGTTGGCTCTCGATTCTAATCTATCACTCCGATTTGCAAACGGATTTCACTGAAGCTGTAACTTTCATCCCAGAACATAGTTTAGGGGCCATTACCTCTTCAACTATAGTCATTTTTCTTTCGATTGCAAACGTAACCAGTTTTTCAATGGTGTAATGGTTTAACATAGAAAACTTACCGTTGGCTCTCGATTCTAATCTATCACTCCGATTTGCAAACGGATTTCACTGAAGCTGTAACTTTCATCCCAGAACATAGTTTAGGGGCCATTACCTCTTCAACTATAGTCATTTTTCTTTCGATTGCAAACGTAACCAGTTTTTCAATGGTGTAATGGTTTAACATAGAAAACTTACCGTTGGCTCTCGATTCTAATCTATCACTCCGATTTGCAAACGGATTTCACTGAAGCTGTAACTTTCATCCCAGAACATAGTTTAGGGGCCATTACCTCTTCAACTATAGTCATTTTTCTTTCGATTGCAAACGTAACCAGTTTTTCAATGGTGTAATGGTTTAACATAGAAAACTTACCGTTGGCTCTCGATTCTAATCTATCACTCCGATTTGCAAACGGATTTCACTGAAGCTGTAACTTTCATCCCAGAACATAGTTTAGGGGCCATTACCTCTTCAACTATAGTCATTTTTCTTTCGATTGCAAACGTAACCAGTTTTTCAATGGTGTAATGGTTTAACATAGAAAACTTACCGTTGGCTCTCGATTCTAATCTATCACTCCGATTTGCAAACGGATTTCACTGAAGCTGTAACTTTCATCCCAGAACATAGTTTAGGGGCCATTACCTCTTCAACTATAGTCATTTTTCTTTCGATTGCAAACGTAACCAGTTTTTCAATGGTGTAATGGTTTAACATAGAAAACTTACCGTTGGCTCTCGATTCTAATCTATCACTCCGATTTGCAAACGGATTTCACTGAAGCTGTAACTTTCATCCCAGAACATAGTTTAGGGGCCATTACCTCTTCAACTATAGTCATTTTTCTTTCGATTGCAAACGTAACCAGTTTTTCAATGGTGTAATGGTTTAACATAGAAAACTTACCGTTGGCTCTCGATTCTAATCTATCACTCCGATTTGCAAACGGATTTCACTGAAGCTGTAACTTTCATCCCAGAACATAGTTTAGGGGCCATTACCTCTTCAACTATAGTCATTTTTCTTTCGATTGCAAACGTAACCAGTTTTTCAATGGTGTAATGGTTTAACATAGAAAACTTACCGTTGGCTCTCGATTCTAATCTATCACTCCGATTTGCAAACGGATTTCACTGAAGCTGTAACTTTCATCCCAGAACATAGTTTAGGGGCCATTACCTCTTCAACTATAGTCATTTTTCTTTCGATTGCAAACGTAACCAGTTTTTCAATGGTGTAATGGTTTAACATAGAAAACTTACCGTTGGCTCTCGATTCTAATCTATCACGTCCGATTTGCAAACGGATTTCACTGAAGCTGTAACTTTCATCCCAGAACATAGTTTAGGGGCCATTACCTCTTCAACTATAGTCATTTTTCTTTCGATTGCAAACGTAACCAGTTTTTCAATGGTGTAATGGTTTAACATAGAAAACTTACCGTTGGCTCTCGATTCTAATCTATCACTCCGATTTGCAAACGGATTTCACTGAAGCTGTAACTTTCATCCCAGAACATAGTTTAGGGGCCATTACCTCTTCAACTATAGTCATTTTTCTTTCGATTGCAAACGTAACCAGTTTTTCAATGGTGTAATGGTTTAACATAGAAAACTTACCGTTGGCTCTCGATTCTAATCTATCACTCCGATTTGCAAACGGATTTCACTGAAGCTGTAACTTTCATCCCAGAACATAGTTTAGGGGCCATTACCTCTTCAACTATAGTCATTTTTCTTTCGATTGCAAACGTAACCAGTTTTTCAATGGTGTAATGGTTTAACATAGAAAACTTACCGTTGGCTCTCGATTCTAATCTATCACTCCGATTTGCAAACGGATTTCACTGAAGCTGTAACTTTCATCCCAGAACATAGTTTAGGGGCCATTACCTCTTCAACTATAGTCATTTTTCTTTCGATTGCAAACGTAACCAGTTTTTCAATGGTGTAATGGTTTAACATAGAAAACTTACCGTTGGCTCTCGATTCTAATCTATCACTCCGATTTGCAAACGGATTTCACTGAAGCTGTAACTTTCATCCCAGAACATAGTTTAGGGGCCATTACCTCTTCAACTATAGTCATTTTTCTTTCGATTGCAAACGTAACCAGTTTTTCAATGGTGTAATGGTTTAACATAGAAAACTTACCGTTGGCTCTCGATTCTAATCTATCACTCCGATTTGCAAACGGATTTCACTGAAGCTGTAACTTTCATCCCAGAACATAGTTTAGGGGCCATTACCTCTTCAACTATAGTCATTTTTCTTTCGATTGCAAACGTAACCAGTTTTTCAATGGTGTAATGGTTTAACATAGAAAACTTACCGTTGGCTCTCGATTCTAATCTATCACTCCGATTTGCAAACGGATTTCACTGAAGCTGTAACTTTCATCCCAGAACATAGTTTAGGGGCCATTACCTCTTCAACTATAGTCATTTTTCTTTCGATTGCAAACGTAACCAGTTTTTCAATGGTGTAATGGTTTAACATAGAAAACTTACCGTTGGCTCTCGATTCTAATCTATCACTCCGATTTGCAAACGGATTTCACTGAAGCTGTAACTTTCATCCCAGAACATAGTTTAGGGGCCATTACCTCTTCAACTATAGTCATTTTTCTTTCGATTGCAAACGTAACCAGTTTTTCAATGGTGTAATGGTTTAACATAGAAAACTTACCGTTGGCTCTCGATTCTAATCTATCACTCCGATTTGCAAACGGATTTCACTGAAGCTGTAACTTTCATCCCAGAACATAGTTTAGGGGCCATTACCTCTTCAACTATAGTCATTTTTCTTTCGATTGCAAACGTAACCAGTTTTTCAATGGTGTAATGGTTTAACATAGAAAACTTACCGTTGGCTCTCGATTCTAATCTATCACTCCGATTTGCAAACGGATTTCACTGAAGCTGTAACTTTCATCCCAGAACATAGTTTAGGGGCCATTACCTCTTCAACTATAGTCATTTTTCTTTCGATTGCAAACGTAACCAGTTTTTCAATGGTGTAATGGTTTAACATAGAAAACTTACCGTTGGCTCTCGATTCTAATCTATCACTCCGATTTGCAAACGGATTTCACTGAAGCTGTAACTTTCATCCCAGAACATAGTTTAGGGGCCATTACCTCTTCAACTATAGTCATTTTTCTTTCGATTGCAAACGTAACCAGTTTTTCAATGGTGTAATGGTTTAACATAGAAAACTTACCGTTGGCTCTCGATTCTAATCTATCACTCCGATTTGCAAACGGATTTCACTGAAGCTGTAACTTTCATCCCAGAACATAGTTTAGGGGCCATTACCTCTTCAACTATAGTCATTTTTCTTTCGATTGCAAACGTAACCAGTTTTTCAATGGTGTAATGGTTTAACATAGAAAACTTACCGTTGGCTCTCGATTCTAATCTATCACTCCGATTTGCAAACGGATTTCACTGAAGCTGTAACTTTCATCCCAGAACATAGTTTAGGGGCCATTACCTCTTCAACTATAGTCATTTTTCTTTCGATTGCAAACGTAACCAGTTTTTCAATGGTGTAATGGTTTAACATAGAAAACTTACCGTTGGCTCTCGATTCTAATCTATCACTCCGATTTGCAAACGGATTTCACTGAAGCTGTAACTTTCATCCCAGAACATAGTTTAGGGGCCATTACCTCTTCAACTATAGTCATTTTTCTTTCGATTGCAAACGTAACCAGTTTTTCAATGGTGTAATGGTTTAACATAGAAAACTTACCGTTGGCTCTCGATTCTAATCTATCACTCCGATTTGCAAACGGATTTCACTGAAGCTGTAACTTTCATCCCAGAACATAGTTTAGGGGCCATTACCTCTTCAACTATAGTCATTTTTCTTTCGATTGCAAACGTAACCAGTTTTTCAATGGTGTAATGGTTTAACATAGAAAACTTACCGTTGGCTCTCGATTCTAATCTATCACTCCGATTTGCAAACGGATTTCACTGAAGCTGTAACTTTCATCCCAGAACATAGTTTAGGGGCCATTACCTCTTCAACTATAGTCATTTTTCTTTCGATTGCAAACGTAACCAGTTTTTCAATGGTGTAATGGTTTAACATAGAAAACTTACCGTTGGCTCTCGATTCTAATCTATCACTCCGATTTGCAAACGGATTTCACTGAAGCTGTAACTTTCATCCCAGAACATAGTTTAGGGGCCATTACCTCTTCAACTATAGTCATTTTTCTTTCGATTGCAAACGTAACCAGTTTTTCAATGGTGTAATGGTTTAACATAGAAAACTTACCGTTGGCTCTCGATTCTAATCTATCACTCCGATTTGCAAACGGATTTCACTGAAGCTGTAACTTTCATCCCAGAACATAGTTTAGGGGCCATTACCTCTTCAACTATAGTCATTTTTCTTTCGATTGCAAACGTAACCAGTTTTTCAATGGTGTAATGGTTTAACATAGAAAACTTACCGTTGGCTCTCGATTCTAATCTATCACTCCGATTTGCAAACGGATTTCACTGAAGCTGTAACTTTCATCCCAGAACATAGTTTAGGGGCCATTACCTCTTCAACTATAGTCATTTTTCTTTCGATTGCAAACGTAACCAGTTTTTCAATGGTGTAATGGTTTAACATAGAAAACTTACCGTTGGCTCTCGATTCTAATCTATCACTCCGATTTGCAAACGGATTTCACTGAAGCTGTAACTTTCATCCCAGAACATAGTTTAGGGGCCATTACCTCTTCAACTATAGTCATTTTTCTTTCGATTGCAAACGTAACCAGTTTTTCAATGGTGTAATGGTTTAACATAGAAAACTTACCGTTGGCTCTCGATTCTAATCTATCACTCCGATTTGCAAACGGATTTCACTGAAGCTGTAACTTTCATCCCAGAACATAGTTTAGGGGCCATTACCTCTTCAACTATAGTCATTTTTCTTTCGATTGCAAACGTAACCAGTTTTTCAATGGTGTAATGGTTTAACATAGAAAACTTACCGTTGGCTCTCGATTCTAATCTATCACTCCGATTTGCAAACGGATTTCACTGAAGCTGTAACTTTCATCCCAGAACATAGTTTAGGGGCCATTACCTCTTCAACTATAGTCATTTTTCTTTCGATTGCAAACGTAACCAGTTTTTCAATGGTGTAATGGTTTAACATAGAAAACTTACCGTTGGCTCTCGATTCTAATCTATCACTCCGATTTGCAAACGGATTTCACTGAAGCTGTAACTTTCATCCCAGAACATAGTTTAGGGGCCATTACCTCTTCAACTATAGTCATTTTTCTTTCGATTGCAAACGTAACCAGTTTTTCAATGGTGTAATGGTTTAACATAGAAAACTTACCGTTGGCTCTCGATTCTAATCTATCACTCCGATTTGCAAACGGATTTCACTGAAGCTGTAACTTTCATCCCAGAACATAGTTTAGGGGCCATTACCTCTTCAACTATAGTCATTTTTCTTTCGATTGCAAACGTAACCAGTTTTTCAATGGTGTAATGGTTTAACATAGAAAACTTACCGTTGGCTCTCGATTCTAATCTATCACTCCGATTTGCAAACGGATTTCACTGAAGCTGTAACTTTCATCCCAGAACATAGTTTAGGGGCCATTACCTCTTCAACTATAGTCATTTTTCTTTCGATTGCAAACGTAACCAGTTTTTCAATGGTGTAATGGTTTAACATAGAAAACTTACCGTTGGCTCTCGATTCTAATCTATCACTCCGATTTGCAAACGGATTTCACTGAAGCTGTAACTTTCATCCCAGAACATAGTTTAGGGGCCATTACCTCTTCAACTATAGTCATTTTTCTTTTGATTGCAAACGTAACCAGTTTTTCAATGGTGTAATGGTTTAACATAGAAAACTTACCGTTGGCTCTCGATTCTAATCTATCACTCCGATTTGCAAACGGATTTCACTGAAGCTGTAACTTTCATCCCAGAACATAGTTTAGGGGCCATTACCTCTTCAACTATAGTCATTTTTCTTTCGATTGCAAACGTAACCAGTTTTTCAATGGTGTAATGGTTTAACATAGAAAACTTACCGTTGGCTCTCGATTCTAATCTATCACTCCGATTTGCAAACGGATTTCACTGAAGCTGTAACTTTCATCCCAGAACATAGTTTAGGGGCCATTACCTCTTCAACTATAGTCATTTTTCTTTCGATTGCAAACGTAACCAGTTTTTCAATGGTGTAATGGTTTAACATAGAAAACTTACCGTTGGCTCTCGATTCTAATCTATCACTCCGATTTGCAAACGGATTTCACTGAAGCTGTAACTTTCATCCCAGAACATAGTTTAGGGGCCATTACCTCTTCAACTATAGTCATTTTTCTTTCAATTGCAAACGTAACCAGTTTTTCAATGGTGTAATGGTTTAACATAGAAAACTTACCGTTGGCTCTCGATTCTAATCTATCACTCCGATTTGCAAACGGATTTCACTGAAGCTGTAACTTTCATCCCAGAACATAGTTTAGGGGCCATTACCTCTTCAACTATAGTCATTTTTCTTTCGATTGCAAACGTAACCAGTTTTTCAATGGTGTAATGGTTTAACATAGAAAACCTCCCGTTGGCTCTCGATTCTAATCTATCACTCCGATTTGCAAACGGATTTCACTGAAGCTGTAACTTTCATCCCAGAACATAGTTTAGGGGCCATTACCTCTTCAACTATAGTCATTTTTCTTTCGATTGCAAACGTAACCAGTTTTTCAATGGTGTAATGGTTTAACATACAAAACTTACCGTTGGCTCTCGATTCTAATCTATCACTCCGATTTGCAAACGGATTTCACTGAAGCTGTAACTTTCATCCCAGAACATAGTTTAGGGGCCATTACCTCTTCAACTATAGTCATTTTTCTTTCGATTGCAAACGTAACCAGTTTTTCAATGGTGTAATGGTTTAACATAGAAAGGGGGGCGTGGCTACGCAGCAGAGCTGAATGGAAGCCTGATCCAGCAGCTCCTGCTGATTTCACCCTAGAAAGCGACACAGAGCACCCTGAAAGCCCCAATTTCCAGCCTATATGATGGGGGAACACTCAGAGGACACTCCGGAGTGGCAGACTGCCAGAAACAAGCAGAAATCTAGAAGCACCATACCTCGGAAGCTCTCCAGCTTCTTTCCCACAGAGGAGCAAGATGGCCGCCGCCAGCACAGGCCTAGCCCCAGACATGAGGCTGAATACAACACCCCACCACCGCTGAGCCAAAGGAATCGCTTCAGCCAGCTTCAGACACCTTACCACAGGAAGGACAAGGTATACCATCATGAGGAAGACAGCGGAGAAGAAGACGAAGGTAATACCGCCGCCGGCACGGATTTTCGTGATCGGAGCCCCCGGAAAGAACGGATTCCGTATTCCGTTACGGATTCCGTATCCGCAAGACACTCCTCATCTGTTTCCGCATCTGGGACTCCAAAAACATCCTCTTCTGTACCATTTAGAAACCCCACATCTGGTCCACAAGGTACATATCCTCCACAATCCTCCCCTCATCTAGCAGATCATCTTACACATCCACCCATCCATCCATCCCAAACAAATGTTGTAAAAGATCCCCTGATGTCATTTACAGCCACTGATCAACCAGTGACACAGATCTTTTTCAAAGAGTTTATGGTCTCGTTTAGTGCCATCATGAACAATACTATGTCAGAGATGAGAGGAGACATGCATGCTCTGGTGATCCACCTGACTAATTACACTCAGCAGACAGATGAGAGGCTCACTAGACTCGAAAACAGAATCGTAGAGATGTCTGAGGCCCATAATACCTTGGTGGATGCTCACAAGGAACTCATGAAGGAAAATATAGAGATAAAAGAAAAGTTAGCAGATGGGGAGGACAGAAATCGGAGGAATAACCTCAAGATAAGGGGGGTCCCGGAGACAATTCACAATGACGACCTTAAAGACTATGTGATGAAGATACTGAAGACAACCTTTCCTACTTTAACGCAAAGTGAGCTCACAGTGGACAGAGCTCATAGGCTCCCCAAACCAACCCACATCCCAAAACATCTCCCTAGGGATGTGATAACTCGCATCCATTTCTTCCATGTCAAAGAAATGCTGTTTGGTGCGGTCAGAGGAGGGAAGAAATTGCCGGATCCATATAGTGACCTGACACTTTATCAAGACCTGTCGCGAGCTACTCTCCAATCAAGACGTACATTTTCCCAGGTTACAGCTACTCTTCGCTACAAGAAGATTGAGTACTCCTGGGGCTTTCCGCCGAAACTAATCATCAGAGACAGTGGAACAACTTACGTGGCCCGGAGTGCACAGGAGGGCCTCAATCTTCTATCCAAATGGGGCATACCTATGCTGGCTCCCAGAGATTGGAACAAAGACAGACCCTATCGACCTCCACTTCTGCCTAAACCACTTATGCCCATTCCATCCCCTATGGAAACCTCCATTCCAGAAACCCCTGACAAGGACAAAGCGGATGGGGCTTCAGGGGGTACCTGAACTGCTGGGTGATATGCCACAAACTTTCCCTCACCTTTGCCTTTCTCCCTTGGAACTGTTTCCTTAGGTGGAAAGTCTCCTGAAGGTCCACATTGGTGGACACTGCCCTTAGGTTTGAACACAACCTTAGGTGTTATCAGAACTCTCTTGAAGTTTAGTGTTTATCACTGATTTGCTCTCTTCTTCTCCTTTCTCCTTCATACTTTCTCTCCATTCTCATCTCTTCCTCTACTTCACCTTAAGGAGACACCAGGGAGGGTAGAACCGGATGCCTCCCCCTGAGTCTCCTCTCTTCTCTCCTTTCTCAGGTTCAATATTGTTATTGTTTAGGTTTGTAACATTGATGTTGTTGCTGTTGTCCCGACTAACTTTTTTTTCCATTCTAAATACAGATGATTTTATTTACAGGATTATGGTCTGGAGCCGGCCTACGAACGGTCAACATTATATACTAATCAGTAAGTACTGCATTCACTCAATAGATAATGTCACATGATTGTAAGATTCTTTCCATGAATGTGAGGGGGCTCAACTCCTGTAGAAAACGATATCTTCTACAGAAGCTGATCAAAGAGCAAAAGGTTGATATTGTCTGTGTCCAGGAAACACATTTAAATAAAGCTGCCGCAGCTAAACTTAAATTACACCAATTTTCAACAATATTCCACTCTACACTGAAGAGTGACAAGAAAAAAGCTGGAGTATTGATAGCTGTCAATGACTCACTGGGTTTGGTGATTAAAGACTCTTTCTCTAGTGATGATGGGAGGATGGTAGTGATCTCTGGTTCTATCAATTCAAAAGATTACACCTTTGCCAACTTATACGTCCCCAACTCTCACCAGACAACATTCCTCAATAAAAAACTAAACAAAATAACTAAAATCTCAAAGGGCAACCTTTTTATTGTGGGTGATTTAAACTCTATAATGGATCCCCAAATGGATTGCTCCTCAAAAACCAGAAGAGCCCATTCCATCCTACAACAGACTTTGATAAAACATGAACTATTTGATTCATGGAGGTGCTTACATCCAAAAGAGAAACAATTCACTTTCTATTCCCCAATTTTTAAATCATTTACCCGTATAGATCACTGCTTAACAGACAAATTTTCACTCCCTTTAGTTTCCAATATTGAATTTGGCCCCAGGATATGGTCTGATCATACCCCAGTTTTACTTAAGATCTCACTTCAAAATACGAACCCACAACAATTCATTTGGAGGATGAACAAATTTATTTTAAATTCAGAGAAATACTCCCCTACAATTAAAAAGGACCTGATTGAGTATTTTGAGATCAATGATACTAAAGAGATATCAAAGCTAACTGTTTGGAACGCACACAAAGCATTCATTAGAGGTACCTTCATCAAACAAAGCGCCATACACAACAAAAAAATTAAAGAAAAAACCAACTCCCTTTTAGATAAAATCAAAAGCCTAGAAAAAGAAATCTATAACAAACACAAAACAGAACTCATCCCAGTATTAGAAGAAACAAGACAAGAGCTAGCTGACACCATGTACTATCAATACGATAGATGGCAGACGATGCTTAAAGAGAAGTGGTATTATGACAGGGATAGAGCAGGGAAGGCCATGGCCCGTAAAATAAAAGGGAAAAGAATCTATACAAGAATAACTAAAATCACTCATCCAAAAAATAATATAGAAGTTCATCACCCCAAAGACATCGTAGATGCCCTGGCTAACTACTATGAAGGCCTTTACAACCTTGAGAATGATCCCAACACCATCACCCCAAATATCCAAGACATAGACCAATATTTAGAATCAGTTAACTTACCCAGCCTCTCTGACTTTGAACAAAATTCCTTAGCCGTCCCCTTCTATCAGCAAGAAGTAATATCTGCCATCAATTCTCTTAAAAGCGATAAGTCCCCTGGCCCGGATGGCTTTATTAACGAATATTTTAAAAAATTTATATCCATACTTGCAGGCCCTCTCACCAACATGTTTAACGAAGCAGCTAGCAAAGGTAATTTCCCTAAAGAATCCCTATCAGCCCTTATCACTACTATTCCCAAAGAAGATAAAAACCCATTAGATCCCAGCAGTTACAGACCCATTTCCCTACTAAATACAGACATTAAAATATACGCCCGAATCATAGCAAACAGATTAGCCCCCTTAATTCCCCAACTCATTCACCCTGACCAGGTAGGTTTCACACGAGGCAGGTCAACATGCGATGGCACTAGAAAGGTCCTTGATTTAATACATAAAGTAGGGCTCTGTCGGACGCCTACCCTCCTAGTCTCCTTGGACGCGGAGAAGGCGTTCGACAGAGTCAATTGGTTGTACTTGTCCAGAGTGCTCACCAAATTCGGTATCCCAGGTTTCTTACACAAAGCAATTATGGCTCTTTATACTAACCCTTCTGCTAAGGTCTTATCCTCAGGTTCGTTGTCCTATGCTTTTAACATCCAAAATGGTACCCGTCAAGGCTGCCCGCTCTCCCCCCTAATTTTTAACCTGACACTGGAACCTCTGGCCCAAAATATCAGAGACAATCCGCATATTCATGGTATTAAAGTTGAAAAATCCATTTACAAATTAGGCTTATACGCCGATGACATTATATTACTAATACAAAAACCCTTAGTTTCCTTGCCAAATGCTCAATCTGAACTAGACAAATTCTCCCGTATCTCTTATTACAAGCTTAACCAAAACAAAACTATTATTCTTCCGTGCAACATCTCCCAAAATATTAAAAATTCCATAAAGGAAAACTGCAGTTTCATATGGAGCGAAAAGTCCATAAAATACCTAGGAATATACCTCACCCCTACACTATCCACTTTATACAAAGAAAATTATCACCCATGGTTGAAAAAACTCAAAGAAAAATTAGATGCTCTAGCCAAAATAGAATACTCCTGGATGGGTAGGGCAGCATCTTTCAAAATGATGATTCTTCCTCAGCTCCTATACCTGTTCAGGAACTTACCCATAAAAATCCCACAATCCTTTTTTATTACACTTCAAAAATCCCTCAATGGCTTCATCCTAGCACACAAAAAATCCAGGTTCTCCAACAGAGTCCTTACTACACACACCTCAAATTTGGGACTTGGAGTCCCTAACCTAGAGTCATACTATAAAGCTACTGTATTAGACCAGTCTAGGTCAGCATGGTTAGAGGACTACTCAAAACAATGGGTTTCTATAGAGGAGGATCAGCTTCCATACAAATCCTTCAAACTGTTTCTTAAAGCCAGATTGACCTGGAAGACTAGACAGTGTATACAAAATCCAATAACTGCTAACACTATAAGGTTGTGGAGGGAAGTATCCAACTTGAGTAAAGAAGACGTCTTAGCTATAGAATCAGACTCCCCACTAAGAACCTTATATGCTGTTGTCAAAAATATAGACCTAGAAAACTGGGTTCAGTGTGGCATAGAATCTATAGAGGACCTGTTGGAGGACACTGAGATAAAACCGCTAGAACAACTCATATCTACATATGGTATTTCACAGTCAGATAAACCATTATATTCCAAAATCAGTAAATTTTTTCATTATCACCCTTATACCCCAATTTCTTTAACCCCCCAAATCAATAAAATAATTAGGCCTGAAAGCAGCAAAATTAAAGGTACATCAATTTTCTACAAATCACTATTAGCGATGAAAGATACTGCTCCTAGGTGGCAATTAGAAAGCTGGCAGAAATACTTAGAGATTGAAATTAGCCCTGAAGAGTGGGAACTAACTCTGAGATCAGTGAGGAAATCTTCCCATTGTATAAAACACCATGAAAGCTTATTGAAAACCATTTGGCAATGGTACTACACACCAGAAAGAATTTCTAAATTCGATTCCAAAACGTCTCCTCTATGCTGGAGAAATTGCAACTTGACGGGTACTATAGGCCACATCTTATGGGACTGCCCAAAACTAAAAGACCTGAGGAAGGATATTGAAGCTTTCCTAGGGAAACTCCCCACATCAATCCGTCCCATACCACCTGGTATGGCCCTGCTTCACTTGGGTATCAGAGATCTGCCGCCCCAAGAAAGACTCATATACAACCAAATTTTTATAGTTACTAGAAACCAATTAGCTTTAAATTGGAAAACTACAACAATTCCTTCACTGGGCGAAATTATCAGAATAATAGAATCTAACATGCTTGCAGAAAAGGCATGGGCAATTAGATCCGGATGCTTAAGGACTTTCTTGGATAAAGCGGATCTCTGGCCTACTCTATTTACAAAATCCAAACTTCTCGACTTTTGAAACTCTGGGCTCTATATATATATATATATATATATAAATAAGTAGGTTTATATGTTTGTTGTGCTCTCTCTCACATCATGGAAAGTAACCTGGTGAATGCTCTGACCTAGTAGGCTCGGCTCCAGTCGGTGATAAATCTGACAGTTCTGTAATAGAAGTATTCAAGAACATCTATGGGACATCATTGGGACAACTTGTTCTTGTTGTTGTTTAATGTAGTTTAGTTTAGTTAACTTAGTTAACTCCAAATATAACTCAGACATTAATCCAACCTCTAGACTGAGATTGAAGTTATACATCAGCAGATACAGAATCTGCCTTTACAGGTATAGATAGACTGATGGGTAGGAGATTACTCCCCGGCAAGTCCATACACAACAGGAGATCCACTCCCTGGGATCTCTGTAGGGTGGTTTCAATCCCCCATTTCCCAGGTTGAGAGGACTCCCTAACCTCTACAGACATATGGACAGCCTAGGAGGAATTTAACAGCAACAACCTACTTGTCTTATCCCAATCAGTTCCCATTTATTAAGACCTTCTGTTATACCTGAATAAATTTAGATCAGCTATAAGATACCTTGTCTACATTAGAAAGGATTCATGAAGATGTAAGATTAGTAATATAGATTTCACTGACCTTCTCAGAACATCTGCATATAATAATTATCTACCATATTCAGGTACTGTCAAACTTCAGTTTTTGACGCCCAACACTAACCCAACCCTTCTAGTTGAATAGACTATTAGATCACTGTTTTGTAATACAAATACAATAGGCGATAATAGGACACTTCATCTTCACTGCTTCTGAATATGATTACATTACTATGTTATGATACTGCAACAATTTTAATATGTATTTTAATGTTTATTTGTTCCTTATTTGAGTCTTCTATGATTCCAAGACCTCCCTAATACTGCTCTGTTGACTCAAATATCTATTTCTCTGTTTTGTTTGAATACATACAGTACACGGACTATATTGAATGTACCGATTGCCTTAATGTTTACCTTTACTTTTATTTGTATATGATGTACACATAGCATGTCTATTCTCTGTTATATTTCAAACTTCAATAAAAAATAAAGAAATTGGTTTAACATAGAAAACTTACCGTTGGCTCTCGATTCTAGTCTATCATTCCGATTTGCAAACGGATTTCACTGAAGCTGTAACTTTCATCCCAGAACATAGTTTAGGGGCCATTACCTCTTCAACTATAGTCATTTTTCTTTCGATTGCAAACGTAACCAGTTTTTCAATGGTGTAATGGTTTAACATAAAAAACTTACCGTTGGCTCTCGATTCTAATCTATCACTCCGATTTGCAAACGGATTTCACTGAAGCTGTAACTTTCATCCCAGAACATAGTTTAGGGGCCATTACCTCTTCAACTATAGTCATTTTTCTTTCGATTGCAAACGTAACCAGTTTTTCAATGGTGTAATGGTTTAACATAGAAAACTTACCGTTGGCTCTCGATTCTAATCTATCACTCCGATTTGCAAACGGATTTCACTGAAGCTGTAACTTTCATCCCAGAACATAGTTTAGGGGCCATTACCTCTTCAACTATAGTCATTTTTCTTTCAATTGCAAACGTAACCAGTTTTTCAATGGTGTAATGGTTTAACATAGAAAACTTACCGTTGGCTCTCGATTCTAATCTATCACTCCGATTTGCAAACGGATTTCACTGAAGCTGTAACTTTCATCCCAGAACATAGTTTAGGGGCCATTACCTCTTCAACTATAGTCATTTTTCTTTCGATTGCAAACGTAACCAGTTTTTCAATGGTGTAATGGTTTAACATAGAAAACTTACCGTTGGCTCTCGATTCTAATCTATCACTCCGATTTGCAAACGGATTTCACTGAAGCTGTAACTTTCATCCCAGAACATAGTTTAGGGGCCATTACCTCTTCAACTATAGTCATTTTTCTTTCGATTGCAAACGTAACCAGTTTTTCAATGGTGTAATGGTTTAACATAGAAAACTTACCGTTGGCTCTCGATTCTAATCTATCACTCCGATTTGCAAACGGATTTCACTGAAGCTGTAACTTTCATCCCAGAACATAGTTTAGGGGCCATTACCTCTTCAACTATAGTCATTTTTCTTTCGATTGCAAACGTAACCAGTTTTTCAATGGTGTAATGGTTTAACATAGAAAACTTACCGTTGGCTCTCGATTCTAGTCTATCATTCCGATTTGCAAACGGATTTCACTGAAGCTGTAACTTTCATCCCAGAACATAGTTTAGGGGCCATTACCTCTTCAACTATAGTCATTTTTCTTTCGATTGCAAACGTAACCAGTTTTTCAATGGTGTAATGGTTTAACATAAAAAACTTACCGTTGGCTCTCGATTCTAATCTATCACTCCGATTTGCAAACGGATTTCACTGAAGCTGTAACTTTCATCCCAGAACATAGTTTAGGGGCCATTACCTCTTCAACTATAGTCATTTTTCTTTCGATTGCAAACGTAACCAGTTTTTCAATGGTGTAATGGTTTAACATAGAAAACTTACCGTTGGCTCTCGATTCTAATCTATCACTCCGATTTGCAAACGGATTTCACTGAAGCTGTAACTTTCATCCCAGAACATAGTTTAGGGGCCATTACCTCTTCAACTATAGTCATTTTTCTTTCGATTGCAAACGTAACCAGTTTTTCAATGGTGTAATGGTTTAACATAGAAAACTTACCGTTGGCTCTCGATTCTAATCTATCACTCCGATTTGCAAACGGATTTCACTGAAGCTGTAACTTTCATCCCAGAACATAGTTTAGGGGCCATTACCTCTTCAACTATAGTCATTTTTCTTTCGATTGCAAACGTAACCAGTTTTTCAATGGTGTAATGGTTTAACATAGAAAACTTACCGTTGGCTCTCGATTCTAATCTATCACTCCGATTTGCAAACGGATTTCACTGAAGCTGTAACTTTCATCCCAGAACATAGTTTAGGGGCCATTACCTCTTCAACTATAGTCATTTTTCTTTCGATTGCAAACGTAACCAGTTTTTCAATGGTGTAATGGTTTAACATAGAAAACTTACCGTTGGCTCTCGATTCTAATCTATCACTCCGATTTGCAAACGGATTTCACTGAAGCTGTAACTTTCATCCCAGAACATAGTTTAGGGGCCATTACCTCTTCAACTATAGTCATTTTTCTTTCGATTGCAAACGTAACCAGTTTTTCAATGGTGTAATGGTTTAACATAGAAAACTTACCGTTGGCTCTCGATTCTAATCTATCACTCCGATTTGCAAACGGATTTCACTGAAGCTGTAACTTTCATCCCAGAACATAGTTTAGGGGCCATTACCTCTTCAACTATAGTCATTTTTCTTTCGATTGCAAACGTAACCAGTTTTTCAATGGTGTAATGGTTTAACATAGAAAACTTACCGTTGGCTCTCGATTCTAATCTATCACTCCGATTTGCAAACGGATTTCACTGAAGCTGTAACTTTCATCCCAGAACATAGTTTAGGGGCCATTACCTCTTCAACTATAGTCATTTTTCTTTCGATTGCAAACGTAACCAGTTTTTCAATGGTGTAATGGTTTAACATAGAAAACTTACCGTTGGCTCTCGATTCTAATCTATCACTCCGATTTGCAAACGGATTTCACTGAAGCTGTAACTTTCATCCCAGAACATAGTTTAGGGGCCATTACCTCTTCAACTATAGTCATTTTTCTTTCGATTGCAAACGTAACCAGTTTTTCAATGGTGTAATGGTTTAACATAGAAAACTCTACCGTTGGCTCTCGATTCTAATCTATCACTCCGATTTGCAAACGGATTTCACTGAAGCTGTAACTTTCATCCCAGAACATAGTTTAGGGGCCATTACCTCTTCAACTATAGTCATTTTTCTTTCGATTGCAAACGTAACCAGTTTTTCAATGGTGTAATGGTTTAACATAGAAAACTTACCGTTGGCTCTCGATTCTAATCTATCACTCCGATTTGCAAACGGATTTCACTGAAGCTGTAACTTTCATCCCAGAACATAGTTTAGGGGCCATTACCTCTTCAACTATAGTCATTTTTCTTTCGATTGCAAACGTAACCAGTTTTTCAATGGTGTAATGGTTTAACATAGAAAACTTACCGTTGGCTCTCGATTCTAATCTATCACTCCGATTTGCAAACGGATTTCACTGAAGCTGTAACTTTCATCCCAGAACATAGTTTAGGGGCCATTACCTCTTCAACTATAGTCATTTTTCTTTCGATTGCAAACGTAACCAGTTTTTCAATGGTGTAATGGTTTAACATAGAAAACTTACCGTTGGCTCTCGATTCTAATCTATCACTCCGATTTGCAAACGGATTTCACTGAAGCTGTAACTTTCATCCCAGAACATAGTTTAGGGGCCATTACCTCTTCAACTATAGTCATTTTTCTTTCGATTGCAAACGTAACCAGTTTTTCAATGGTGTAATGGTTTAACATAGAAAACTTACCGTTGGCTCTCGATTCTAATCTATCACTCCGATTTGCAAACGGATTTCACTGAAGCTGTAACTTTCATCCCAGAACATAGTTTAGGGGCCATTACCTCTTCAACTATAGTCATTTTTCTTTCGATTGCAAACGTAACCAGTTTTTCAATGGTGTAATGGTTTAACATAGAAAACTTACCGTTGGCTCTCGATTCTAATCTATCACTCCGATTTGCAAACGGATTTCACTGAAGCTGTAACTTTCATCCCAGAACATAGTTTAGGGGCCATTACCTCTTCAACTATAGTCATTTTTCTTTCGATTGCAAACGTAACCAGTTTTTCAATGGTGTAATGGTTTAACATAGAAAACTTACCGTTGGCTCTCGATTCTAATCTATCACTCCGATTTGCAAACGGATTTCACTGAAGCTGTAACTTTCATCCCAGAACATAGTTTAGGGGCCATTACCTCTTCAACTATAGTCATTTTTCTTTCGATTGCAAACGTAACCAGTTTTTCAATGGTGTAATGGTTTAACATAGAAAACTTACCGTTGGCTCTCGATTCTAATCTATCACTCCGATTTGCAAACGGATTTCACTGAAGCTGTAACTTTCATCCCAGAACATAGTTTAGGGGCCATTACCTCTTCAACTATAGTCATTTTTCTTTCGATTGCAAACGTAACCAGTTTTTCAATGGTGTAATGGTTTAACATAGAAAACTTACCGTTGGCTCTCGATTCTAATCTATCACTCCGATTTGCAAACGGATTTCACTGAAGCTGTAACTTTCATCCCAGAACATAGTTTAGGGGCCATTACCTCTTCAACTATAGTCATTTTTCTTTCGATTGCAAACGTAACCAGTTTTTCAATGGTGTAATGGTTTAACATAGAAAACTTACCGTTGGCTCTCGATTCTAATCTATCACTCCGATTTGCAAACGGATTTCACTGAAGCTGTAACTTTCATCCCAGAACATAGTTTAGGGGCCATTACCTCTTCAACTATAGTCATTTTTCTTTCGATTGCAAACGTAACCAGTTTTTCAATGGTGTAATGGTTTAACATAGAAAACTTACCGTTGGCTCTCGATTCTAATCTATCACTCCGATTTGCAAACGGATTTCACTGAAGCTGTAACTTTCATCCCAGAACATAGTTTAGGGGCCATTACCTCTTCAACTATAGTCATTTTTCTTTCGATTGCAAACGTAACCAGTTTTTCAATGGTGTAATGGTTTAACATAGAAAACTTACCGTTGGCTCTCGATTCTAATCTATCACTCCGATTTGCAAACGGATTTCACTGAAGCTGTAACTTTCATCCCAGAACATAGTTTAGGGGCCATTACCTCTTCAACTATAGTCATTTTTCTTTCGATTGCAAACGTAACCAGTTTTTCAATGGTGTAATGGTTTAACATAGAAAACTTACCGTTGGCTCTCGATTCTAATCTATCACTCCGATTTGCAAACGGATTTCACTGAAGCTGTAACTTTCATCCCAGAACATAGTTTAGGGGCCATTACCTCTTCAACTATAGTCATTTTTCTTTCGATTGCAAACGTAACCAGTTTTTCAATGGTGTAATGGTTTAACATAGAAAACTTACCGTTGGCTCTCGATTCTAATCTATCACTCCGATTTGCAAACGGATTTCACTGAAGCTGTAACTTTCATCCCAGAACATAGTTTAGGGGCCATTACCTCTTCAACTATAGTCATTTTTCTTTCGATTGCAAACGTAACCAGTTTTTCAATGGTGTAATGGTTTAACATAGAAAACTTACCGTTGGCTCTCGATTCTAATCTATCACTCCGATTTGCAAACGGATTTCACTGAAGCTGTAACTTTCATCCCAGAACATAGTTTAGGGGCCATTACCTCTTCAACTATAGTCATTTTTCTTTCGATTGCAAACGTAACCAGTTTTTCAATGGTGTAATGGTTTAACATAGAAAACTTACCGTTGGCTCTCGATTCTAATCTATCACTCCGATTTGCAAACGGATTTCACTGAAGCTGTAACTTTCATCCCAGAACATAGTTTAGGGGCCATTACCTCTTCAACTATAGTCATTTTTCTTTCGATTGCAAACGTAACCAGTTTTTCAATGGTGTAATGGTTTAACATAGAAAACTTACCGTTGGCTCTCGATTCTAATCTATCACTCCGATTTGCAAACGGATTTCACTGAAGCTGTAACTTTCATCCCAGAACATAGTTTAGGGGCCATTACCTCTTCAACTATAGTCATTTTTCTTTCGATTGCAAACGTAACCAGTTTTTCAATGGTGTAATGGTTTAACATAGAAAACTTACCGTTGGCTCTCGATTCTAATCTATCACTCCGATTTGCAAACGGATTTCACTGAAGCTGTAACTTTCATCCCAGAACATAGTTTAGGGGCCATTACCTCTTCAACTATAGTCATTTTTCTTTCGATTGCAAACGTAACCAGTTTTTCAATGGTGTAATGGTTTAACATAGAAAACTTACCGTTGGCTCTCGATTCTAATCTATCACTCCGATTTGCAAACGGATTTCACTGAAGCTGTAACTTTCATCCCAGAACATAGTTTAGGGGCCATTACCTCTTCAACTATAGTCATTTTTCTTTCGATTGCAAACGTAACCAGTTTTTCAATGGTGTAATGGTTTAACATAGAAAACTTACCGTTGGCTCTCGATTCTAATCTATCACTCCGATTTGCAAACGGATTTCACTGAAGCTGTAACTTTCATCCCAGAACATAGTTTAGGGGCCATTACCTCTTCAACTATAGTCATTTTTCTTTCGATTGCAAACGTAACCAGTTTTTCAATGGTGTAATGGTTTAACATAGAAAACTTACCGTTGGCTCTCGATTCTAATCTATCACTCCGATTTGCAAACGGATTTCACTGAAGCTGTAACTTTCATCCCAGAACATAGTTTAGGGGCCATTACCTCTTCAACTATAGTCATTTTTCTTTCGATTGCAAACGTAACCAGTTTTTCAATGGTGTAATGGTTTAACATAGAAAACTTACCGTTGGCTCTCGATTCTAATCTATCACTCCGATTTGCAAACGGATTTCACTGAAGCTGTAACTTTCATCCCAGAACATAGTTTAGGGGCCATTACCTCTTCAACTATAGTCATTTTTCTTTCGATTGCAAACGTAACCAGTTTTTCAATGGTGTAATGGTTTAACATAGAAAACTTACCGTTGGCTCTCGATTCTAATCTATCACTCCGATTTGCAAACGGATTTCACTGAAGCTGTAACTTTCATCCCAGAACATAGTTTAGGGGCC
This sequence comes from Hyperolius riggenbachi, assembly GCF_040937935.1. NCBI lineage: Eukaryota > Metazoa > Chordata > Amphibia > Anura > Hyperoliidae > Hyperolius > Hyperolius riggenbachi. The sequence continues at coordinate 352,448 of NW_027152372.1, forward strand.
ATTACCTCTTCAACTATAGTCATTTTTCTTTCGATTGCAAACGTAACCAGTTTTTCAATGGTGTAATGGTTTAACATAGAAAACTTACCGTTGGCTCTCGATTCTAATCTATCACTCCGATTTGCAAACGGATTTCACTGAAGCTGTAACTTTCATCCCAGAACATAGTTTAGGGGCCATTACCTCTTCAACTATAGTCATTTTTCTTTCGATTGCAAACGTAACCAGTTTTTCAATGGTGTAATGGTTTAACATAGAAAACTTACCGTTGGCTCTCGATTCTAATCTATCACTCCGATTTGCAAACGGATTTCACTGAAGCTGTAACTTTCATCCCAGAACATAGTTTAGGGGCCATTACCTCTTCAACTATAGTCATTTTTCTTTCGATTGCAAACGTAACCAGTTTTTCAATGGTGTAATGGTTTAACATAGAAAACTTACCGTTGGCTCTCGATTCTAATCTATCACTCCGATTTGCAAACGGATTTCACTGAAGCTGTAACTTTCATCCCAGAACATAGTTTAGGGGCCATTACCTCTTCAACTATAGTCATTTTTCTTTCGATTGCAAACGTAACCAGTTTTTCAATGGTGTAATGGTTTAACATAGAAAACTTACCGTTGGCTCTCGATTCTAATCTATCACTCCGATTTGCAAACGGATTTCACTGAAGCTGTAACTTTCATCCCAGAACATAGTTTAGGGGCCATTACCTCTTCAACTATAGTCATTTTTCTTTCGATTGCAAACGTAACCAGTTTTTCAATGGTGTAATGGTTTAACATAGAAAACTTACCGTTGGCTCTCGATTCTAATCTATCACTCCGATTTGCAAACGGATTTCACTGAAGCTGTAACTTTCATCCCAGAACATAGTTTAGGGGCCATTACCTCTTCAACTATAGTCATTTTTCTTTCGATTGCAAACGTAACCAGTTTTTCAATGGTGTAATGGTTTAACATAGAAAACTTACCGTTGGCTCTCGATTCTAATCTATCACTCCGATTTGCAAACGGATTTCACTGAAGCTGTAACTTTCATCCCAGAACATAGTTTAGGGGCCATTACCTCTTCAACTATAGTCATTTTTCTTTCGATTGCAAACGTAACCAGTTTTTCAATGGTGTAATGGTTTAACATAGAAAACTTACCGTTGGCTCTCGATTCTAATCTATCACTCCGATTTGCAAACGGATTTCACTGAAGCTGTAACTTTCATCCCAGAACATAGTTTAGGGGCCATTACCTCTTCAACTATAGTCATTTTTCTTTCGATTGCAAACGTAACCAGTTTTTCAATGGTGTAATGGTTTAACATAGAAAACTTACCGTTGGCTCTCGATTCTAATCTATCACTCCGATTTGCAAACGGATTTCACTGAAGCTGTAACTTTCATCCCAGAACATAGTTTAGGGGCCATTACCTCTTCAACTATAGTCATTTTTCTTTCGATTGCAAACGTAACCAGTTTTTCAATGGTGTAATGGTTTAACATAGAAAACTTACCGTTGGCTCTCGATTCTAATCTATCACTCCGATTTGCAAACGGATTTCACTGAAGCTGTAACTTTCATCCCAGAACATAGTTTAGGGGCCATTACCTCTTCAACTATAGTCATTTTTCTTTCGATTGCAAACGTAACCAGTTTTTCAATGGTGTAATGGTTTAACATAGAAAACTTACCGTTGGCTCTCGATTCTAATCTATCACTCCGATTTGCAAACGGATTTCACTGAAGCTGTAACTTTCATCCCAGAACATAGTTTAGGGGCCATTACCTCTTCAACTATAGTCATTTTTCTTTCGATTGCAAACGTAACCAGTTTTTCAATGGTGTAATGGTTTAACATAGAAAACTTACCGTTGGCTCTCGATTCTAATCTATCACTCCGATTTGCAAACGGATTTCACTGAAGCTGTAACTTTCATCCCAGAACATAGTTTAGGGGCCATTACCTCTTCAACTATAGTCATTTTTCTTTCGATTGCAAACGTAACCAGTTTTTCAATGGTGTAATGGTTTAACATAGAAAACTTACCGTTGGCTCTCGATTCTAATCTATCACTCCGATTTGCAAACGGATTTCACTGAAGCTGTAACTTTCATCCCAGAACATAGTTTAGGGGCCATTACCTCTTCAACTATAGTCATTTTTCTTTCGATTGCAAACGTAACCAGTTTTTCAATGGTGTAATGGTTTAACATAGAAAACTTACCGTTGGCTCTCGATTCTAATCTATCACTCCGATTTGCAAACGGATTTCACTGAAGCTGTAACTTTCATCCCAGAACATAGTTTAGGGGCCATTACCTCTTCAACTATAGTCATTTTTCTTTCGATTGCAAACGTAACCAGTTTTTCAATGGTGTAATGGTTTAACATAGAAAACTTACCGTTGGCTCTCGATTCTAATCTATCACTCCGATTTGCAAACGGATTTCACTGAAGCTGTAACTTTCATCCCAGAACATAGTTTAGGGGCCATTACCTCTTCAACTATAGTCATTTTTCTTTCGATTGCAAACGTAACCAGTTTTTCAATGGTGTAATGGTTTAACATAGAAAACTTACCGTTGGCTCTCGATTCTAATCTATCACTCCGATTTGCAAACGGATTTCACTGAAGCTGTAACTTTCATCCCAGAACATAGTTTAGGGGCCATTACCTCTTCAACTATAGTCATTTTTCTTTCGATTGCAAACGTAACCAGTTTTTCAATGGTGTAATGGTTTAACATAGAAAACTTACCGTTGGCTCTCGATTCTAATCTATCACTCCGATTTGCAAACGGATTTCACTGAAGCTGTAACTTTCATCCCAGAACATAGTTTAGGGGCCATTACCTCTTCAACTATAGTCATTTTTCTTTCGATTGCAAACGTAACCAGTTTTTCAATGGTGTAATGGTTTAACATAGAAAACTTACCGTTGGCTCTCGATTCTAATCTATCACTCCGATTTGCAAACGGATTTCACTGAAGCTGTAACTTTCATCCCAGAACATAGTTTAGGGGCCATTACCTCTTCAACTATAGTCATTTTTCTTTCGATTGCAAACGTAACCAGTTTTTCAATGGTGTAATGGTTTAACATAGAAAACTTACCGTTGGCTCTCGATTCTAATCTATCACTCCGATTTGCAAACGGATTTCACTGAAGCTGTAACTTTCATCCCAGAACATAGTTTAGGGGCCATTACCTCTTCAACTATAGTCATTTTTCTTTCGATTGCAAACGTAACCAGTTTTTCAATGGTGTAATGGTTTAACATAGAAAACTTACCGTTGGCTCTCGATTCTAATCTATCACTCCGATTTGCAAACGGATTTCACTGAAGCTGTAACTTTCATCCCAGAACATAGTTTAGGGGCCATTACCTCTTCAACTATAGTCATTTTTCTTTCGATTGCAAACGTAACCAGTTTTTCAATGGTGTAATGGTTTAACATAGAAAACTTACCGTTGGCTCTCGATTCTAATCTATCACTCCGATTTGCAAACGGATTTCACTGAAGCTGTAACTTTCATCCCAGAACATAGTTTAGGGGCCATTACCTCTTCAACTATAGTCATTTTTCTTTCGATTGCAAACGTAACCAGTTTTTCAATGGTGTAATGGTTTAACATAGAAAACTTACCGTTGGCTCTCGATTCTAATCTATCACTCCGATTTGCAAACGGATTTCACTGAAGCTGTAACTTTCATCCCAGAACATAGTTTAGGGGCCATTACCTCTTCAACTATAGTCATTTTTCTTTCGATTGCAAACGTAACCAGTTTTTCAATGGTGTAATGGTTTAACATAGAAAACTTACCGTTGGCTCTCGATTCTAATCTATCACTCCGATTTGCAAACGGATTTCACTGAAGCTGTAACTTTCATCCCAGAACATAGTTTAGGGGCCATTACCTCTTCAACTATAGTCATTTTTCTTTCGATTGCAAACGTAACCAGTTTTTCAATGGTGTAATGGTTTAACATAGAAAACTTACCGTTGGCTCTCGATTCTAATCTATCACTCCGATTTGCAAACGGATTTCACTGAAGCTGTAACTTTCATCCCAGAACATAGTTTAGGGGCCATTACCTCTTCAACTATAGTCATTTTTCTTTCGATTGCAAACGTAACCAGTTTTTCAATGGTGTAATGGTTTAACATAGAAAACTTACCGTTGGCTCTCGATTCTAATCTATCACTCCGATTTGCAAACGGATTTCACTGAAGCTGTAACTTTCATCCCAGAACATAGTTTAGGGGCCATTACCTCTTCAACTATAGTCATTTTTCTTTCGATTGCAAACGTAACCAGTTTTTCAATGGTGTAATGGTTTAACATAGAAAACTTACCGTTGGCTCTCGATTCTAATCTATCACTCCGATTTGCAAACGGATTTCACTGAAGCTGTAACTTTCATCCCAGAACATAGTTTAGGGGCCATTACCTCTTCAACTATAGTCATTTTTCTTTCGATTGCAAACACGTAACCAGTTTTTCAATGGTGTAATGGTTTAACATAGAAAACTTACCGTTGGCTCTCGATTCTAATCTATCACTCCGATTTGCAAACGGATTTCACTGAAGCTGTAACTTTCATCCCAGAACATAGTTTAGGGGCCATTACCTCTTCAACTATAGTCATTTTTCTTTCGATTGCAAACGTAACCAGTTTTTCAATGGTGTAATGGTTTAACATAGAAAACTTACCGTTGGCTCTCGATTCTAATCTATCACTCCGATTTGCAAACGGATTTCACTGAAGCTGTAACTTTCATCCCAGAACATAGTTTAGGGGCCATTACCTCTTCAACTATAGTGATTTTTCTTTCGATTGCAAACGTAACCAGTTTTTCAATGGTGTAATGGTTTAACATACAAAACTTACCGTTGGCTCTCGATTCTAATCTATCACTCCGATTTGCAAACGGATTTCACTGAAGCTGTAACTTTCATCCCAGAACATAGTTTAGGGGCCATTACCTCTTCAACTATAGTCATTTTTCTTTCGATTGCAAACGTAACCAGTTTTTCAATGGTGTAATGGTTTAACATAGAAAACTTACCGTTGGCTCTCGATTCTAATCTATCACTCCGATTTGCAAACGGATTTCACTGAAGCTGTAACTTTCATCCCAGAACATAGTTTAGGGGCCATTACCTCTTCAACTATAGTCATTTTTCTTTCGATTGCAAACGTAACCAGTTTTTCAATGGTGTAATGGTTTAACATAGAAAACTTACCGTTGGCTCTCGATTCTAATCTATCACTCCGATTTGCAAACGGATTTCACTGAAGCTGTAACTTTCATCCCAGAACATAGTTTAGGGGCCATTACCTCTTCAACTATAGTCATTTTTCTTTCGATTGCAAACGTAACCAGTTTTTCAATGGTGTAATGGTTTAACATAGAAAACTTACCGTTGGCTCTCGATTCTAATCTATCACTCCGATTTGCAAACGGATTTCACTGAAGCTGTAACTTTCATCCCAGAACATAGTTTAGGGGCCATTACCTCTTCAACTATAGTCATTTTTCTTTCGATTGCAAACGTAACCAGTTTTTCAATGGTGTAATGGTTTAACATAGAAAACTTACCGTTGGCTCTCGATTCTAATCTATCACTCCGATTTGCAAACGGATTTCACTGAAGCTGTAACTTTCATCCCAGAACATAGTTTAGGGGCCATTACCTCTTCAACTATAGTGATTTTTCTTTCGATTGCAAACGTAACCAGTTTTTCAATGGTGTAATGGTTTAACATACAAAACTTACCGTTGGCTCTCGATTCTAATCTATCACTCCGATTTGCAAACGGATTTCACTGAAGCTGTAACTTTCATCCCAGAACATAGTTTAGGGGCCATTACCTCTTCAACTATAGTCATTTTTCTTTCGATTGCAAACGTAACCAGTTTTTCAATGGTGTAATGGTTTAACATAGAAAACTTACCGTTGGCTCTCGATTCTAATCTATCACTCCGATTTGCAAACGGATTTCACTGAAGCTGTAACTTTCATCCCAGAACATAGTTTAGGGGCCATTACCTCTTCAACTATAGTCATTTTTCTTTCGATTGCAAACGTAACCAGTTTTTCAATGGTGTAATGGTTTAACATAGAAAACTTACCGTTGGCTCTCGATTCTAATCTATCACTCCGATTTGCAAACGGATTTCACTGAAGCTGTAACTTTCATCCCAGAACATAAATTAGGGGCCATTACCTCTTCAACTATAGTCATTTTTCTTTCGATTGCAAACGTAACCAGTTTTTCAATGGTGTAATGGTTTAACATAGAAAACTTACCGTTGGCTCTCGATTCTAATCTATCACTCCGATTTGCAAACGGATTTCACTGAAGCTGTAACTTTCATCCCAGAACATAGTTTAGGGGCCATTACCTCTTCAACTATAGTCATTTTTCTTTCGATTGCAAACGTAACCAGTTTTTCAATGGTGTAATGGTTTAACATAGAAAACTTACCGTTGGCTCTCGATTCTAATCTATCACTCCGATTTGCAAACGGATTTCACTGAAGCTGTAACTTTCATCCCAGAACATAGTTTAGGGGCCATTACCTCTTCAACTATAGTCATTTTTCTTTCGATTGCAAACGTAACCAGTTTTTCAATGGTGTAATGGTTTAACATAGAAAACTTACCGTTGGCTCTCGATTCTAATCTATCACTCCGATTTGCAAACGGATTTCACTGAAGCTGTAACTTTCATCCCAGAACATAGTTTAGGGGCCATTACATCTTCAACTATAGTCATTTTTCTTTCGATTGCAAACGTAACCAGTTTTTCAATGGTGTAATGGTTTAACATAGAAAACTTACCGTTGGCTCTCGATTCTAGTCTATCATTCCGATTTGCAAACGGATTTCACTGAAGCTGTAACTTTCATCCCAGAACATAGTTTAGGGGCCATTACCTCTTCAACTATAGTCATTTTTCTTTCGATTGCAAACGTAACCAGTTTTTCAATGGTGTAATGGTTTAACATAGAAAACTTACCGTTGGCTCTTGATTCTAATCTATCACTCCGATTTGCAAACGGATTTCACTGAAGCTGTAACTTTCATCCCAGAACATAGTTTAGGGGCCATTACCTCTTCAACTATAGTCATTTTTCTTTCGATTGCAAACGTAACTAGTTTTTCAATGGTGTAATGGTTTAACATAGAAAACTTACCGTTGGCTCTCGATTCTAATCTATCACTCCGATTTGCAAACGGATTTCACTGAAGCTGTAACTTTCATCCCAGAACATAGTTTAGGGGCCATTACCTCTTCAACTATAGTCATTTTTCTTTCGATTGCAAACGTAACCAGTTTTTCAATGGTGTAATGGTTTAACATAGAAAACCTCCCGTTGGCTCTCGATTCTAATCTATCACTCCGATTTGCAAACGGATTTCACTGAAGCTGTAACTTTCATCCCAGAACATAGTTTAGGGGCCATTACCTCTTCAACTATAGTCATTTTTCTTTCGATTGCAAACGTAACCAGTTTTTCAATGGTGTAATGGTTTAACATAGAAAACTTACCGTTGGCTCTCGATTCTAATCTATCACTCCGATTTGCAAACGGATTTCACTGAAGCTGTAACTTTCATCCCAGAACATAGTTTAGGGGCCATTACCTCTTCAACTATAGTCATTTTTCTTTCGATTGCAAACGTAACCAGTTTTTCAATGGTGTAATGGTTTAACATACAAAACTTACCGTTGGCTCTCGATTCTAATCTATCACTCCGATTTGCAAACGGATTTCACTGAAGCTGTAACTTTCATCCCAGAACATAGTTTAGGGGCCATTACCTCTTCAACTATAGTCATTTTTCTTTCGATTGCAAACGTAACCAGTTTTTCAATGGTGTAATGGTTTAACATAGAAAACTTACCGTTGGCTCTCGATTCTAATCTATCACTCCGATTTGCAAACGGATTTCACTGAAGCTGTAACTTTCATTCCAGAACATAGTTTAGGGGCCATTACCTCTTCAACTATAGTCATTTTTCTTTCGATTGCAAACGTAACCAGTTTTTCAATGGTGTAATGGTTTAACATAGAAAACTTACCGTTGGCTCTCGATTCTAATCTATCACTCCGATTTGCAAACGGATTTCACTGAAGCTGTAACTTTCATCCCAGAACATAGTTTAGGGGCCATTACCTCTTCAACTATAGTCATTTTTCTTTCGATTGCAAACGTAACCAGTTTTTCAATGGTGTAATGGTTTAACATAGAAAACTTACCGTTGGCTCTCGATTCTAATCTATCACTCCGATTTGCAAACGGATTTCACTGAAGCTGTAACTTTCATCCCAGAACATAGTTTAGGGGCCATTACCTCTTCAACTATAGTCATTTTTCTTTCGATTGCAAACGTAACCAGTTTTTCAATGGTGTAATGGTTTAACATAGAAAACTTACCGTTGGCTCTCGATTCTAATCTATCACTCCGATTTGCAAACGGATTTCACTGAAGCTGTAACTTTCATCCCAGAACATAGTTTAGGGGCCATTACCTCTTCAACTATAGTCATTTTTCTTTCGATTGCAAACGTAACCAGTTTTTCAATGGTGTAATGGTTTAACATAGAAAACTTACCGTTGGCTCTCGATTCTAATCTATCACTCCGATTTGCAAACGGATTTCACTGAAGCTGTAACTTTCATCCCAGAACATAGTTTAGGGGCCATTACCTCTTCAACTATAGTCAGTTTTCTTTCGATTGCAAACGTAACCAGTTTTTCAATGGTGTAATGGTTTAACATAGAAAACTTACCGTTGGCTCTCGATTCTAATCTATCACTCCGATTTGCAAACGGATTTCACTGAAGCTGTAACTTTCATCCCAGAACATAGTTTAGGGGCCATTACCTCTTCAACTATAATCATTTTTCTTTCGATTGCAAACGTAACCAGTTTTTCAATGGTGTAATGGTTTAACATACAAAACCTACCGTTGGCTCTCGATTCTAATCTATCACTCCGATTTGCAAACGGATTTCACTGAAGCTGTAACTTTCATCCCAGAACATAGTTTAGGGGCCATTACCTCTTCAACTATAGTCATTTTTCTTTCGATTGCAAACGTAACCAGTTTTTCAATGGTGTAATGGTTTAACATAGAAAACTTACCGTTGGCTCTCGATTCTAATCTATCACTCCGATTTGCAAACGGATTTCACTGAAGCTGTAACTTTCATCCCAGAACATAGTTTAGGGGCCATTACCTCTTCAACTATAGTCATTTTTCTTTCGATTGCAAACGTAACCAGTTTTTCAATGGTGTAATGGTTTAACATAGAAAACTTACCGTTGGCTCTCGATTCTAATCTATCACTCCGATTTGCAAACGGATTTCACTGAAGCTGTAACTTTCATCCCAGAACATAGTTTAGGGGCCATTACCTCCTTAACTATAGTCATTTTTCTTTCGATTGCAAACGTAACCAGTTTTTCAATGGTGTAATGGTTTAACATAGAAAACTTACCGTTGGCTCTCGATTCTAATCTATCACTCCGATTTGCAAACGGATTTCACTGAAGCTGTAACTTTCATCCCAGAACATAGTTTAGGGGCCATTACCTCTTCAACTATAGTCATTTTTCTTTCGATTGCAAACGTAACCACTTTTTCAATGGTGTAATGGTTTAACATAGAAAACGTACCGTTGGCTCTCGATTCTAATCTATCACTCCGATTTGCAAACGGATTTCACTGAAGCTGTAACTTTCATCCCAGAACATAGTTTAGGGGCCATTACCTCTTCAACTATAGTCATTTTTCTTTCGATTGCAAACGTAACCAGTTTTTCAATGGTGTAATGGTTTAACATAGAAAACTTACCGTTGGCTCTCGATTCTAATCTATCACTCCGATTTGCAAACGGATTTCACTGAAGCTGTAACTTTCATCCCAGAACATAGTTTAGGGGCCATTACCTCTTCAACTATAGTCATTTTTCTTTCGATTGCAAACGTAACCAGTTTTTCAATGGTGTAATGGTTTAACATAGAAAACTTACCGTTGGCTCTCGATTCTAATCTATCACTCCGATTTGCAAACGGATTTCACTGAAGCTGTAACTTTCATCCCAGAACATAGTTTAGGGGCCATTACCTCTTCAACTATAGTCATTTTTCTTTCGATTGCAAACGTAACCAGTTTTTCAATGGTGTAATGGTTTAACATAGAAAACTTACCGTTGGCTCTCGATTCTAATCTATCACTCCGATTTGCAAACGGATTTCACTGAAGCTGTAACTTTCATCCCAGAACATAGTTTAGGGGCCATTACCTCTTCAACTATAGTCATTTTTCTTTCGATTGCAAACGTAACCAGTTTTTCAATGGTGTAATGGTTTAACATAGAAAACTTACCGTTGGCTCTCGATTCTAATCTATCACTCCGATTTGCAAACGGATTTCACTGAAGCTGTAACTTTCATCCCAGAACATAGTTTAGGGGCCATTACCTCTTCAACTATAGTCATTTTTCTTTCGATTGCAAACGTAACCAGTTTTTCAATGGTGTAATGGTTTAACATAGAAAACTTACCGTTGGCTCTCGATTCTAATCTATCACTCCGATTTGCAAACGGATTTCACTGAAGCTGTAACTTTCATCCCAGAACATAGTTTAGGGGCCATTACCTCTTCAACTATAGTCATTTTTCTTTCGATTGCAAACGTAACCAGTTTTTCAATGGTGTAATGGTTTAACATAGAAAACTTACCGTTGGCTATCGATTCTAATCTATCACTCCGATTTGCAAACGGATTTCACTGAAGCTGTAACTTTCATCCCAGAACATAGTTTAGGGGCCATTACCTCTTCAACTATAGTCATTTTTCTTTCGTTTCAAGGGTTTTTATTAAAGAATCTTAAATGAACAAACAAACGTTAAGCAATAAATGACCCCACACACGGGGTAACAATCTTATAAATAATCAGCATTGGGTCAAAAGCCGTGGTCATGCATTAACAAAACAGAAAAAGTAGTCTAAAGATGACTGGCATGCCCAAATACAAGTTGCTTAAAATATCTAAAAGACACAAGAAGGTAAGGGGAGTGGAAGGGGGAAAAATAAGGGAAAAGGGGGAAAGGGAAGATAGGAAATGGGAAATGGGGGATGGAGGTAGAAGGGAGGAACCATGGGTGGGTATTCCACATCATGCCAATGGTGCCGCCCAGCGGTTAGAGAAAGGAGAGAAGAGGAAGGTGGGGGAAAGGGGGTAAAGGACGGTGAGGTGTCCCGCTAAGGACTTGACAAGCCACTACCATTGTTAAAAAGGGAGGATTGCATACTATACCCAAACATATCTGCCAAACCATAAGTAGTAGAAGTGAGTGGCAGGAGATTAGAACGAGTGGAGAGTGTATCTGAGGCCTGTATTGTCTTGGAATTGAATCCATGGGTCCCATATTTTAAAGAAAATCTCCAGTCTATCGAATACCTTGGCCCTTATATGCTCGGAGAGCATGGTTTTATTTAAGTCTCGAAGAACATCATCCACCGCAAGACTTGGCTGCTTCCATTGTGAAGCAAGGTGTCGTTTGGCCTGGGCCATTATGAACTGTATCAGTTTGTGAGTAGGGTGGGTTATAGATTGGGGTCTGTTCCCCAGAAGGACTACAGATGGATCTAGGGGGATCTGTTTTTCTAACATCAAGCAAATCTTGTTCCATATAGTTTTCCAGTATCTTTGAGCAACTGGGCACTCCCACCACATATGCCAAAGGTCTCCCTTTTGGCTGCAAAATCTAAAGCACTTATCAGGAGTATCAGGATAGAATAAATGCATTTTGGCCGGGGTAAAGTAAGTCCTATGGAACAATTTCAAAGAGGTTTCTATTGAGGAGTAAAAAAGAGACCCTCTAGTTAAAATGGAACTACAATGAGCCCACCTAGCGTCCGATAGAACGGAATCACAATCCTTCTCCCAGTCAGAATGAATCTTGAGTCTCTGGGGGATATTTGCTTGGGAGAAAGATATGTATAAATCCGAGAGAAGACCCTTGGCCATGGGGTTGTTTTTGCATTTAGACTCAAAGGATGTATACATTAGTACCTCACCCTTCGTATCAAGCTTCTGTAGAAAAGAAAAAATTGATGTAAGCCTTTCTCTCTCCTCAAAAGGAACACCCTGATCCCTACTAAATTGGACCGGGGAGGGCACCTTAAAGTGGGAGAGAAACTTGCCTAGTGTGAGAAACCCCTTTTGTGTCCACCATTTAAAGTTATAAATCTGACCTCCTGGGGGGAAATCCGGATTTTTAAAGATATTCGTCATGCACGATGTCGGAGACTGTAATGAATAAGGGCCTCGTAATCTAGCCCATAGCCCTAGAGAATGTGCAGCCACAGGGGCTTTTTTGCGAAGATTGGTGGAGTGTATCTTTTTGGACCACATAATTCCCTCCAAAGACCAGGGACTCAACAGACTAGATTCGATGTCCACCCAAATAGGTGCATTTGTCTTAGCATTAACAGCTGCCAATTGAGCTACCTGTGCCGCATAATAATAATGTATTAATATGGGGGCATTCAAGCCTCCCATGTCCCTTGGTCTTGCTAGGGTAGAGTATTTTATACGGGCTTTGCGTTTCCTCCAAATAAATTGTTGAATCTGCCTCTGTAAACGCCCCAAGGTTCCCTTTTTAATGGGGATTGGGAGAACTCTAAAGAGGTAGAGGATCCTTGGCAAGAGGGTCATTCTTACTGCAGTTATCCGGCCTAGTAATGATATTGGGTATGAGTTCCAAGTTTCTAGATCAGCTGCTAATTTCGTGAGCATAGGAGGATAATTCTGATCATATAGTTTATTGGGGTCATTTGTTAAGTTTATTCCTAAGTATTTTATATAACGGGGTTGGAACAGCAAGCCGTATTTTTGGGCCATTCTTTGGCCAACCTCTTTGGGAGCATTGGATAGCATGAGTTCTGACTTGTCCAGGTTCAATTTGAACCCGGAAAAGACCGAAAAGTCCTGAATTGCTCTCAAAAGGGCCGGAATAGAAGTTGACGGGGATGTTAATGTTAACAGAATGTCATCTGCAAACAGAGAGAGCTTATGTTCTCTAGGACCTATAGTGACGCCTTCAATATCAGTGGATCTGCGTATCATCTCTGCCAGGGGTTCTATCATAAGGGCAAAAAGCGCTGGTGATAGGGGGCAGCCCTGCCTTGTCCCCCTTTCAATCACAAATGGCACTCTCTTAGTAGTTGGTAATTTCAGGGTAGCTGTTGGATTAGAATATAACGCTCTAATAGCGTTCAAGAAGTCCCCACTGAATCCATACTTCTGGAGGACAGAAATCATATAGGGCCATGTTATGAGATCAAAAGCTTTCTCCATGTCTAGCGCTAATACTGCTAGACATGAAGAAGAGCTACCTGCAAAATGCTGGATGTCTAATATCTTGCGTAGATTATCAGAGGCCTGTCTTGTTGGTATGAAGCCAACCTGATCTTTGTGAATAAGGGCTGGGAGAATCTTATTTAGTCTGTTGGCTAATATAGCAGTAAATAATTTGTAATCAACTCCCAACAAGGCTATGGGACGATAGCTCTTCGGAAGGAGAGGATCTCGCTGGGGCTTTGGGATGACCGCAATAGATGATGATAAAAACTCAGGGGGAGGGATCTTACCTTTGAGGATAGTATTGAAAAATTTTAGTAGGTGGGGAGCTAAAGTATCTTCAAATTTTTTATAATAGAGGGCCGTTAGGCCATCCGGGCCCGGAGATTTTGCATTTTTAGATTTTTTAATAACTTCCCTTAGTTCTTCTAATGTAATAGGGCTATTAAGTTGGGAAACCGTAAGTGGGGCTAACATTTTGTGGATATTATTTTTCAGAAAGGGATCCAATGTCTTCAGTTTTTCTTTAGAGGAGTCATCTTTGTATAGTTGGGAATAATATTTTAGAAATGTATCATGTATTTTGTCAGGATTTGAAGTGACCCGTCCATCTACACCTCTGATTTTGGTGATTCTATTAATGGTCTGCTGGGCCCTGAGCCTATGGGCAAGCCATCGGTTAGGCTTATTAATCTGATCATAAGCCTTTGCGCTTGTCCAGCTCAAAGCTTTAACACAATCAGCGTTTAATATGGCTTCCAATTGCACTTCTAGTCCCTGAATTTGTTTATGTAGATAACGAGAGGGGTTTGTTTGATTTAAAATATGAAGGGTTGCTATTTTATGTTCAAGATTATTGATTGTTATGCCTTTATCACGCTTTTGCTTAGCCGCAATCTTAATTAGGTGCCCTCTAACCACCACTTTATGTGCAAGCCAACATATGGCCGGGGAAACCTCAGGAGTTGCATTGTCCTGAAAATAATTGTCCAAAGTTTGGTCTATTTCGCTACATATTGCTGGGTTATGAAGCATGGTTTCATTTAGGCGCCATGGCGGTCTTTGGGTTCTTGGAAGTAAGGAGGTAAGTGATACCAGGACGGGATCGTGATCTGACCACGTACATAGCAAATGTCTAGAATAAGCCAATACTGAAGCACAGTGTGAGGACAGGAGCACCAGGTCAATTCTTGAATAAGAGTTATGAGGTGCAGAGTAAAATGTATACCCCCTTGTCCCCCCACTGTGCTCCCTCCACGCATCTATCAGTGTATGCGATTTAAAAATATTTTCAAAGTAGAGCTTGGATCTTTTAGAGTCAGATGGTCTAGCTGGGATTGTTCTGTCTAATGCATCATTGGGCGTCAGATTAAAGTCCCCCGCCCAAACTATAGTGTCATAGCGTAGAGTGAGTAAAATATCAAGTACCTTATCAATTGTTTCATAAGTAGCATTTGGGGGGGCATATACATTAGCAATACATAAAACACCATTTTGATAATTTCCTGTAATTATACTATATGTTCCCTGATCATCTACAGTATGAGATGTCATTTCGAATGGAAATGAATTAGATAAGAATGTGGCAACTCCTCTGGTTTTCTTATGATAATTAGACATATATGTACGTGTATAGTGTTTGTGGAAGTATTTCGGGACTGATTTATTAGTAAAGTGGGTTTCCTGCAGACATAATATGTCTGGATGTGATTGGGTGTACAGATTAAAAGCTTTTTTTCTCTTGTGAGGAGAATTAAATCCCCTGACATTGTGCGAGACTATGTTACAAGGTCTGACAGACATTGGGCAGGATATTGGAAGCTATTAATGTGGCTAATAGAAAGGTTGGGTATTAAGCATGCGATATATGAAAGTTTCTGGGGGCAATAGAGTGGCAGGGTTCGTTTGAGGAGGGGACCATTCTCACCTAATGGGTCCCGACTGCAGTTGAAAATACTATTGTGTATACTGGAAGGGTAAGCTGCACAATGGTGCAGATGTGGAGCGAGGAGGAGCACCCAGAAAATTCCAAGGGCTCCGACTGGCATCCAGGGAGGGGGGCAACAGGAACTTTCCAAAGCCAAAATCACGGCATATAAAGAAAACTTATATTTAACCAACCGGGTAATCTCGGCCCTGTAGATGTTAGCCATAAACAGTCCAAATATGATAAACAACTGATCATAAAGTTTTGACCAGGTTAAACAAATACTATAATGATGTCAATGATATAACCTAAAAGGAAAGGAAAAGTAAGTAATGGTAGAGATTTCCAGCTTTAAAAGTAGCAGTTAAAGGGCAGGCTTGTTGTGAGGGCCCAACATCATAAAGGGGCCCTCAGGTTGCAAGGATTAAGCCATAGTATGAAGTTTGCAGCTCAGAGGAAGCAACGAGGACCTCGCAAGGGGATCCTCTAGTTGCAAAGTTTTGGCTATAGTAAAGCGTTTGCAGATCTGAAGAAGACCGTCTAGTGTTCCACTTTACTGTGGGGGCTCAACATCATAAAGGAGCCCTCACAGAGCAAAAATTTAACAATAGTGAGAAGTTCTCAGCCCTTGATAAGGTCACAAAGTGTTCCAGCATAATCCGAGAGCCCAACATCATAAAGGGGCTCTCTAGGTGCAAGATGTGAACAAGTTTGAGCAAGGGGTCATCTTCCCAGGACATTCCTTCAAAAAGTAAGGCAAAGGTGTACCCCCTGGGAGAGGTACCTCAGAGCAGGGGGTGCCTGTTCTATATGTTGGGAGTGTTAAGGAGGACCTTCCCCAAAGGCCAAGGCTCGCGGGCGAAATCTCTGACCCTTGGCGATATTCCAAGTTTTCCTCAATTTTTGAGATCGCTGCTCCCTGGGTTCTTCTTGGAGAGGAGGAGGGAGTGTGAAGGGAATGTCTGCTTCCTTTAGTGCTGCGGCAGCTTCCTCAGGTGTCCTACAGTTGTAGAGCTTTCCATTTACTTTAAAGGAGAGCAGAAAGGGGAATCCCCATTTATAGCGAATCGCTTTTTTCTGTAGGCCCAGTGTGTAGGGACGCATTCCTCTCCTTTTTGCTATAGTAGCTGGGGCTAAATCAGCATACAGCTGCACAGATGAGGGAACACCTGGTAAAGTGCTCATGTCGCGGGCTGCCAGCAAGATGATATCTCTAAAATCTTCCGAAGACAATTTGGCAATAATGTCCCTAGGAAGCTCTGGGTTGCGTGGGACAGCAGCCGCTCTATGAATACGTATGATCCGCATGCCGGAGGGAGCATCAGTAGGCATGAGTGATTCAAAGAGAGATTTGGTCACAGGCTCAAAATCCGTGCAGGATTCCGGAAGTCCGCGTATACGGATGTTAGCACGGCGACTCCTGTTTTCCAAGTCCTCTAGCTTGGCGTCGTAAGTGTCTAGGCGGGAGTCATGTATATCAAGTAGTTTCCTGTCCTCATTTAAAGCCCCCACCACCTCGTCTGCCTGAGTCTCAAGCGCATCTACTCTGTGGCCAATTTCCGCAATTTGCTGTGTAATTTCCGTAACGGCCTCACGGAGTTCCGTACGGAAGACCTTCTGCATCAGCGCTATAAGTTGCTCGCCAGACATACCTGTTATTGCGGGTTCTGGGTTGGATTCCGGTTGGGTGGGGGAGTGAAGGGGACCTCCCGGAGAGCTCGGATGCAGGTTTCCTCGGTGTTGTTCCTGTGGAGATGGTGAAGAAGGAGCAGAACTTTGCTGCAGGGCGCCGGCCTGGGCCTGGTCGGCCATCTTTGAAAATTTCCTCTTGAACTTCAGGGGAGAAACAAGCGGTCTCACTGACAAACGGTTTCGTAGGGGATATTGTGGTGGGGATCTTAGCATAGCTGAGATATTAAGCTTTCAGATGATGTGTCCCATCGCCCGGTCAGTTTCCTATGGACGCGGTGATTTGGCTGGAAAGCAGGAGCTCACAGGAAAGGCATCTTCCTCCTGTGGCGCCTCACTAGCGCCCCGTCATTTTTCTTTCGATTGCAAACGTAACCAGTTTTTCAATGGTGTAATGGTTTAACATAGAAAACTTACCGTTGGCTCTCGATTCTAGTCTATCATTCCGATTTGCAAACGGATTTCACTGAAGCTGTAACTTTCATCCCAGAACATAGTTTAGGGGCCATTACCTCTTCAACTATAGTCATTTTTCTTTCGATTGCAAACGTAACCAGTTTTTCAATGGTGTAATGGTTTAACATACAAAACTTACCGTTGGCTCTCGATTCTAATCTATCACTCCGATTTGCAAACGGATTTCACTGAAGCTGTAACTTTCATCCCAGAACATAGTTTAGGGGCCATTACCTCTTCAACTATAGTCATTTTTCTTTCGATTGCAAACGTAACCAGTTTTTCAATGGTGTAATGGTTTAACATAGAAAACTTACCGTTGGCTCTCGATTCTAATCTATCACTCCGATTTGCAAACGGATTTCACTGAAGCTGTAACTTTCATCCCAGAACATAGTTTAGGGGCCATTACCTCTTCAACTATAGTCATTTTTCTTTCGATTGCAAACGTAACCAGTTTTTCAATGGTGTAATGGTTTAACATAGAAAACCTCCCGTTGGCTCTCGATTCTAATCTATCACTCCGATTTGCAAACGGATTTCACTGAAGCTGTAACTTTCATCCCAGAACATAGTTTAGGGGCCATTACCTCTTCAACTATAGTCATTTTTCTTTCGATTGCAAACGTAACCAGTTTTTCAATGGTGTAATGGTTTAACATAGAAAACTTACCGTTGGCTCTCGATTCTAATCTATCACTCCGATTTGCAAACGGATTTCACTGAAGCTGTAACTTTCATCCCAGAACATAGTTT